>NW_023270839.1:24503066-24837868 GCF_011800145.1 Mirounga leonina | reverse complement strand
TTTCTTTTCTTTTCTTTTCTTTTCTTTTCTTTTCTTTTCTTTTCTTTCACAGAAAGCAGGAGTGGGGAGGGTCAGAGGGAGAGGGAGAGAGAATCCTAAGCAGGCTCCACGTCCAGCACCTGATACAGCTGATGCAGCTCGATCTCATGACCCTGAGACATGACCTGAGCTGAAATCAACAGTCAGACATTTAATGGACTGAGCCATCTAGGCACCCCTAGCAGACTCTGTTTCTATCACTTCAATATTTGGAGCTCAGACTATGTCAGACAGCTCTTACATAACACTTCTGATCTCTCTGTCTCACCAATATGGGGCAATCCACACCATGCAGACTCCCTCCAGCTTCATGCAGATGCGGTGGCACAGCCTCTCCCTCAAGACAGTCCCAGGGCTGCTTCATGTGCCTCTCACCTCCTGCACACACTTTCTTCCCAGGAAAGCCTGACCCAAGCCTGTGCTTAGAGGAATGAGAGTTATTGCCTTGTGGGGCGAAACTTAATGGATCTGTGCTCCTTCCTTTCCTTTCCTGGATACGGTTCTGAGAAGCATTTCATCGTGCTCCGTGTCCACTTGCTAACACATCCTGTCATGACTCTCCCTCTTTCCCTGTACTGGACGACACCCTCTGCTGTGGTAGGCAGCCTCTACATGCCCCCTGGGGCCCTGCCTCATAGTATTCACACCCTTGGGTAATCTTCTCTCCTTGATTATGGGCTGGACCTAGTGATTATTCTAAAAACAGAATATGGCAATGGTGATAGAATGTCACTTCTGAGATAAGATTATAAAAAGACTCTGACTTCCATCTTGTTTGCCCTCTTTTGCTCTCTCTCTCCCTCTGGGGGTTTGGTTCTGGAGAAAGCAACGGGTCGTGTTGTGAGCCCTGTGGAGAGGCTCATATGGCAAAGAACAGATGTCATAGACCAATAGCCAGTGAGGACGTGAAGATCCTCCCCCAGTCCACCCCCAAGGGACCTTCATTGCACCTTGTCCCACCGCTGCCCCAGCAGATACCTTGTTGCAGCCCTACAGGGGACTCTGCCTGAGAGGCGCTGGGCTCAGCTGCTCCTGGATTCCTGATCCACAGAAACTGTGCATTAATGAATGTGTTACTTTAAACAGTAAACTTTTGGAGTATAATGGAGCATCTGTAACACAACAATAGGTAACAAATGCATCCTACACCCTACATAACCCCTCTCTTTCACTTCTGTTCCCTGGGCTCACATTCCCCAGGAAAGTGCTCACAAATAGGATTTTTGTATCACATGGTTTTTTGGGGGAACTTTGACTAAGACATATCTTCTTCATGTTCTCTGGTATTTATTTACTCATTCTCTCTGTGATGTGTAAGCCTCCCCTTTATTTATTTATTTAGCCTAGAATAAGGTAAATCCTTTTGATTTGCTCACTTCCCTTTTTTTTCAGCTCAGGATAATTTTCCTCAGTGTGGTATTTTTGGTTGTTATTTCTGTACCAGGTTTTCTCATTTCTCTCTTGGGAATGCTAACAAGTTTTTGGCGTCCATCTCCCTTTCCTGTCCTCCCTGCTTGTTATCTTCTCTCTCATCTCTCTCTCTCTCTGAAAATTTTTTTCCTTTGCATTCTGAAGTAGGTTCTCATGTTGGTTTTTCACATTTCTGATTCAGTTTTCAACTAAGTTATTTCCATTACCAACTCCAAACAATAGTGACTTCTCAAATTGATGAAGGTACCTTTTATGAAAAACCCTTAGATATTTTTAATTAAATTTTATATTGCCCTTTGGTTGATAAATCTATTTTTGAGATACAGAAGATTCTGGTAATAGCCTAGAACCCTGGGGGACTCAGAAGAGGGACAAATCAGTGCAGGACCAGGGGCACGGTTATGACTTGAGGACAATGTAAAGAGAGTGAAGTGGGGGTGTGTGTATTACCTTGCTTTAGTAACAAGCCCAACTACATTATAATCAGCCTACATGTTTCCCATGAGAAGTGCCAGCCAGACAATACCTTGCGCTCATGTCTTCCCCTGAGGCTGCACATTGCCTTTCTCTGATTTCTTACCCCCTTCAAAGCTACACTTAATATTCACTTGAATTAGGTTTCATCTATATCAGAATATTTATGGTGGGACCATACTACCATGATTTGTTCCAGGAATGGCCTTGGCAGTAAGCAAGCAGTGTCTTTATTTCATAGCTGGGAAAAACTGGTTCACAGAGAAGTTAAATAATTTATCCAAGATCAGAAATCTGGGGGAAGAGCAGAGAACTTTATAACATTCTTCTATTTTCAGAAATTCTTCATTTTAACAATTGCACTGTTTTGAAATAAGATAGTTATGAAATTTTTGTTTTTGTTTTTTAATTTAAATTGGGTCTTACCTTTGGTGAAATTCTCAAAATTTGTCTTCAGTACATACAGTCTTCTATTTCTGTGGTCTTTTTCTCCTTCCCTCTTCTTTCCATTTCTGCTTATCTGTAATGTTTCAGCCAAGGATCCCTTATCAAAACCCAGTCTTAGCAAAGGAGCTGAATCTATACCCTCATACAAGAAAGGTATTTATTAATGTTTAAGATATTCTCCCTATGAATTACAAATATATGAATCTTGTGGAATTTGGGGGACTTGAAAAGTTAGAATGGAGGGTGAAGGAACTGAGGTGAAGAGTGGGGAAAGAAGTATGGAAAAATTTCTTTTCTTGGCCCATATAACTCACTATCTAAGTTCTACTTACTTCTGCTGTCAGAATATGCCTTGCAGTGACTAGCAGGATGTCCTGGGCAGAGTGCACCAGGAATAGTTATCTTGCTTGCTCAGGCTTACGTGTGTGTGTGTGTGTGTGTGTGTATAACTATTATTATTTTTCTTTTTAGTTCAACACAGGGCTTGAACTCACAACCTTGAGATCAAGACTTGAGCTGAGATCAAGAGTTGGATGCTTAACCAACTGAGCCACCCAGGTACCCCAAAAGACTTTATTTTTGACAGCAGTTTTAGGTTCATAGCAAAATTGAATGGGAAGTCCAGAGTTTCCATGTATCTCTTAACCCCCACCTCTCCCCACAGCCTTCCTTACTACCAATATCCTGTACCAAAGTGGGATATTTGTTATAATTGATGAGCCTACATTGACATAATAATAATCCGCATAATAATCCTCCAAAGTCCATAGGTTATACGAGGGTTCACTCTTGGTGTTGTACATTCTCTGGGACTGGACAAATGTATAATGACATGTATCCATCATTATAGTATCACACAGAATAGTTTCACTGCCCTAAAATTCCTCTGTGCTCCACCTATTCATCTCTCCTTCCTCTCTAAACTCTGGAAAACAGTGATCTTTTTTTTTTTTTTATTCTTATGTTAATCCCCATACATTACATCATGAGTTTTAGATGAAGTGTTCCATGATTCATTGTTTGTGCATAACACCCAGTGCTCCATGCAGAATGTGCCCTCCTCGATACCCACCACCAGGCTAATCCATCCTCCCACCCCCCTCCCCTCTAGAACCCTCAGTTTGTTTTTCAGAGTCCATCGTCTCTCATGGTTCGTCTACCCCTCCGATTCTCCCCCTTCATTCTTCCCCTCCCACTACCTTCTTCTTCTTCTTTTTTTTTTTCTTAACATATATTGCATTATTTTGGAAAACAGTGATCTTTTTACTGTCTCCATAGTTTTGTCTTTTCCAGAATGCCGTATAGTTGGAATCAGATAAAATATAGCCTTGTCAGATTGACCTCTTTAACTTGGTATAACATTGAAGATTTCTCCATGTTTTTCAATGGCTTGATAGCTTATTTCTTATTAGTGATAAATAATAGTCCATTGTCTGGATGTATCCATTCACCTACTGAAGGACATTTGGTTGCTTCCAAGTTTTGGCCATCATGAATAAAGTTGCTGTAAACATTCATGTGCAGGTTTTTGTATGGAGTAAGTTTCCAAGTGGAACATGATTATTGGACTATATGGTAAGAGTATGTTTAATTTTTTTAAAATTTTATTTTATTATGTTAATCACCATACATCATTAGTTTTTGATGTAGTGTTCCATGATTCATTGTTTGCATATAACACCCAGTGCTCCATTCAGTACGTGCCCTCTTTAATACCCATCATCAGGCTAACCCATCCCCCCACCCCCCTCCCCTCTAGAACCCTCAGTTTGTTTCTCAGAGTCCAAGAGTATGTTTAATTTTGTAAGGAACTGCCGAAACGTCTTCCAAAGTGGCTGTACCATTTTACATTCCTACCAGCAATGAATGAGAGTTCCTGTTGCTCCACATCCTTATCAGCATTTGGTGTTGTCAGTGTTTTGGCCAGTCTCAGAGGTGGGTAGTCCTATTTGTCGTTTTGACTTGCAATTCTCTGATGACAAATGATGTTTAGCATCTTTTCATATGCTTATTTGCCATCTGTATATCTTCTTTGGTGAGATGTTTTAAATTTTTAAATCTGTTTGTATGTTTTCTTACTGTAAAATTTAAGTGTCCTTTGTATATTTTGGGTAACAATCTTTTATCAGATAGGTCATTTGCAAATATTTTCTCCTAGTTTGTGGCTTGTCTTCTCATTCTCTTGAGGCTCAGGCTTCTCTACAGGTATCTTCCACTTTTTGAAAGTTTGCATTACCCCACTTCACTTTTACAAAAGACCTACATTAGTACCTGCTTTCACTAACTAAAGAAATCTTAGGATTTTGCCTTTTTTTTTTTAAGATTTATTCATTTATTTTAGAGTGCACGAGTGATGAGGGGAGGGGCAGAAGGAGAGAATCTTCAAGCAGACCCCTCCCCACCCCCCTCTGAGCACAGAGCCAACCATGGCACTTGATTCCACTACCCATGAGATCCTGAGCTGAGCTGAAACCGAGTTGGTTTCAGACTGAGCCACCCAGACGCCCCTTAGGATTTTTGCTTTTATGAAAAAAAGTGAAAAGCAAAAACAGTGTTCAGCATTTGCTTTGCCATGAGCCATTACAGAGGCAGCACACCCCCAGTAGTGACAGGTGCTCCTTCCCCGGGAACTATACCCAGCATCTCAGCATCAAGCTGCCATCGCTTTGAAATGTGTCTGTGAGCATCTGTGCTTTATCTCAATTTATTCTGTGCATCTGCTAGCAAGATGTGTCCTGAAATATCAGAAAAGCCTAAGAAGAAGTTATTTTTTGGGTCTGGGAATGCTCAAATTTTTTTCTATATAAGTTAATGGTGATTGCTTCTTTGTTTTACACCATTTCAGCTTTGGAGAAGTTTCATAGGAATGCTCTACTTTTGGATAAGGAGGGCAACCTGTATATGAAGAAAGTAGTTTCTTTTTCATGTTCATTTACTTACTTGTTTCTGAGAAGCAGCCAACAGAGCTGAGGTGACAAGAAAAGAACATTATGTTCTGGTAACCATGGAGTAGGGAGGTCCTAAAAAGGACAGTTAGTTTCTGTTTTCAGCTGGTGGGTTGCATATATCTCATCACTAGAAGCTATATGGAGATTAAGTAATGGAGTACCGAGGTGTTTTGTTTTTTTTTTTAAAGATTTTATTTATTTATTTGACAGAGAGAGAGAGAGCGAGAGCAGGAACACAAGCAGGGGGAGTGGGAGAGGGAGAAGCAGGCTTCCTGCCGAGCCGGGAGCCCGATGTGGGACTCGATCCCAGGACCCTGGGATCATGACCTGAGCTGAAGGCAGACGCTTAACGACTGAGCCACCCAGGTGCCCTGGAGTACCGAGGTTTACCTAGAGATTTCTTCTATATTCTTTGGAGCTTTAGGGCCTTGTTGCTCTTGGAAGTTACAGATCCCAAATCTGTGTCAGTGTATCATATTGGTTGTAGGATCAGCCCTGTATAAATAAAACTGATAGGTCCCAATAAAACTAATTAGCTCCTCCAGTGTATAGTGATTTCATTGTGGGTCTAATTTGCATTTCTTTGATAACTAATGATATTGAACATATTTTCATATGCTATTAATATAATCTTTTGTGAAATGTATTTTTTAAAATTTTTAAAAAAATATTTATTTGACAGAGCGAGAGAGGGAACACAAGCAGGGGGAGTGAGAGGGAGAAGCAGGCTCCCCATTGAGCAGGGAGCCCGATGTGGGGCTCGAACCCAGGACCCTGGGATCATGACCTGAGCCGAAGGCAGACGCTTAACGACTGAACCACCCAGGCGCCCCTCTTTTGTGAAATTTAAATATTGTGTTCATTTTTTTAAAAATGGGTTGTTTTCTTATTATTGAGTTGTAGAAGTTCATTATATATTTTGATCTAAGTCCAATGTCAGGTATCGATTACAACCATTTCTCCCTTTGCCTTTTCTTTCTTTTTTTTTTTTTAAAGATTTTATTTATCTGACAGAGAGAGAGAGAGAACAAGTAGGCAGAGAGACAGGCAGAGGGAGAGGGAGAAGCAGGCTCCCCGCTGAGCAGGGAGCCTGATGCGGGGCTCGATCCCAGGACCCTGGGATCATGACCTGAGCCGAAGGCAGCCGCTTAACCGGCTGAGCCCCCCAGGCGCCCCATCCCTTTGCCTTTTCTTAATAGTGTCTTTGATGTTTTTAGTTTTGATGAAGTTCAACTCATTATTTTTTTCCTTTTATGATTGGTGCTTTTGTTTTCCCCATCTAAAAAGATCTTTGCCTATTCAAAGGTCACAAAGATATTTCCCTATATTTTTATCTAAATTTTCTTTAATTTAAAAAAATTTTATCTTTTACATAGGTCCCTTTTAAGATTTTTATGTAGTGTTAGAAAAAGTCAAGGCTAACTTTTATCTGTATGGCTATCAGTTTTACAGCATTATTTATTGAGAAGACTGTCCTTTCTTCATTGACTTACCTTGGCACTTACATCAAAAATCAATGACTCATATACATGTGGGTCTGCTTTTGGACTCTCTAATTTATTTCATTGATCCGTGAACTATCCTGTCACCACACTGTCTTGATTACTTAATTATAGCCTTAAATATAGTCTTTAATTAAATATAGACTTAAATATAGTCCTCTAGCTTTGTGATTTGTTTCAAATGAACTTCTGGTTCATCTAAATGTGTAGCTCCATTCCTCCTAGCTCCTTCCTCTTACAACTAAAAATCCTTTAGTTTTTATCCTTTATTTTATTTTATTTTTTTTTTGAGATTTTATTTATTTATTTGGCAGAGACACAGCAAGAGAGGGAACACAAGCAGGGGGAGTGGGAGAGGGAGAAGCAGGCCTCCTGCTGAGCAGGGAGCCCAATGTGGGGCTCGATCCCAGGACCCTGGGATCAGGGCCTGAGCCAAAGGCAGACGCCTAACGACTGAGCCACCCAGGCGCCCCTTATCCTTTGGTTTAAATCCGTGTGCATTTAACACAACCATGAGCTTAGGAAGACTCTGAAAGGTAGAAAAAAGAAGATGGGCTGCCTAGGACCTCAGGACTTAAGGAAGAATAAGGTGGTGAGTTTCTGGGTTTCCCTGTAGCCTCTCCTATATCTTGAACCAGGAGCTGTGGAAATCTCCAACCCAGATGACCAACAGGTACAGACACAAACAACTGCCAACCTTCTCCTGGCAAGTAAGTAACAAATAACTCTGTTCTCCCTTGCCAAAGTTTGGGAAAGGGATGGCCTAACAACAAAATATTTTAGGCAATACCAGCCCTACTCCATCCAAACACCAATGGAGAAACAACACCCCTCTCCCCTATCCCACAAAAACAAACTATGTGCTCTGGTCCCCCCAGTGGGTATCAGCAGGGCCGAGTGGGAAGCTGATCTTCCATTTCCTGCCCAGTGGAAGCACATGGTGCTCTGATTTCTATGCCAGGGTAGTGTCTACAGAGTCCAGTGGTCAGTTGAGTCTCCATGCCCACCCAGAAGCCACAAGAAATAAGGTGGCAGTGCTAGTCACCACTAGGTTGAAGGGAGAGGTAGACACATCCACACTTATCGTTGAGGATTTCAATACCCCATTCTCAGCAATTGATAAAATTAATGAACAGAAAACTCTTAGGCTATTCTTAGTCCTTGTATTTACCCTAAAAATTTTGAATCAGTTTTTCAATTTTTGAATAAAACTCTACTGGAATTTTAATTGGGATTATGTTTATAGGTTGTACATTTCTAGGCCAATTTAAGAAGCATTGACTTACCAATATGGAGTCTTTCAAGATATAAACTGATATCTTTCCATTTATTTAGGTCTTTATTTTAGTAATGTTTTATAATTTTAGTGTACAGATCTTACACATATTTTATTAACTTTATTCCTATGTATTTCATATTTTTGATAGTATTTTAAATGATTTGTTTAACAAAAATGTCTTTATTTGGCCTTGGAAGATATTTTTGCTGGATATAGACTTTGGTGCTGACAATTTTTTGTTTGTTTGTTTCAGTACTCTAAAGATATTATTCCAGAATTTTCTTGCCTTCATTGTTTCTGATAAGAGGTCAGTATTCACTTGTGTCATTGTTCCCTGGTACATGATGTGTCATTTTTGTACCTCCTTTTAAGATTTTCTCTTAAGGGGCGCTTGGGTGGCTCAATCATTTAAAGGTCTGCCTTCAGCTCAGGTCATGATCTCAGGGTCCTGGGATCGAGCCCCACATTGGGCTCCCTGCTCAGTGGAGAGCCTACTTCTCCCTCTCTCTCTTTGCCCTTCCCCCTGCTCATGCTCTCTCCCTCTCAAATAAATAGGATCTTTTAAAAAAATTAAAGATTTTCTCTTCATCTTTGCTTTTCAGTAGTATCAGCATAGTTTTCTTCATATCTGTTCTTCTTCTTGGGATCACCTGATTACCTTCAATCAGTAAATATAACTTTCTCCAAAGTAGGAAAATCTGTGGTCACTATTATTCAAAAATTTTTCTGGTCTCTTCTCTCTCTTCTCTCCTTACATAACTTCAAACACATGCCTGTTAGATGTTGATAAGGTAAATCCTTTAGGCTCTGTTAATTTTTTTTCCAGCCTTTTTCCCTATGATCTTTATACTGGATAAATTTCTATTGATTAATATTCAAGTTTCTTGACTCTTTTCTCTATCATCTCAATTCTATTGTTAAGTTCATCCAATTTTTGCATTTTTTGGGGGGTTCTTTTTTATAATTTCTGTTTCTCTGCCTTTTCATTATGGGCGTGTTGCCCTTTACTTCACTGATCAGAATTATAATACCTACTTTAAAAATTCTTGTCTGCTAATTCCAACATCTGGAACATCTCAGGGTTTGTCTCTATTGACTGTCTTTTTTTCCTGAAAATTGCTTGTATTTTCCTGTTTGTTTGTGTGTTGAATATTTTGGATTGCATCCTGGACATGGTGAATTTTAAGTTGTGAAGACTTTCAATTTTATTGTATTTCTCCAGAGAGTTGTGGTTTTGTTTGGTTTAACAGGCAGTTAATTTTGCTGTACTCAAACTATGGACTCTGTCTCTTGAGCAGTAATTCAAATTGCAGCTCAGTTCTTATATCCTTAACTGGATTGGTTGCAGTCTGTCCACCTATGCAAATTCAAGGGTTAGGCAGATATTTGGGATGAGTATACACACAAAATGTGTAGCTCCCCATCTCTGTGTTCTCTTTTGGGATTCTACTCTCATTTTTAGCAACTGAGTTGCTCCAAACTTTGTATTCTGTTTCTTTAATCCTGACAGACTGTGACTTTTAAAGGTTTAGTCACCCTGCACAATGCTGGTTGCAGTCTGTCTTCAGACTTAAAGTTGTAAGAAATAGGGTATACACCCTGTTCCATTTCCTTCCTTTAGGTGTCATTTTCCCTCCAGAACCTGCTTTTGTTCACAGTCCAGTCTTTCAGATAATTTTGTTGTTATTATTGTTTGTTTTGTTTTCATGTTTTTTTTCTCCAGAGTTTATTGTTCTGGTAGAACGGTCCAGTAAGAGGTTATTCAGTCAAACTAAAGGTACAGTACCCAATGGCATTGTTTAAAAATGTTTTAATCCATTTTACAATATTTTTTTGTTTGCAAGTAGAATTATAATGATCTTTTTGTATAATGACCTGTGCCTTGTGTCCTTACTGAATTTACTTTACAGGTGTAGTCACTTATTTATAGATTCTTAGTATATTTTATATACATGATCACTTTGTGGCCATTGTACTTCTCTCTCTCTCCAGTCTGTATGTTTTTCATTTCTTTTTTGTATCTAATAACATTGGTTCCAACTCCCAGCACAACATTGAATACAAGTGGTGAGATCAACTACCCCGCCTTGTTCCTTATCTAAAGGTGATGGCATTTGGTTTTTCACCATTAAAGCTGATGTTAATGTAGTTTTTTCATAGGTCCCTTTTATCAGGACATTCCCTATATTCCTAGTTTGCTGAAAGCTTTTATAATAATTTGGTGTTTAATTTTGTTAAATGCTTTTTCTGTATCTCTTGAGACAAGCAGATGGGTGTTCTCTTTTAATCTATTAATATGGAGATTTACATTGATTTTTTTTTTAAAAGATATATATATATTTATTTTAGAGAGAGAGAGAAAGAGAGTGGGGTAGGAGCACAGGGAGAGAAACTCAAGCAGACTCCATGCTGAGTACAGAGCCCAATGCAGTGCTTTATCTCATGACCCTGAGGTCATGACCTGAGTCGAAATCAAGAGTTGGATGCTCAAATGACTGAGCCACCCAGGTGCCCCTACATTGATTTTTGAATGTCAAACCAACTTTACATTCTTGGGATAAACTCCACTTGTTCATAATACATTTTCCCTTCTATATATTGCTTGGTTCAATTTGCTAAAATTTTGTTGAAGATTATTGCCCCCACAATTCTAAAGAATATTGACCTGTCCTTCATTTTCTTGTAATGTTTTTATTTGGTTTGGTATCAGGACAATGATGAGTTTATAAAATGAAGTAGGATGTGTTTGCTCCTCTTTTTTTTCTGAATGAGTTTTTGTAGGATTGTTAACATTTCTTTCATAAATGTTTGATAAACTATACCAGCGAAGCTATTTGTATGTGGTGTTTTCCTTGTAGGAATATTTTTAAGTATGAATTTAATTTCTTTAGTAGCTATAAAGTCTCTTTAAGTTTTCTATTACTTACATATCAGTTTCATAATTTATGCCTTTCAAGAAATTTTTGCATTTCATTTATGTTGCCAAATTCATTGGCATGTATTTATTCATGATTACCTTTTAATGTCTGTAGGGTTTTTTTTTTAAAGATTTTATTTATTTATTAGAGAGAGACACAGCGAGAGAGGGAACATAAGTAGGGGAGAGGGAGAAGCAGGCCTCCTGCCGAACAAGGAGCCCAATGCAGGGCTCGATCCTAGGACCCTGGGATCACAACCCGAGCCCAAGGCAGACGCTTAATGACTGAGCCACCCAGGCGCCCCTGTCTGTAGGATTTTTAATAATGTCCCCTCTTTTATTCCTGATAGTGGTAATTTGTGTCTTCTTTCCTTTTATCTTGAAGAGTGCTGAATTTATATTATCCATAACAGGCTTTTAGGAATGTTGAAAATATTGGACTATACCCTGGGAAGGAGGTGTCACCTTGGGCTGTGTGCTTCCCTGTGGCCAAGGTAATGCTCAGTTATGGCTATGGCTATGCACTGTTAGCAGTTAACATTCCCAGCAACTGGAGGATGGGTGCTTAGGCTCAGAAGAGGAGATCTTGGCATAGAATAGCATTATCCACGTTGGAAGAGAAAACACATTTTTTAAAAATTTTAATTTTTAATTTTTTTAAGTAATCTCTGCACCCAGCATGGGGCTTGAAATCACAACCCCAATATCAAGAGTTGCATACTCTGCTGACTGAGCCAGCCAGGCACCCTGAGAAAAGATATTTTGAGTATAAGATAAAGTTTGAGTAAAAGCAGGTGTTAAATAGCAAGAGATTTACAGAGCCAGTCTGAAATTTAGTGAGGGCCAAGGGGAGAGAGTAGATGTGGAAAGGGCCCAAACAATGCCTACTAACTTGGGTCCCCTGGGTTCCTAGAAGCCTAGGAAAGTAGTAATGTCTATCCTGGAAGCAGTGATAAGTCTGCTAACTAATGATAATCAACTTTGCTTTCTAATGCTGGTTATTTTGTGCTGATGGGCACCTAGACTGATGAAAATGGATATTTATTTTTACTCAGTAAATATGAAGAAAATCTTTCAAGCATGGGTCTCTGGTTAAGAATTAATGAAAGGAGGGGTGCCTGGGTGGCTCATTTGGTTAGGCATCTGCCTTCGGTTCCGGTTGTGGCCCCGGGATCCTGGGATCAAGTCCTGCATCAGCAGGGAGCCTGCTTCACCCTCTAGCCCCACTTGTGTTCTCTCTCGCTATCTCTGTCGCTATCTCTGTCTCTCCCTCTCAAATAAATAAATAAAATCTTTTTTTAAGAATTAATGAAAGGAGACTTTGGTGGTAAAAAGTTGGAGGTTAGTGGTCTGAAGCATCAGGTGAAAACATTCTAGTTTAAAATCAACAACCGGAATATACCTCTAGGTTCCTGATCAAGAGAGTAATTCTAAAGTATTCTCAAATCATAAGTTAAGAGCTACAGATTTAACTCTGGAAATGTAAATTTGTTGTTGCAGATTATAAACAGGTTTTATTTTGATTTTTAAAAATTTTTATTTTTTCTTTCCAATTTTTATTTAAATTCCAGTTAGTTAATATACAGTATATGTATTAGTTTCAGGTGTAGAATTTAGTGATTCAACACTTACATACAACACCCAGTGCTCATCACAAGTGCCCTCCTTAATTCCCATCACCTATTTAACCCATCCCCCACCACCTTGCCTCCAGGGACCCTCAATTTGTTCTCTATAGTTAGAGGAGTCTGTTCCTTGGTTTGCCTCTCTTTTTTCCCCCTGATGTTCATTTGTTTTGTTTCTTAAACTCCATGCATGAGCGAAATCATATGGTATTTGTCTTTCTCTGCCTCACTTATTTTGCTTAGCATAATACTCTTTAGCTCCATCACATCATTGCAAATAGCAAGATTTCATTCTTTTCGATGGCTGAGTAATATTCCATTGTATATATATACACCACATCTTTATCCATTAATCAGTTAACAGGCATTGGGCTCTTTCCGTAACTTAGCTATTGTTGATAATGCTGCTACGAACATTGGAGACAGGTTTTAAAAAAAATACTTGTCTTCTCTTAAAAGAATAAAAAAACATTTGCAAAGCTTTCTTTTATTGATGTCATTTGAGTATCCACATGCAGTTATAATATTTATCATTCACAAATCATCCAGAAGTGAATGCAATTACATGAGTGTAGTTTCTTAGTCATTCCCAAAATTCTGACCACAAATGGAGGTTTGCAGTCTTTTTTCTCCTGGTATTTGCCAGGAGCAGAGTCTGTTTCTGGTATTTAGAGGGTATTCCTTCTTTCCTATTTAGTTACTCAAAATTTCTACCCTTCTTGTTATTAGAATCTGTTCCCAAGAATATATCTGAAACTCAAAGGACAAATGCTGGTTAACAACAGGGTTATCCCTTCCAGGTCGATTTGCATGTTTATTAGGAATCAAAACTCTAAACTATAGGAAAATTCAATTTTAATTACCTGGTAAATATAATTTCTTATAGGTGCTCACCGGTCTAAACTCCCAGTCTCTCCAAAACAACCCTCTGCATCTCCTTTGCCTACTGGTTACTCCAGCTCAGCTGAGCTGTCTTTAGAACTTCCACATGTAACAAGCATCAAACTCACCATCTTCTTCCTTCCATATTCCCAATTTCTCTCCTCCTCCAGTCTCATTTCTGGTCTTCCCCCATCCAACCAGTTTCAAGTCTCACTGTCATCTTGGGCTTCACCTCTCCATTGCTTTTCATATCCAGTCATTTACCCAGCCGTGATGCTTCTACCATGAAATCACACAGTAATTTTTCTATTCTGTTTCATGTGTGCTGCCACATCCCTGGAGCTCACCCTCATCACTAAGACCCAGAGGCTGCATTAGCTTCCTGACCCCCTTTCTTAAAAAAGTTTCTGTTCTTGGGGCGCCTGGGTGGCTCAGTTGGTTAAGTGACTGCCTTCGACTCAGGTCATGATCCTGGAGTCCCTGGATTGAGTCCCTGGATCGAGTCCTGCATCGGGCTCCCTGCTCGGCAGGGAGTCTGCTTCTCCCTCTGACCCTCCCCCCTCTCATGTGCTCTCTCTCTCTCATTCTCTCTCTCTCAGATAAATAAATAAAATCTTAAAAAAAAAAAAAGAAAAAAAAATTTCTGTTCCTCTGTCCCTCCAGCATAGTGACAGAGAATTAATTTTCTAAATCATGTCACTCCCATGTTCTATAGTCTTTAATGAGGTATATTTCCTTAAGTCCTCAGTCTTCTGGCTCCACTTCCTAATCTCGTCTTTCACTCTTCTTCTCCTTTATAGGCCACCTGGTTTTGTCCATTTTCTGAACAGGTGGATACTTCCCTGTCTTTGGCCCTCCCTGTATGAGAGTTCCTCTTCCCATGGGAGAGAAGGGCTCTGCTACTCACCTATAAAAGATTGTCACAAGTTTTCAACCTTTCCCTCATCTCCTTTTTCCTCCATGGCCTCTCTGGCGTAGAGTTCTCACTTTCTCCTCTGAACATCTAGATCTCCAATTCTCTACCTACTTAGTATTTAAGTATGTTGGTTCCATTTTCTTAGTGTACAGGTTAAAAATATTATATTAGACATATCTATGACCCTGTGTCACCCTTCAACTGAAGGAGGGTCCCAGGCTGACCTTTTCTTTTGTGGAACACATGGGAGAAGCTGAGAGAAGGGAGAAATAACTCTACCCAACCAAGGGCTTGTGGACAGGGAGGTAGGTTGAAGAATCCCAGGAGAGAGTGGAGGGAGGAGAGGAAGAGAACCAGGGTGAGGGTAGGTGAAGTGGTTGATCTGAGAGATTTGGAGAAAGAGAAAAGAGGAGTTGAGGGAAGGGTTTCTACAGCAGAGAAAGTCTTGCCATGTGTGGTGTGGCACAATTTTCCCTTTACACCTCCTCAAGAGAACTTCAGTAAGGATTTATGTAACTTTTTATTGAAGATTGTGTCAGATGTTTTCTCATTAAGTCAGGTTCTGTTTCGTGTGTGTGTGTGTGCGTGTGTGTGTGTGTTATGGACTGAATATTTGTGTACCCTCAGAATTCATATGTTGAAGTCCTAACCCCCAGTGTGATGGTATTTGGAGATTGGATCTTTGGGAAGTAATTAGGGTTAGATGACATCATGAGGATGGGGCACCAATTATGGGATTAGTGGCTATAAGAAGAAGAGAGAGAGATTGTTTGCTCTCTGCCACATGAGGATGCAGAGAGAAGGTCACCATCTGTAAGCCAGGGATATGGTCCTTACCAGTGAAGGGAAGCAGAATATGCCACCCTGAAATACGTCATTTTGGCATATTATTTTAAATTTCCCTAAAAAACAGTTGGTACAAGGGCACTCTGATCTTCCTTAGTCCCCTTCAAAGCAGAAAATAAATCTCCCATGTGACAGGTACCCTCCCTGAACCAGGAGGGTACAAGTCATCCCTTACCACCAGAAATAAGGAAGTTAGGGTCGAAACTGTGTAAACAAACCTTGTTGCTTCTTCACTTACTTACTACCCCAAGTCCAAACTTCTTTGTCTTGTCAATTCTTCACAAATTTATTATTTGTCTAAAAGATGTAAAAGCTGCCTGCTTTGATCA
This sequence comes from Mirounga leonina, assembly GCF_011800145.1. NCBI lineage: Eukaryota > Metazoa > Chordata > Mammalia > Carnivora > Phocidae > Mirounga > Mirounga leonina. The sequence goes on along the minus strand of NW_023270839.1, from coordinate 24,822,233 downwards.
CTTCTTTGAGTTTCATATTTTTTATGTAGCTCCTGTACATACAAAACTAAATTTTTTTCCCTGTTAATCTATCTTATGTGAATTTAATTTTTGGACCAGCCAAAGAACCTAGAAGGGAAGAAGGGAAAGTTTTCTGCCCCTACACCAGGAACTGAATAGGTCAGTGCTTTAAATATTTATTTATTTAGTTTTAAATTCCAGTATAATTAACATATGGTGTTATATTAGTTTCAAGTGTACAATATAGTGATTCAGCAGTTCTATACATTACTCAGTGGTGATCAGGATAAGCGTACTCTTATTCCCCTTCACCTGTGTTACTCATTCCCCCACCTACTTCTCTTTTGGCAACCATCAGTTTGTTCTCTTAAGAGTCTGGGGTTTTTTTGTTTATTTCTTTTTTTCTTTTTCATTTGTTTTGTTTCTTAAATTCCACATGTGAGTAAAATTATATGGTATTTATCTTTCTCTGATTGACTTATTTCAATTAGCATTATATCTTCTAGATCCATCCATGTTGTTGCAAATGGCAAGATTTCATTCCTTTTTTATAGCTGAGTAATAGTCCATTGTGTTTGTGTACATATTTATATATAGGTATAATATATATTTATATGTGTATATATATTTGTATATGTATAATATACCACATCTTCTTTATCCACTCATCTGTCAATGGATACTGGGCTGCTTCCATAATTTGGCTATTGTAAACAATGCTGCACTAAACATAGGGGAGCATGTATCTTTTTGAATTAATGTTTTTGTTTTCTTTGGATAAATACCCAGTAGTAGAATTACTGGATTATATGGTAATTCTATTTTAAACTTTTCGAGGAACCTCCATACTGTTTTCCACAGTGGCTGCTTAGCCTAGCACTTTGATCTTGGGCTTGCCAACCTTCAAAACTGTGAGAAATAAGTGTCTATTATCTGAGCCACCCAGTCTATGGTATTTTGTTGTGGCAGCTTGAACAAATATAATGTGACACTATGTTGAGATTGGCTTTCAGGTTCAGAGAAGAAGGGCTAGCTAATTCTTGTGTGTGTGCACGTGCGCACACACACACACACACTCATATAGTTTATAAGTTTTTTTGGCCAGTATCTTTTACTTCTCATTATTCCATGCAATACCAAGCAGTACCATGAATGAATATAAGAAACCCACCTGCTAACCTGTTTATCTTTGGTATTCCTGGACCTTTGTGCCTCTCTTCACCCAATTCCAATAGACTTGTCATAGTCTCCGGTGGGTATCCCAATGAGGTGGACGTGTTCTAGTCACTGTGCAAGGAGATCCATTAGGATTTTGGAAGAAGATAAAATGGGAGAAAATGGGATATCATGATTTATAGGAAATATATATTTTGTCATTCAGGTTACCAAAATATATTTCTCATATATATTTGGTCTTTGGCCACAGTTTCTCACTCACAGCTTCCACAACTCTTGGAATTTCCTGAGTGATGAGAGGAATGGGAGCATCTTTTTTTTATAATATTTAAAGCTTCAGAGACAAAAAGGTAAATGGGTGTTTTGTTGTTCATAACAGGTCCCTTTCCACCACAATTGGGTTTATGTTAATGAGATGACTTTTGGAAATCACCTAAGGATGGGGGCTGGTTGCCAGCAGAATCAACCATGAATAGAGGGGTAGAAATATTAGTCCCAACCCCTGATTCCTGAGGGAGAAGAAATGGGCTGGAGGTTGAATCAATCACTAGTGGCCAATGAATTAATCAATCATGCCTATGTAACGAAGCTTCCATAAAAACAAACAAAAAAAAAAACGGAGAGAATTTGGAGAGCTTCCAGATTGGTGAACATGTTTGGATTTAGGGAGAGTGGTGCACCCCGAAATAGCATAGAAGCTCCACCCCCTGTCCCCTGCATCTCTTCCATCTGGCTGTTCCCAAGTTATCTGTTTTGATAATAAACCTGTCATCTAGTAAGTAGAATGTTTCTCTGAGTTGTGAGCTATGCTAGCAGATTAATTAGACCCAAGAAGGGTGATGGGAACGTCTGGTTTATAGTTGTTAGGTCAGAAGTACGGGAGCCAACTTGGACTTGCCATTGACACCTAAAGGGGAGGGCGCAGTCTTGTAGGAGTGAGCCCTTAACCTGTAACCCAAGGAGGGGGTTGTTGGAATCTCCAGCCTGTAGTCAGTTGGCCAGAAGCACAGATAACCAAGCGGGTGTGTGATTGGCATCTCAAGTGGAGGGCAACCTCAGGAGACTGATTCCTTAGCCCGTGGAATATGATGCTATCTCTGGTAGATAGTGTCGGAAGTGAGTTGAATTATGGGACACCTAGCTGGTGTCCAAGAACTGCTCCTTGGTGTTGTGGGGAAACCCCCACCCCCACACACCTTGGAAATTGTGCATAGAACCCCTTAACACATATATGCACACACACAAAATCATCCTATAAATTTTTAATCTTTTGTATGTTTTATAAAGTACACGCAAAGTACAATTGGCATAAAATAGAAACTGCTTGGCAATTATAGCACTAGAATTGTAAATTTCCTTTGAGAGGGTTAAGTTAAGGATTTCTATACCTGGATATACTTCGGAGAGCTGGTCACTTTAGAAATACAGATTTCTAGGCCACATCTCAGACCTACTGAATCAGCATGGTGTGAGTATTCGGGACAGGAATCTGAAGTTTGACAAGCTCCTTAATTCATCTTGAAGCAACCCACCCAGGGCTCTGCATTCCACTGAAATTTAACCCCCTCGTCTTCTTGAAGAGGAAACTGAGGCTTCCAGAAGTAAAGCGAATTGCCAAGAACACAGCAGATTAGGAGTGAAGCCCAGACCAGGACCCACATTTGTCTTCTAATCCCATGCTTGTCCCATCCCTATTTCTGCGATTGACGTTCAAGCTACAGGCATCATTTTCTAGTTTCCCAGGCTCTCCTTTCTCCCATTCTATCACTCTGGACACTTCCCAGGGGTTGATTATCTGTGGAAAGTTATCTAATATGATGTCACTAATATTGTTGCTAGCGGAAAATCATGTAGAAATAGAGACATTTTCTGCTGCAGCATGTTATGTAGCACGAACAGCTTGATTTCCAGATGGAACTCATAGGAGGCAAATTTTCAGCTAAGTCATGTCAATTGTGATTGAAAAATACAAAAGCATTTGAGCTTTTGTAGATGTAAGAAACACAAATGAAGGATGTCTAGCATAGGTGAGTGGATATATGGCAGTCCTGGCAACAGAAACAGAGAATTTAGGGGAAGGAACGGGTTTAGGGAGTTTGCTGTTATATCAGTTATCTATTTCTGTGGAATGAATTAGCTCAAAATTTAGTGGCTGCAAACACCACACAATTATTATCTCAGTTTCTGTGGGTCTCTGTGCGCACTGCTCAGCTGTGTGCCTTGGGCTCCAGGTCTCTTGCAGCTGCAATCAAGTTGTTGGCTGGGGTTGTGGTCTCAGTGGAAGGCTTCCAGGCTCGCCTGTGGTTGTTAGCAGAAATGGGTTCATCCAGGACTGTTGTACAAGGGCCTTGGGTTTTCACTGGCTATTGGGCTCTCTTGGTTCCTTGCCACAGAGCCTCTCTATAGGGCAGCTCAGAACACAGCAGCTGGCTTCCAGCAACATGAGCCAGCAGGAGAGCAAGAAAGGGCAAGCAAGATGAAATCCAAGTCTTTCTGTAACTTAATATCACAAGTGACATCTCAACACCTCTGCCACCCTCTAGCTGCTAGAAGTGAGTCACTAGGTCCAGCCCACACTCAAGGGGAGGAGATTACCCAAGGGCATGAGTACCAAGAGGTGGAGATCTTTGGGGATGATCTTGGAGGCTGCTGCCCAGCCTGTGGGAGGATGAGGTGGAGACACCCAGCAGGAACTTGGGCAGCTAAATCTGAAGCTCTAGGGAGATATTTGGGCTGGAGATACAGATCTGGGAGTTAGTAGCATTTTATGAGAAGGAGGTGAAATCATGGGAATAGATAAAGTCAGCCAGGAAGAACATTTATTCTTAAGGTATCCAGTATTTACTAGTATCCACTAATTACTAACTTCTTAGAGAAAATTTAGATTGAAAGTAAAAACAAAAACCTGTAGGAAAAAAATAAATGTCACTAAGCAAAGCTACCTGTCATTCCTAACTTGATTCAAACCTTGAGATTGGCCATGAAAATTTGGGTTAGGGCATGTGGCATTTCCTGGTATGATTAGAATATTATTAAGATCCTGAGAAAAGCGAGTTGTCCACAGAAATTCCTTAAAATAGGTGACTAACTGAAACCCGAACAGTCTCCTGATGAAGAAAAATAAAGTCTAATTTGTCCTCTATCAGTTTTAAACTACTGATCCAATCTCAGTGTTTCCAACAAGCTTGGGTGATGAGTACTGTAAATATTCGTATAACATGATTAATCATGGTCATTTAAAGGCCTCCTCCCACAAGCCCCCAGGACCCCTCCCCTCCATCAGCACTGGGCCCAGGGCGTGTCACAGAAGCCTTGGGGAGCTAGAGGTATGTCACAGTGAAGGATGGGGAAACACCTCATAGTCTCCTTTGGCCCATGATCTTTCCTCCCTTTCTGCCTTTGCCTCATGCTCATCGGTTCCACTGGAATGTTCTCCCAGACTGTTTCAGGCAGCCAAATGCTACCCTCCCTTCAAGGCACTGCTCAAATCCCATCTCTTCCATTAAGTCTTCCTGACTGGACAAGCCCACCCCACCCCACCCCACCTCTCTCCTCCCTGGACTTCTGTCTTGGTGCCGCCCATTTTGCAGGCTAATCCCCAGGCATTTTCTGTGCTTGCTTCCGTCTTCTCCATCAGGGGTTGGCAAACCACAGCCCAGGGGCCTCATCTCATCCCACAGCCTGTTTTTATACGGCCCGCGGGCTAAGAATTGTTATTGCACTTTTAAATTGTTGAAAAACTCAAGGGAAGACTAGTATTTTGTTTCATGTGAATATTATGTGATATTTAAATTTGGTGCCCATAAATACTTTTGTCAGTAAATTTTGTGGAAATTTGCTTTCTTTTGCCTCTGCCCACAAAGCCTAAAATATTTAGTGACTGTCATTTTATGGAAAATTTGCTGATCTCTGCTATAGGCACTTGATGTCTCCCTCCTGAGAGAGGGTGTAAACTTTCTGGGAGGACCCAGTGCTGACACTCTATGGTGGCTTCTGCAGGGTCTACCATAGTGTGGAGCACAGAGCTGGTGTTTGGCAAATGCTGTTGAATGGAGCTAAGAGAGAAGGTGTTTTTAATTTGTGACAGCTACAATGTTATGTCCTTTCTTGTTGTCCAGGCCTTTTCTCTATTCCCCTCTGCTGTTGAGCTGGTATCTGTTATGTCTGGTAGAAAAAAAAAAATGACAGGGAATACCAGGGTGGGTCACAGAACTCATGGCAAACACAGATGAAATGAAGTGTGGGAAGCAGAACTTTTGTTTTGGGTGGGGAGGAACTGTTTGCTTTGGGGGATTGAGGTAATGAAAGTTATTTCAATAACATAATTTAACAGTTGTGCATGCTTTCTGCCAGAAGTACAGCTAGGCAAACCTCACCCGGGAACCTCATCTGCAAAATGTGAAGCTTAAACACTGCAGTGCTGAACAAGTTCTCTTCCCTCTTTGGCAGAACCCAAAACTATACACACGCACACACCTTGGTTAGACTGTGTAAATTGCACCATATGGACACAGACTAGAGAGGGAAGCAAAAAAAAAAAAAATAAAAACAATTGTGTGAAGGTGGTGGGATTATGGGAAAATACTTACAAAAAATGCCATTTTCTTGAAATACCTCAAATATTTCTACAATAAAACCTCTGAAAATAATTAAAATGAAAAAAAATCACATTCCTTCTCTAGCATGCATACATTTTATTTATTTTTTTCACAGAAAAGCCAATTTATTATTACTAAAGTTAGCTTTTGTGGAGGACTATAGGTCACATATTAGTAGTCTCATTAATAATGTGACCATTATCTATAATCAAAATTTTCAAAAGTAAAATTATATACATATATATAATGTAATACAAATATTTTTTCTATCCTTTAATTTCCAAAGCATGCTCATTCACATCTGACTGATAGTATCTATATCCTTTCATGATAGGCAAGGACATCCATATTATCCCAATTATACAAAAACAGATGCAAAATAGAGTTATGTGACTTCCTTGCTCGAAATTATAAGACTAAGTGTGTGTGTATATATATTTTTAAATCTCTTTATTCCCATTCCATCCTTTTCACTAAACTTTATTCCTATAATATCTGCCCTTTTTATAGTCCCCTCTCTTGTGAAAGGCATCATTATCCAATCACTCCAGCCAAATCTTCTTCTTCTCCATCACCCCCACCTCTAGTCATCAAGTGCTAACAAGACATCTTCCTAAATCTTTCTGGGATAGATCTCTTCTCCAGTAGAATTCCCTTTTGCAAGTCCATTTCTTCATAAAAGATGAAAGATTTTAATTGCTCTGCCGCAGTTTTCTCTTCTTTACTTGGTGGTGACAGCTTGCCTGCTGTATCAGGATGATTAGTCTTGATTTCATATTCCAGCCTGTATTGAATGTAATCCAGATCAGAGTCAGCTTTCTGGAACATCAGTTCCAGCTTATCGACCTCCGCCTCCATGTTGAATAGCATGCATACATTTTAAAGTTGTTTTTTTTTTTTTTCTTTTTCACTTTCCCCCCTCACAAAGCCAGAATTTTACATTGAAGCAGAATTTTAGGAGCCCGAGTATAAATACAGACAGAAACATGTACAAATTTTCCTTAAAAGGAATATCTATTTATGTCAACTTAAACTGCCCTTCCTTAAACTCAAACTCTCTAAAACTGTAAAATGGGAAGACCATTACCAACTTCCCACTGAACACAGTGCTCGCATAACCCAGGCTTGAGAAACGGTAGTTGTCACTAAAGGGGTCTCTTCCAATGCCCTAGACCTTGTGATTCTCACAGGCAGATATGGCAGCTCCTTCACAGTCCAATCCTCAGCTTCTGACCACAGCTAGCATATCGTGCCTGACTTTCAACTGAAGTTGGTTAAATGAATACATGAACTAAACAACAGCAACAAAAACAATAATAAATGGGACGTATATAGAAGTACTCTGCTAGCAAGCAGGCAGCTTAACTGGACCTTCCGTTCTTTTTCAAAGCCAAGACCCATTCACTCCTATTACCTCCCAAGATGGAACGTCTAAAGCACAACCAGGCAATGTGATGTGGCAGGGCTCCATCAGTAGCTGGGAGCCTTAAGGCTTTCTTCAACACAGAGTGATAAGGAAGAATGGGTGAGGTTTTTAAGTTGCCATCGTATAACCATCTTGAAAGGAAGCTCACATATTCATCTGTGCATTCAACAACTCTTCATTGAATACCTGCTATATACAAGGAATTGTTCTATGTGAGTAGGAACTAGAAACTGAAGCCGAGAGGCAGGGAAGTTGACTAGAGCAGCTGTTAGGATCCTTTCATTTCCTGGGGAGAGCTTAGTGACTGTAGCATGCAGTGAATGGAGCTCTCACATAGGATGCAGTGTGCATTCAGACTGCGATGAAGCTCAAGGAATGAATTATCCATAATAATACCATGTGTTATGGATACTGGGAGTGGCTACCATCTACATCAACCCTAGATCTTGACTGGCATTTTTATGGCAGGTGGACGAAGTAGTGGTGATGAAAGGAAGAGTACCCTTGACTTGTTGTCAAAGGCATGGTTCTGAACCTCGCCCTGCCTCTAGTACCAGTTTTATGAATGTGAGTTTCTTGACTTTTCTGAATGTGAGTTTATTTATCTATTAAAATTGAGACAGAAATATTTTCCCTCCTAAGTTTGTATTAGTTATCTATTCCTGTATAATAGACTACCCTAATAATTAAGAGGCTTAAAACTACAACGATATCTTTATTCTGTGAGTTCACTGGGCAATTATGCTGATCTACTGAGCTCATGCTTGTAGCTGCATTTAGCTGGCAGCTTGGTGAGGGTCTCAGCTTAGTTGAGACATAGTTTTTCATCTTGGACTTTTTCAAGGCATGGCTATCTTAGAGCTCTAACATCTTGAGGCCAATGTTTACCCTCACATCTCAAGGCAAAAGAGGAAGCTGTGAGGTCTCTTAACGCCTAGCCTTGGAAGTCATACAACGTCACTTCCACCATATTTCTATTGGTTATGGGAAGCCTCAAGACCAAATCAGATTCAAAGGGAAATAGTTGGGAAATAGTCTTCACTTCTTCTCCTTCTCCTTCTTCTTCTTTTTTTTAAAGATTTTATTTATTTGAGAGAGGGAGAGAGAGAGAGAGGGAGAACGAGCGAGAACACTAGAGCAGGGGGAGGGAGACACAGACTCCCCGCTGAGCACCAGCGCCCCGCTCCGGGCTCGATCCCAGGACGCTGGGATCAAGACCTGAGCCGAAGGCAGATGCTTAACCAACTGAGCCACCCGGGCACCTGATAGTCTCTACTTCTTGATGGAAGATGATAAGAAATATTGTGCTCATATTTTTCAATCTACCATAAAAGTTGTGAGGATTAAATGAGATGATGTATGTGATTTGGTATTGTTTGTCTGATGTAAGTAGGTATGGTTTCTGGTAGCTGTTATATATGCACTCTGTTTTTGTAACTTCAAAATTCTACAATGTGAGCAGTATTCCACTCTGAGTCCAAAGCTAGGTTTTGATGCTATGACTGGTTGTATTATAAAGGATCTATTTGCCACCATCAGTGGAGAGAATTGGGGCTACATGAAAGTTCTAGTTAACTCATTTCACAAAATAATGCTTTAGTTTTCATAAAAGACCTAGAATCTGATTTTAGAGTATTCTTCTTAGGCTCTTGGAAATGCTTTATCTCAGTAAACTCTAAACGTCCTTGAAAGCTCTTGAGGTGGTACAGGGACATCCAGACATTGTGTGTGTGTGTGTGTGTGTCTGACAAGCATCAATGCCCCCAGTTTTGGGTAATAGTGTTTTGGTCATCCTTTATGGAGTAACCCCTTTCCCATGGCATGCATCTTTTTAGGACCATGTATCAGGATGCTCCATCATCTCCTGACTAGGACTGTGGGCAGGTTCCTTAAACTAGCTAGGCCAGTTGGACCCTAGCCTTTGAATTTGAACCCTAAGAGAGGTGGCAGAAGGACGAAAATGGTTGGAATTGATTCACCCAAACAGTATTACCTTGAAGAGGTTCTCCATTTGTTTCTGCTGCCTCTACCCAGAACTGCATGAGTTCCCATTTTATTCCAGAGTCAGGTTCAATGAGCAATCTCATAACCTGATAATACATTAAGCAATTTTATTTGTTTGTTTAAATTATCTAGAGTTAGTTTTCTTGTAGACCAAGATTGCTGACACAGATATTTATTCAGTAGATATGGAGTAATGAGAGTGGTCTGGAAGCCAGAATACGAAATGATCAAACAGCAGCCAACAAAGTAGTTATCTTTTGTAACAGTTTTCAGGACACTGTACAAATTTCCTTGAATAAGGAATACAGCCTTGTCCTTAAGGGTCTGTAATCCAGCTAGGGAGAATCAATATAATAATTACAGAAAATTATAGTTCACCCAAACAATATGTAAATATTCTCATTGTTAGTGCCTGACATAGTGCTTGACACACATACTATAATTATGTATTACAATTAATACATTATTAAGTGAATGATTCAATTAGGTGCAAGGAAGTTCGAACAAGAGAGATATCATGAGCAAGAATTCCTCATGAACAACAGGAATTTGAGCAGATTCTCTTACAGTGGGTGAGAATCCTTTGAAATGCAGAGGAGAAACAAGGGAATTCTAGCCTGGACTTATTTTACAAACAGTGTTATAAACTGTGATGAGTTTAAAAGAGAGTGGCTCCTGGATCAACTGGCATCAAGAAAATCTTTTTGCAAAGACATAATTTTCTGTATTTGTTAACCAAATTTTGTTACTGGTAACATGCTGCTCTAATATATGTAGATTGCCTAGATAATGGGAATATTTCTTACATATTTAAAAGTGGCATTTGTCTTCTAGGGAACAGGGTTTTTTTTTTTTTTTTCTCTTACCCCCTTTTGGTTAAGCCGTGAGACTTATTGCCCAAAAAGGGTGGTTTGTGGGGTGTAGAGCTCCCAACCAATATGAAGAGGAAGTAGAAAGTCTCTGCTCTACTGAAGGAGGGAGCCAAGGGGAAAAGAGGAGGGAAAAAAGGGCACAGGCCAGAAGCAAACTTTAATCTAAATCTCTCCCTTAGAGGTAAAATCTGGGAAGGCAGTTTGGAGTTGAGTTAGGAGTACCTAATAGAATTGTTCAGAAATGTTGGAAGGGGGCTTGCAGGGCACCCAGGTTTGCTCTTTGTTTTGTGGGCAAAAGCCTTAGAAAAGCCTGTGTTCAGCTGCTGCTGTGCATCATGGCACTGAGTGGAAGATTCTAAGAGAGATTACAGTGTCTCACATGCTGCTGGAGTGTAGGGAAAGTGGGCAGAGTTTCCAGATTCCTCAGAGGGTGAAGAACAGTCCAGAATACTGTGGGAGCTTCCTGGATCTCCAACAGCCATGCTTCTCCTGAGCCATGATTCCTCTGCTTAGATCCTCTTCCCGGTCCAAACAACTCCCTTACCTTTCTGTACCTGGGAAGCTTTAAAAAAAAAAAAAATGCCCACATCAAGGTTCCAGTCGAGGCTATTTCAATCAGAACTCTGGGGGCTGGTTCATGCTGTCAGTTTTGTTTTGTTTTTTTTAAGGTCCCAGGTCATTCTGTATAGCCAGGGTTGAGAGCCACTACCATATGTAAAGTCTAGGTAAGTGTTTGGACATAAGTTAAATATCACTTCCTCAGGAAAGCCTTCCCTGATCAGTCCCAGCTTAGGTCAAGTCCCCCTGTTATATATCCTCCAAGCAAGCATCCAGTATTTCTTCCTCTTGGCATTTAACAATTGGATCATTATTTTTTCAAGTTAAGTTTCCCTGTAGACTATCTGCTGTGTGAAGGAAAACACATTTCTGCCTTGCTCACCACAGAGCCAGGTTCAGTCATGCACCAATTGGTACATAGGTGGTGCTCAGTAAATTTACATCTTGGATGAATGTCAACCAAGAGTGTGTGACCAAGCCTCCAATTCATAAATCTGCTAAGAGAAGTTTTACAGGTGAGACCTTAAGCACTACATACTTCTAGAACTATGACTTTAAATGGGCTTATATTTTTGACAGTTTCACTGTTTTCATCTTCCAAGTTCACTTGTCATTGTTCAGCAGGCTCATCATCGCCCTGATAACTCTGTGTGGTCAACATTATTATTTCCATCTGGCAATCGGAAAGAGGTTAAATAACTTGCCCAGGTCCCTATACCCTATTATCTAGGCACAAACAATTGCAAATAAGGAAAGCCCCCTTCAACAGAATTCCTGTTTGTGCTGAGCTCTTACTTCTGGTTTGACGGCTGTGGCTGCCACACGGGGATTTTCTGGGGTCTCCAGTTCCAGCGGCCAGGGCCCAGGGTGCGATTTCCTGCCCTCCCAAGCCTTTACAGAGTATAGGCAACACAGCCTTATCCATATAAGGATGCCATAAATAATGTATTCTCCAAAGACACTGTGCCTTGCTTGTCCTGGAGAGGCTGTGCGCGCGCGCGTGTGTGTGTGTGTGTGTGTGTGTGTGTGTTTGGGGAGGTGAACTAGGATTGTCTAGGAGAAGCCCAATCTTAGCTGTAGGCTGGGCAGGAGGACCATCCCTTCAACACCCCCATACCAGATCTCCAATTCCAACATTCACAGGCCTGTGAATCAGAGGGATCCTACTCAGGCACTTGCAGCATCTTGGATCAGCCTGGGTGGCTTGACCTGAGCCTCAGAAGAGCAGTGCCCTGAGTGGGCACTCGACACCCAGGGGGCAAGTGGCAGCGGCGGAGACCCCTTCCACCCCCGCACACCAGCCCCTGTAGCTACCGGTGCCATGGCCCGCGACGCGCCCTGCCCCAGCCTCCGGGACTCCGGTCCCCGCTGGGTGCCGGGCCGGAGAGGCGCAGGGAGGCGGCGCCGGGGAGGCGCGGGCAGCGAGGACGCGTCTCCCCTCGCGCCGGGGTCGCCGGGGCCTCCGGGGCCGCCGTCTCCAACGTGCGTTCTCGGTGCAGGTGGCACAGCTTTCCGCGCCCGCCGGGCTTCCCAGATCACGGGAGAGGCTAATCTCGGGTCTAGACCTCCCAGCGGCAGAGAGAGCTAACCCACTAGTCCACTTCTTCCCATTCCCCCAGCTCCTCACCCCAAAACGAAAAAATCCCAGGCCGGGCAGAACCTGATCACCTCCGCCTCCTCCCAGCTGCGCTAATCCTGCGAGCTAGGGAGGCCCCCGCGCCGAGGCGGTGGCTGGCAAAGGGGAGTGGAAAGGGAGGATGGATGGGGCCGAGGGGTGGGGTGGCGATGAGGGGGATGTAGGAGGGGGTGTCATTTTCTTTTTCTTTCTTTTTTTTAAAAAAGTATTTCTCTCGCGAGAAACCGCTGCGCAGACGATACTTGAAGAGGTGGGGAAAGGAGGGGGCCGCGGGAGCCGCGGCAGAGACTGTGGGTGCCACAGGCGGACGGGCGGCCACAGCTGGGACAGCTGCGGGCGGAGCGGGGCAGCGGCTGCCGCGGCCAGGACCGAGGAACAGCCGCCGCCACCTCGGGAGCCGGAGCCACCGCTTCTCCAGTGGGTGCAGCCAGGGTCCCGACAGGGGTCGGGCGGCCACCGGGGCTGGAGCTGCAGCCACGGAGGCTTTTGCGTTTGCGCCGCGCTGAGGGCAGGGACAGGGACTGGGTGAGGGGCTGTCCCGGAACGTCCACAGCTGGCGCCGGCCCTCCCCTGCCTGACAGCTTCCTGGCCCGGGGCTCCCGGTGTCGGGCTCCGCGTCAGATGCTCGGCGGGCGGTGGCAGCGCCCGGAGCCGGCCCGGGACGGCGCGGCGGGCTTCCAGCCCCGCGGCTTGGCGGAGAGGACAGTCAGGGAAGCTGGGGCGCATCGCGCGCATTTTGTGCCATTAAAAAAATAAACAAACCCAGCGAACCGGCCACGGGGTTTAGAACCGCTCGGGACATGGGTGCTCTGCGACGCGCTTTTCAGGCGGCGTCCGGGAGGCCGAGAGGTTGGCTGGAGCCGCGGCCGGCGGGGGCCTGCGCTTTTCAGCCAGCTGTGGACCAAACGGTCTTCACTTACCCAAAGTAACTGCGCCACGCTCAGGCGGCGCTCGGGCTGGGCTCGGGAATGGGGACCCCAAGGCTCCAGCATCCCGGTGCCCTGAACGTCTCCCCGCCTCGGCGATTTGTCTGTTGCAGCTGGCAGGGGCCGCCTGAAGTGGGAGCAGCGCCTGGAGAAGGCGGGAGGAGCCCGGCCCGGGGGACGGGCGGCGGGAGAGCGGGACCCCGGCGGCGCGGCGCGCTTCAGGGCGCAGCGGCGGCCGCGGATCGAGCCCGGGGCGCGGCGAGAGGCGGTGGGAGCCGGCGGCCGCTCGGCATCATGCGGCGAGGAGGGCTGCTGGAGGTCGTCCTGGGATTTATCGTGCTCCTAGCGTCCTACACGAGCCATGGGGCGGACGCCAATTTGGAGGCTGGGAACGTGAAGGAAACCAGAGCCAGCCGGGCCAAGAGAAGAGGCGGCGGCGGACACGACGCTCTTAAAGGGTAATGGAACGGGCCAGCTCCTTTGGTGTGGGTCTCCCCTCCTTCTTCTCCCGAGTATCAAGATCCGGAGGGAACGGACAGGGTCGATTCTCCACACCAGAAGGATCCTTGACAAGATCTCCTGGGGGCACCTTAGAAGTGCAGGGGGTGTCCAGCCCTCGCCCCGTTCGAGGCTAAACCACTTTGCTTCTGCTCTTTAAAGATTTCTGCTTTAGAGGCGATGCCATGGTTAAAAGGAATCTTGGGCCATTGTCGCGGCCGATTTTTGGAGGCGAGAAGGATTCTTTGAGGAAGAAGGGGAGGAGCTGCGACTGAGACGGAGAGAAGCCCGTTCCTTTCCCTTCTTAACCAATTCCGGTTGTGTTTAGGGGAAAATGCTTGCCTTGTGGGCACCTTTGCAGATGCTCTATTGGTAAGGGGGCAAGGAAAGAAAGGAATTCTAATGACAGGGTCAGGGAAGACACTGTCAAGGGTTGGCTCTCCTCTGAGTTATGCTTACTAAAATTAGGGACTGAGTTTTCGGGTTGATACTGCCTTTCCGATGTCTACCCTGGAGGCAGAGCAGGGCAAATTTTTGGAGAACTTGGGTTCTTTCAGATTGTAAGGGGCTCTTCATTTCATTGGGGGAGTAATGCTTCTGTGGCCGGCCTTAAAGTGGTGTTTTTAACCAGTGGTTTATGTGTTATGTACATGCAATTGAGCATTTCACTGGCTTCCTAAGTCCCTATTACAGGAAATGTTTCAGCAGTAAATTTTTAAATTAGGCAGGTTGACTGTATAAGGACTTTCAGTTCCCTGAATTGAAGAAGGGTGGGAATACATTTTCCTTAAAATTGTTCAGATTAAAAGAAAAATCTGTCTTTGTAAGATTGTTTAAATTCAAGCCTCCATAGAAGCTTACTAAAATGATCCATTTTATCTCCTTGGAGGAGTCTGTTAAATGAGCCCAGACAGTATGCGTACACAGACGTTTTCTATTATGTTCTTTTCAGTCTCATTGTTGCTCCTTTTTGAGTAGTTCTGTAGCTTGATTATATGATCTTGAGACACCAGGTGATGGTGTCCAGTCCGATTTTGTGGCTGAACATTTCCTTTATTCCTTTTTGTTATGGGCTGTTTTAACTATATATATGGAGTAAAATTTGAGTTTGTATGTCCCAGGTACAGGAAGAAAAAGTGCAGTAAACTGAATGGACCAGTTTTTGAGTCTTGGTCTAGACCAGGGAAGGGACAACGTGATGGTCAGGGCCAAGCGCTTGGGCTGTGGTAAAATATGCATGATTTTCTGGCCCCAGGAAATAGTTATGATTAATTTAGTTCCATCTTGGCCTTTGTGGAAAATAAATCCAGGACTCCAACAGTGTTGGAAAGGAAATTTGCTTATCATGTTAAGCCTGATTCTGATCAGGCAGCAGACGTTCATTGCTGTGTGCAAGGCCCATGCAAGCAAGTTCAACAGATGAACTGAAACTCTGATTTTCATATGTTCTTCAAAGGACCTGAGTTAGTCTAACATTTTTCCTTAAAAAATATGTATTTCTGTTATATATATTATCTTAATAGCTAAGCTTGATGGCATTGCTACTATAGAAAGAGAGGAAAGGGGGTTTAATTTTGGGAATGAAAGTCTGCAGGGAGATGTTAGACCCCTCCAGACATTTGTCTCATCTCTATGTGCTATCCCCAGCCAGTGTTGTTTTCTTAGGAGGCACCAACTCAATGTGAAAACAGAAACTAAGCTTTACTTTGTTGCTTAAGAGAATGTCCCTAGTTTTACTCACACCAGCACTTATTTCTCTTGGGTTTTACTTTTTTAATGATTATAGGGAAACACCTCTCAGTGTTCCTCATAGTTTTTGGTCACTAACATAGATGTTATGCTATTGCAAACTATTCATAAAGCCTTCCTAAAAAGGTGTTATTAGTAGAACAGTAATTATGAGTATGCCTCACTCTCACATTATCTGTAAGATTTTACATATATATAAAGATTTAAAAAATAATTATAATTAACATTTACAGTGTAATATATCACATACAAATATAATAATGAACCCTCATAATATAAATTTTTATTTTTAGAATTCTCATATAAGGTTATATATATACATATACATATGTATATTTGGGGAGGTAAAAATAATAATTTAAAAGGACATGCAATTAAAAAAATTTCTCTCTTATCAGACACCATTTTCGTGTATATTTTTGTAGATCTATTATAAGCATATGCATATGCAAATATATATACATAATATATACATGTGTATGTATATGTATAGTGTGTTCCTATTTAATACATACAATATACTGTACATGCTGTTCTAAACCTTGCTCACTTCTGTATATCTTTCGTGCATCCATCTGTTAATTCATATGGATGTATCTTGTGCACTCTCTTGTGTATAGGATCCCATAACGTGGCTAGAATAGTTCCCTAATGATGGCTCTCTCGATATATTAATTTTTTTTTTTGGTACTCCCAAATTCTACCCGCCTGTGTGTGTACATGCGCAAATTTATATGTGGCACAAATTAATAAAAGTAGAATCTCTGCATAAAGGTTTTCCCATAGATTTTAAACAAGTACCAATTCTGATTTTGAATTTGAATAGCATTTAAAAGGTATTCTCTCTGCTTATTGCTATTACAGTGTCACATGAATAAGTCTTTTAACCATGCCCTGCTGTATAAATCATCAGGAAAAGCAGTTGTGTGTAACATTTTTCCAGTTATTGCTTAAAATTTCTATTTTTGCTAGTTAAAATATTACCAGCTTCAAAACTAACCTCTTTGACTACAGTAAAACCTGTTTACCATTTTGATGGAAATGCACGGTTTAATGACGTGAGAGTGATTTGTAACCCCAAGTCTGCCTGATGCCCAGTTGGTGGCAGCAACTTTCAGCACCTCACTAATATTTCCCCGTGCACTGGTCTCGTCTCTTCCACAAATACTGCCTTCTCGTCTTTCTCTGATGTGACAGGTGACTAACTGCAGAGTTTGCCTTGGTATTCTTCTTGGGATATATATATTCCTTTCCTGTTAGCGCCCCTGCTTCATAGACTAGGGACCTGCCTCGTTTTTTCCTCTCCAGGAGTGTAGTCCTAGCTTGTCTTCTTCTCCTCCCATCCTGTTGCAGGTGTTTTTTTTTTCCCTTCCCACTGGGCAGCAGAAGTTGTTCCACAGTGGAAATTTAAGCATCCTCAAGTTTCTTCCCAGCTTTCGCTGTGTTTTCTTAGACTAAATTGCCAATTTCTGTTTTTACAGGAAATCCTTTTTTTTATGGAATGAGTGTGGTCCCCATTCACTCTGCAAAAATTGCATTTTTCTCTATTTTGAAATGAGAATTTTGCAAGTTTAAAAAATGTTTTCAAATAATAAATGTATAGTAGTTTTCCTTTGACTGGGCACTGCTTAACATGTGTGAAATGACTTTATGAGAAATAATAAAATCCTAGCTTTATTGTTCAAATTTCGGTTCACAGGAATTTTTCTCAGCTAAATTCTTAACTTCTGTGACTAGGCAAAAAGTGTGGGAGACAATTCAATTAAGAAAAAAAACAACACAGCTCTGCTTGAATAGCAGTAGTTAGGAACCATTTATTTAAGATTCCTTATTGCCTTAGCTCTCAAATAAGGAAATATTACAGTTTCCTGTCACAGGGAAAAAATTCTTTAGAGTGAAACCCCTTTTCCCCAGATCTCTGATAAGATGGATTGAGAATTTCTATCCTTGTTGCCTGGTTTATAAGTGTATGAGATGGGGTGTATTTCACACAATTTGTGCCCTTGTGCATGATTTTCTTTTTGGTCTTTGTTTATTTGTTTATTTTTTCCAGAGGTCTTGTTACCAGAAAAATACACATGGAACAGTTCATACACAGGGTAGATTATGTGACGGCAAGCTCCAAGGGATTAATTACACAGAAGCCTGTTATTAAAATAAAGAACTTGAACAGGGAACACAGAAAAAGTTCTGTAGAGTTTATGAAGTCCATTTATTTTACAAAGAGGACTTTAAGACTTCATCTGAAGTCAGGTAGGTTAATAATTAAATATGGGGAAAAGACTCCCGCAGTGGTATGGTTTGTCCTTGTATTTAGTGAAAAGATTAGGCTAAAATATTGCAATATCATTTAAAAAAAAGATATTCTTTTTTTTAAAAAAGATTTTATTTATTTATCAGAGAGCGAGCCATGAGCATGTGTGAGTGAGTGGGGAAAGGAGCAGAGGGAGAGGGAGAAGCAGACTCCCTACTGAGCAGAGAGCCTGAGGCAGGGCTGGACCTCAGGACCCCAAGATCATGACTTGAGCTGAAGACAGATACTCAACTGACTGAGCCACCCAGGTGCCACCGCCCCCCCGCCAAGATATTCTTAAATAGAAGTTTTTAGCAATTGCACATTTTAAATGAGAAGATGGAGACAAAATACTTATTTATGTGACTCACTTTCTAGCATTTAAGACATAGATGTTGTTTACAAAATGCCTAAGCTGTTGGTATCACAAATTGATTAAAACATATATCAGCCTACAGTGAGATAAAGTTGAAGCTGATGGAAATGGAAGCACAGACATCCCTCCAAGCTTATTAGGAATTTTAAAGAACATTGAAACATTCCTTTGTTGTCTTGTGTAGCTGATGATTAAAAAGATTAGAGTATTATGCCAATGACGCTTATCAAGCAAAATACTGAACTAGTTATTAGGATATTTACAGAGAGTTTGTTTGCTTTTTCTTTCAACAAACCAAACAGCTTTGCCTTTGTTTATAATGTGAAAATAAGATTTTAAATATTTTCTCAAAATAGAAATAAACTACATTAACAATTTTTTAGCTTCTAGAAACTAACCCAACAAATGGGCCTATTCAAGCAACTTAGAATTTTTTTCCATGAAATTTTTTTAAGAAAGCTGAAATCAATTAATATATCAGGCCTGAATTATATGGCAGGCCTTGTTAAGTTTGATTTTCCCATTAGATTACAAAATCATCAAAGGCAGGAATCCTATCAAAAGCATTTTAACACTAACTGATCATTAGATGGGATTTCAAAGAGTTCATTAATTCAGGAAGTCTTGATTGAATGCCAGCCTGAATTTAGCTCTGTGGAATGCCAGAGACATCCAGCCTGTAGCCTGGGGGGAGCTTCACATTTGATAAGAGAATCAGATGCATCCTGGGAACCAGGAGTCAATGGAAAGGTAGCAGACAGCATGGGGTGCAGGATTAAGGAAAAACAAATAACAACAATAAATGTAGCAGCAATAGGTAACTTTTAGATGACATTTATGTGCCAGGTACTGCTGTCAGTGTTTTAGATATGATAACTCATTTGATGCTCAAAACATCTCTATGGGATGGGTCTTTTATTAGCTTTTACAGCTGTAAGAACTGAGGTGCACAAAGGTTAAGTTTTAAGGACAAATTCTTAATATTAAATTTTCTTTCTCCATTAATTTTAGTTATGGTTTTGATTTTTCATTTCAAAATACAGGACTAAGACTTTGGTAAAATTCCTAATATTCCTTCGTGTTCGTTCACACATCCCAAGTATGGCTAATAATATGCTAATATTTGTCAAACAAGAAATTTTCTCTAGCATTTCTACAAAGACACTAATAAAACACAGAAAGAATTGGAGGATGTCAGAGTTGGTGGGGTCTTTGGATGGCACATATATTATATTTTAGTATTATATCTTGAACTTTCACCGGGGGCGGGGGGGGGGGGCAGGTAACCATCACAGGTACTTCTGCATTGCCCATGTCTCTGAGTGGGACACTTTTCCTCATGATGTCATTCAGAATCTCTTGTTCTCATGTTCTGGGTGAAAACTTTTTCTCAGACTAGAGTTGCAAGAGATGTTTCTCTTTTCAGGGGAAACTGGTATGTGTGTTAAATTTTTACCAACATGACAAGTTATTTAATTCTTCCTGTTTCATTTTTTACCTTGGCCACTTTTGTAAGCTCAGAGCCCTTAATATAATGTAATTTTTACATTAAATTGCAATAAAAATGGTAAAGATTAGCAAGCTGTGATATATCACTCAGTATTACATTTTACATACATTAATTCATTTAATGTATAACTTCTTTATGAGAAAGATTATACCTACTTGTCCATTTAATACGTGAGGAGACTGAGGGATGCAGAGTTTCGGTAATTCCTCCAGGGACATATTACTAGTAAGCGTTGAGAAATCTGGCCTCATAGTCTGTGCTTTTAACCAGTCTATCTTGCTGCTTCCCAGTTATAATAAATCTTGTACCTGTTAAGTTTATTTCTTTCTCCACATACTCTTGGTATCTTCATTTCCCAAGAATCTTCTCCCATCACTGCTATGGGAAAGACTCAACATCTTTTGAAGGTAAATGCAGTCACATGACAAGGGGAAGCCTCACTGTGGGAACAGGATTCTTCAAAAAAGACTTTACAGTGAAAGTCCATCAGGGTTGTCAAACTGTGGAGCAAACTGCCTGTTCTTGTAAATGAGATTTTATTGAATCAAAGCCATGCCCATTGGTTTATGTATTGCCTACTTCTGCTTTCATATTGCAATGGCAGAGTGGAGTAGTTGAGACAAAGTAGAGCTGGAGAAATTGAATTATTTGCTACTTGGCCCTTTACAGGAAAAGTTTGCCGATCTCTGGTCTATGTGATAAATTAAGTGACCATCTACTGGGGCTGAGAATTTTTTGAAGACAGAGTTCATGTTTTATTTATCACTAGGGATACTGAGGAACTGGGCACATGGTAAGTGTTCAATAGACAATTTTTGATTGACCAATTTTGCTTGGGTAAGGTGAATGATATAAATTAGAGCTTGGAGGAAATAGAGGAGAGAAATAAGGAAAAATTTGAGTGGAAAAAGCATGAAGTGAAAAATGTGAAGGCATTCAGAGACACTGAGTACAGTTGGGTGGGGTTTGCACTGCACAACTTCAAGGGGAACAGTTCATAATGTAGCCTAGAAATGTAGTGTCCCCTGGAGTTGTGCTGTATGCAGCTGTGTGTTCCTGTCCATAGATTGTGACACTGTTAGGGGTGGGAGAGAGACCGAAGGACACAGAACATTACTATCTGATTGTTGTGAAAGGTGAGGATGATGAAAAGGATTCTAAGATGGGAACATACCAGACCTTTGCAGTTCTGGGGAAAGGTGTGTGGTTTAGAGGGTAAGGAGGCCAGAGGCAGGGAGATTGGGAGGCTAATAGAGGAGTCAGGGTGAGAGTGGATGGTGACCTTGAGCAGTGGAGGGGGTGAAGAGGAGGCTCAAGTAGTGTTCCAGAAGTAACACGAGCAGCACTTGACCACTTAGTTGGTCAAAAGGAGAGGCAAACGGGAGGGCACACCTAGGATGTACACCTCCATGTACCTTAAACCTTATTATACGGAAAAACATTATAGCACCATGAATGAGAAACTGAAGAGAAACAAACCATTCCTAGTCCCTCTACTACCAGGAAGCAAGCTATTTTCATTTGTGAGTGTTTTGCTTTTCTTATTGTTACATAACGTATTACCCCAAACTTAGTGGCTTAAAACAACAACAATTTTATTATTTCTTATCATTCTGCAGGCCAGGAGTTTGGACAGGGCACAGTGGGGAATCTTGTCTCTGCTTCCTACAATGTCTGATGGGGCTGGAGTGAGTAAGATGACTGCTTCACGTGTATTTCTGGTTCCATGGACCGGCGCCTGCAGCCATGTTTACTTTGGTGTGGTTAATCTAAATGGATGGACAGAGCAGGGGAATAAAGGAAGCAAAGAGCCACTTGTCAGGCTCTGCTGGGTGCTTTCCAGGTTTTAAAGCTCTCCTTTGCAGTCTCCTGCCTGGGCTTGTCCCTGGGGTTAGAGCCACTGTGTGTGTTTTTTCAAATGGAGCAACTGAGCCCCAGGTACAGCTACCAGGTCTTGCTCAGGGTAAGTGTCTATTGGAGCACGATTTTGAACAATAGCTTCTTGACACCTGGTCACATGCTTTAACCCCATATGTTGACTACAGAACTGGGTGGCCACATTGAATGGCTGAGGGCTAGCTGGAAGGGCTCAAATGGGCTCATGTGTTATCAGTGTTGGCTGGGTTTCTCGGTTCTCCGTATGGTCTCAGATTGTCTCCCTCTCCACGTGTCCTCCCCATAAGGACTCTCCAGCAGTATAGCCACACTTTTTACAGTATACCTCAGGATCCCAAGAGCACAAAAGTGGAAGCTACCAGACTTTCTTCAAACATAGCCTGGAGTGGTATGACCTGGAATTCCATGCAAGTCACAGGCTGTCCAGATTTAAGGGAATGGACTCATAAACCCTACCTCTTGATGTGTGGAGCAGCATGTGTCTGCAGGGAGGGGAGGCATTTTGGGGGGACATCTTTGGAGACTAGCTACCACAGTAAGGGGTTAGTTTTTTGAGAAGGATAATAAGATGTTTTAATCCTACCTTGATCCTGTCAGATCGACTTACTTCCACATTGAAGCTGCTGCATTGTATTTTGCTACTGTAACTTCAGAATGAAAAATGCAACATGAACAATGTGTCTTCACGATCTGCTAGATTAATGTTAAGGACACTGTTCTTAACTTGTCCACGGTTCTGCATTTAAAGGACTCGCAAACCCCATGAATAAGATTATAGTCCCTAATAAACCGGGAAATTTTGTTTTTTCACATATAAGAATTATAAAACACCTAACGTTCCCCCCCTTTTCCCTTTAGCTTCTAAGACAGGGACCAGTTTAATGCACAGTCACTTTAATTTATTAACTTAAATACTTGGTGTGTTTTGCCTTCCTTCTGTATGGGATTTTGCTTTCAACTTCTATTAATAGCTTCATATTTATATATCTGTTGGTGTAATTTGCCTCAAAAACATTTGGGGGGGAATCGGGGATTATAATTGATCAATAAAAATAGATATGCAATTGCCCATAGTCGGTATTGTAGTTAACTGAACTCTGTTATTTCTGCCATATATGGAGTGGCCACATTGTTAATAGGATAAAACTGGATTAGGAATACAGTCAAAGTTGGACTGCTCTATTATAACAAATCCTAGTTTTAAGTTCTTGTGACTTTACCACTTTCTCAAGTGGCTTTTTTTTGTTGTTGTTGAAATTATCACTGAGTCTATTTATTCAGCCCTTCAGGGCGGAAGGGAGAGATGAAAATTTCCCTCTGTCCGCCATTCCCATCCGGAGATGTATTCCAGACGGCAAGCAGGCTCTGAGTTAGGAGAGCTGCTCCATTAGACAAGTGATTTGGTTCAGTGTTTTGAAGGGTTGTGAATTCCTAGACCATCAGTCATACTTACATTCATATATAAGTATCCAAACACATCTAAGTCCAAATATAGTCCAACCATTTTATGATGTTGGTGTTGGGAGACAGGATTTATGGGGGCCCTATGGACACATTATGTCTACTGTTAAGTTCGTGGTTTTGAAGTGAAGTATAGGAATATCTCTATTAATCAAGGGAATGTATTCCAGGGACAGGGTTTTGTTTTTCTATTTCTTCTCCTTTTCCTCCTTCCTCTTCCTCTTTTTCTTCTTTCTCATCACCATTTTCTCCTCCTTCTTCCATCATCATCTCATGTTGCTTCTTTTTGCAAGTAACTTTCAATAACTTCTGAAGTTATAAATAAAATTCTGAGCTATAAACAAAATAGGGATGATAGGAATACCAAATAAGAGTTAAGACATTAAGCAAAATAAATTCTAAGTAAAATGTTAAATTTTTACTTGGCAGTCTCAGGATGTTGGAAAAGAAGAGTGGAGGTAAGGATTTTGTTAAGAGAGGGAAGGAGGAAAAGGAGGTAGGAGGAGAGAATTGGGAGAAAGTTCTAGGGTGGAGAGTCTTATCAACCAGGGATCTGGGCGGGGGGAGGGTCAGAGCAGGTGCTGGGTTCTGACAGATACAAATGACTACCCCCTTTCTCCAGGTGACCTATGGCCTCTTCAGGGAACAGGGCTTTTGGAGGAGTCAGGGCACAAAGAAAGACACTTGGATGTCAAAAAAGATTCCTACAAAAACATTTAGAGGGATGCACTGGAAAAGCAGGTGAATCCATCATGTGTGATGAACCTGTGTATATGGTGCTGCGTGAAGTTTGGTGCATCCCCCTCTGCCCGTGGATAATGGTTTATTGTCTGCCATTTCTCCTACCCATTAGTACTAATTTATAACATTGTGTAATCAGACCCTAATAGGTTGGTGACTTGATGAATAACTTTTAAAGTTCTTCTTTCTTGAAATTTTTTTTTTGCATATGTAATCATGACTCAGATCTTCCTTTATAGTCAGACCATCTATCTTTACAAAAATGTTATAAATTAGCGTTATAGTGGGACAGACTTCAGAAACTTACAGATGCTGAAACCAAGGCCCAGAGAAAGTTCATTAAAAAGTGCTCAAGGTACTTATTTTCCCCACTCTGTGGAAGCTGAGCCACACACAGTGACAAAAGACAGTTTAAGGAGAAGTGTGTCATTGGGCACCAGATTCTCTCTCCTCTTTGTCTTCGTTTCTTGGAAAGGGTGACTGGTAGCTCTAGGTCCTCACTTGTGCTTCAAATAAGCAAACCTCCTGTACCACATGGGCTTGGACATTTGTCTTGTTCTTGTTCATTTGGCCTCAGGCAGTGCCCATCGGTTGCTCAGTGGTCAACCCTGATAGGAAGCGGGGCACTAGAGTTTTAGCTCTTCAGTGCTACCTTGGTATCCATGGAAGCCTCCATATTAGGTGTGGTTGAGTAGGATGGGGCTTTCCAAGTTAGACTAGCGGGGAGGGGGTGGGAGAATGAGAAGGGAGACTCTTCCTCTGGAAGTCCGAAGAGTAACATCCCCTCCCACCACCACCACCGCTGCACTCACACTTGTAATTGACAATTAGAGTGCCAAATGTCCTGGGACGGGCCATGGCAATTCTAAGTGTGGAAGCTCAGATTCTTATCTTGTAATAGCCTGACTCAGTTATCCACACTCCTAATTTATACATTTAGATTCCATGTAAGAAGCCTGCCAATGAGGAAAAAATATCTTAAATTCTTGTCTTTTCTTCCATATCATCTATCTCAATAATTTTGTAGAACATCTGCCTAATCCAAATGACAACTATTTATTGAGCATTAACTGTGTTTGAATTGGACCTAATGTTTAACTCCCCGAACGATCACCCCATCTCAAGTCTGAAATGATTATATTCTTTCCAATGGTTCTAGGCAGAGCTACACTTGGAGAATCTTTCTCTCCTTTTACGGATGGGGTTGATGTCCAAGGTGATGTGGACAAGTGCTTTGGAAGGAGGGACTTGATATGCAGCGTTCAAGCCGACAGACGGTTTTTAATCTTTCACGGGCTGCTGCTTCACGCCCCAGAGGTGAGGCCACTGACCTCAAGTTTGCAAGTTTTATATCCCCTTACCACCCTGTGAGCTCTGTACTCCCCAGGGCCACATAGCTGCTGTTTTAGCTGGAATCTGAGAAAGTGTCTGAACATTTCCTGAAGAGTTGGCTAGGAGTGATTTGGCAGTCTAGTCATAAGAACCCGGAGCGAGTGACTGGGGTATACGTTATACTTACCTCACACTGTTTCCTGTTTGAGCCTGGTTGTGGGTAGTTGGGTCCAGTGCTGTTGCCTGTGAGACTATATTTTAAAGGGCCGAGGTGTCATTTTCAAGGAACACTAGTAACAATTGGCCATGTTTTTAGGGAGGCTTGGAAGTGTGGACACAGACCTGCCCGGAGGCAAATCCTGGCTCCACCACCTGTTAGCAAGGAACCTCAGACAATTGGTTTGACCTGTTTGACTGTCAGTTTCTCCACTTGTAAAGTGAGATTATAATACTCCCCTCTTTGGGTTGTTCTAGGATTCAAGGAGATAATACATTTCAAGTTGCTAGTATAGCGCCTGAGGTGTTTAGCTATGGTAATGAGGATGACTAGAATTCTGTTAGGGATAAGGATAAAGAGGGGCTGGAGTCATACAAAGAAGGCAGATTTTTTTGGCCAAAGCAAAAAGTTAGATAACCGTTAGCATCTGGGGACCTCTGTCTCAGCCTCATTTTGGAACCAATTATTTTCAGAAACAGAGGAAGCAAACTTGAACTGCAAACATTTAAAAAATATAATTTTAATGGAAACTCACTTTGTCTGTGGAGATCTGGTTATACCTAAAGACAGTGTGCTGATAAGGCTTTAATTTTTCAATTTCTCCTTCCTTGAAATTGTGTTATCTTTATTGGGAAATAAACTTACTGAGTGTAATTCCTTATCAATACACCCTGTCAACTCCTCCAGAGAAGTTTGTATTTTTTTACTGGGAGCTCTGGCAAACAGGACTTGTCTCCTTCTTGCTGGTCCCTTCTTTTGGCCCTGCTCCTATCACTGTGCCCATCACTGTGACCAAAGAAATGGGGCACTTGGGTGGCCAGGCCTGAGTCATGTGGAATGGGTTTTAAGAAGTAGAGGGGTGCTAGGTGGTTAAGCACAGTATCTGCGCCCAAACTGAGAAAGCTCCCTTTCCATAGACCCAGAACTCCTTCAACTCACTCTGTCATTACTGTTCCCTCTGGGTGCTTTGTGGGCAGGCCATCTTATGTGATTTGGGGCTAGGCTGACGCAGATTGGCCACCTCTGAGAAGAGCCATGGCCTTTGCTCTCCAACTGAGCATTCCCTTCCTTTGGCTTCATGCCCTGCAGCAACGTAATGCTCATTCAGTACAAAGGATTCTTATTTGTTGTTGTTTTTCTTCTGTGTCCAATTTCTCTTGAGAAATTGAAAATCTTATTTTTTCATTTTCTTTTAATGATTCCCATTTCGATTCTAATGAGAATTGACTTTTAAGAGATATTACTATTGAGCATCTGGGAAAGTAGAACAAAAACATACATTATCTTAATATAGGCAGTGCTCTGGTAGAGTTCCTATACCCTGAATCCTTACATACCAACCTCCTGTTAACTGATTGGCAGTAAACCCTAGGAAGCTGTGGTTGCTTCATGTTCATTCACAGGCTGTAAAAATCAGAGTACCTTAAATAAGGAATGGTTTAAACAGATAATAGTTATTTTTCTGTTTGTCATTAAAAATGTTCAATTTACCTAATATCTCTCATCTCTTTGGGGTAAGTCACACCATCACCATGGTTTATAAAACATATATGTTTATAAAACATATAAATCATGGTTTATAAAAACAAAAACAAAAATATAAAAACAAATGAATAAACAACCAGGTACTTTTTCTGTTCTATTAACTTCCCAGAAAAGAAAGAAACCCCAATTAATGAAATAAACTTTTCTTTTTATTCTTTTGAAAACCTTTCAGGAATTTTACAAGAATATGTGAGCCATTTTTTCCTTCTTTTTTTTTTTTGGTCAGCAGTTCTGACTTTGTGTAGACATTTTTTAACATCTTACAGTTCTAGAAAACAGACTAAAATGGGCATATTTTTCTTATTTTTGAGGGTTCTTTAAAAAGATTTTGTATTGGGATGCCTGGGTGGCTCAGTTGGTTGGGTGTCTGCCTTTGGCTAGGGTCATGATCCTAGGGTCCTGGGATCGAGTCCTGCATCAGGCTCCTTGCTCAGCTGGGAGGCTGCTTCTCCCTCTGCCTACTGCTCCCCCCCAGCTTGTGCTCTTTCTCTGATAAATAAATAAAATCTTAAAAAAAAAAAAAAGGGGGGGAGACGAACCATGAGAGACGATGGACTCTGAAAAACAAACTGAGGGTTCTAGAGGGGAGGGGGTTGGGAGGATGGGTTAGCCTGGTGATGGGTATTAAAGAGGGCACATTCTGCATGGAGCACTGGGTGTTATGCACAAACAATGAATCATGGAACACTACATCAAAAACTAATGATGTAATGTATGGTGATTAACATAACAATAAAAAAATTTTTTAAAAATAAAAAAAAAGCTGGAGGCAGACGCTTAAACGACTGAGCCACTCAGGAGCCCCTAGACAACAGAGTCTAATTTGACCTTGGATGAGCTCTGCTTCTTTGTGTTTGGACCCCTCCTTGAAAATAGGTTGTTTAACACACATTCTCACATTTTGAGGAGTCAGAAAACATACCAGGATTCCTTGCTAAATGATTTTCTCCTGTTTCATATTTCCCATGACTATAAGAATTCTTCCATTTGTGAACAGAAAAGCCAACATTCAGCCCTTTGATGGATCAGATACAAATTAATCCCTTTTCCCTCAAACTGTTTGTTAACTGATGGGTTTATGTTGGGCATAAGGAAAGACAAGGTATACTTATGAAAATGGATCATGTCAAAAAGCAGTTGTAATGCCCAAGGAAACCCATCCCCCGGGCTAACATGCTAAGTTATTTGCACGAGTGTGGTTAAGTCTTTTGTGCTTGGATTCCTTGTCTAATGAACATTAACTTTCTTTAGTAGCTGCATAGAAACATTTTGGTTAGTTCTTCCTGCTTGGTTAAGATGATAAACATCTTGGGATTGGACTGTTATTATTTCCAAATGGGGTTCCCCTTCCCACTCAAGAATGTTGAGTTGCATAACAGATAAAAGTGAGTCTTCAAGTCAATGAAAAAAGAAAACAACGTGTGTTGTTATAGTGGTGTTGTAGGACAGGATGGTTATCAGAATGAACTAGACCACATGCTGCTGTGAAGTTGTTGTTTTAACTTTTTAATATGGAGAATTTCAAATATAGACAAAACTAGGGAGAATAATGCCTTGAAGCTCCAGGTTTTGCCCTTATCAGTTAATGGTCAATCTTATTTTATCCACTTCTTTCCCCTGCCATTATTTTGAAATAAACCCATGAAAAACTATTTAATTTGTTGTGAACATCTCACTATGTACCTCTAAAAGATAAGGACTCTTTTTTTTTTAACTTTATTTTATTATGTTATGTTAATCACCACACATTACATCATTAGTTTTTGATGTAGTGTTCCATGATTCATTGTTTGCGTATAACACCCAGTGCTCCATTCAATACGTGCCCTCCTTAATACCCATCACCAGGCTAACCCATCCCCCCAACCCCCTCCCCTCTAAAACCCTCAGTTTGTTTCTCAGTCCATAGTCTCTCATGGTTCGTCTCCCCCTCCGATTCCCCCCCCTTCATTTTTCCCTTCCTACTATCTTCTCTCTCTTTTTTTTTTAAACATATAATGTATTATTTATTTCAGAGGTAAAGGTCTGTGATTCATCAGTCTTACACAATTCACAGTGCTCACCATAGCACATACCCTCCCCAATGTCCATCACCCAGCCACCCCATCCCTCCCACCCCCCACCATTCCAGCAACCCTCAGTGTGTTTCCTGAGATTAACAATTCCTCATATCAGTGAGATCATATGATACATGTCTTTCTCTGATTGACTTATTTCGCTTAGCATAATACCCTCTAGTTCCATCCACGTCGTTGCAAATGGCAAGATTTCGATTTTTTGATGGCTGCATAATATTCCAGTCTGTGTGTGTGTATGTGTGTGTGTGTACACACCACAAAAGATAAGGACTCTTTAAGAAACATAAACACAATACCACTATTACATTGAAAATTAGCATTAACTTTTTTAATACCTTCAACTACCCAGTGAGCATCATTTCCTTTCTTAGAGGTTGTCACTATGTTGAAGTTTTGTGCTAGCACTGAGATCCCAGTCTGCTTAATTATAGCTTGCAACACGAATACTGTCCCACCTTCCCCAGAGCTCAAAAAGTTTGGGGAGGACAGTGCTGGCATCACTCAGGCTGAGAGGGAAATCTTTTGGGTTGGATTTCAGGGAAGAGATGTGCTGGCAGTTGAAATGTGAGTTGCCACATTTTCCATGGAATGGGCAGCGTGTCGACAGCCTCTGAATTAAGTCATAGAGACCCAAAACCAGAGCGTTTTTTAGAACATCGTCTGGGTCACGCTGGTCTTTGTGCAGCTCATTGTCTTCCTGAGCCAGATCAGACAGTTGCTTGCATGTTCTGATGGTTTTGCTTGAACTGACTTTTAGAAAGGCAAGTCACACCCATATTCAATTACATGTATAAAACATATTCCAATGGCAGCTTTTTTTTTTTTTTTAAGATTTTATTTATTTATTTGATGGAGAAAGAGAGAGAGATCACAGTAGGCAGACAGGCAGGCAGAGGGAGAGGGAGAGGCAGCCTCCCTGCTGAGCATGGGGCCTGATGCAGGGCTTGATGTAGGGCTCAATCCCAGGACTCTGGGGCAGTAAGGCAGATGTTTAACCAACTGAGCCACCCAGGTGCCTCTCCAATGGCAGCTTTGAGTAGGTTTTGAATTGTCCACATTTTGAATCTCTACCTTGCTTCCCATCCCCCCACTCCCCCAAACACTGAACATATTAACAGCTAACTCATATTTTCACTAGAAGGAACGGGATAGGATACTCACCACACAGAAACAGCAGTCTATAGGAGTGAGTGTTTCTGAAATGTGTTCCTTTTACCATTGTTTTCTTTTTCCAATATGCTTTGGAAGATCTGTCTTAAAATGTTTGTTTTTGTAGACCCAAGAAAAGAAAACTGAAATACAAAAAATTATGCATAAACTAGTTTATATAAATGAACACATTCTTGTTGGGGTATTTATGGAAACATCTTTCTAATCTCTAAAAATCTCTAGTACTGACCTTGGAATGTTTTATTAATAAATTCTTTTTGTTTTTAATTAGTGATTTATGACATGTTTCCATTGTGTGACCTTTGAGCAATTACTTCACTTCTCTGAATTTCAGTTTCCTCATCTGAAAATGGGCACAGAAATATATTTTCTTGATAAGACTTGGAGGAAGAGTCACACGATCACTTTGTAAATTATAAAGCTCTCTGGAAATTGCTAATTATTATTTTTAGTCTATGGTATATCTTCACATGAACTAGATAAATTTCTGATTCAGTAAAATTTCCTCAAATTTAAATTAGCCTATTCTTGTTAAAAATTTCCAGAGATCTAAATGTTTAGAAATAAGTGCTTACAACTTTGCCTCAATTGCAAAGTTAAAAAAAGTTATCAAGTTCTTTATCCCTAATATTGTGAATCGTTAATTTCAATGAAATAATCTCAATGACTGCATGCTTTTAGCTGACTTCTTCCGACTTTTAGAAGCTTAAATTCTATCAATGATTTATTTTCTATTTTTTTGTTCCTTAGCAACAATGTTGCTTCTGTGCTAATGAAAAAGTTTGGTAGATAAATGTTTTAAAAGACCCATTGCCTATTGACTCTTATGAAGTAAAGTTTGAGGCACAAGGTTTCTGAAACTTTTGTAGCTGTAAAATGTTTCTAAGTGATTCATCTGAAACACGGAAAAATTTCACTCTCAGACCCCGTGAATTCTCTTTATGGGTATCTTGACTTTTCATTTTCAGTTTTTAAAATTAAAAAAAGTAGATGAAATGATATTGATTTCTTTGTAATAATGATCTTTTTCATACTTTATTTTGTTATTTATTTTCTTATAAACATTTACCTTTTCAACAAATTAAATGCTCACTACTCTGACAGAGTTCTTTCTCTCTCACTTTTGTCTTAGTCACAGGTACATTTAAAACCCTAAACCTTCATTTACCATTTAAGATTTAGGTCTTGTGCTAGGTGCTGGGTTGTAAAGATAGATCTGAATTTTCTATCTTTAGAGAACTCACATTGCAAAAGAGAGGGTAATTATTGGATTCCAGGGGATCTGAAATGCTAAGTAACTTGAGTATGAGATTGAGGCCACCAAATAGACTTCAAAACTGACCTGCTTCTTTGCTTCATCTGGAAGCCAGTCTTTCTGGAAATGGCTCACTGAACTCTTGGTCTGTGAACCAGTCCAGGATATTGATCTCATATTATAGTTGCTGGCGGGGTGGAACCTTCTGGTCTCTAAAGAAATCAGGTATATTAAGGATTAGAATATCCAATTACTCCCCAGTTGTTGTTGTTGTTGAGTATAGTTGACACACAATGTTTCACTAGTTTCAGTGTATACTCAGTTTTTAAATTCCTGATTTTTTGACTTACTGGATCTGCCCTGTTGGCCCTGACAGCCTCACGCAGGGGTGGGGGATGGCACTGGGCCTGGGGCTGGGCAAGCGCCGATCCCAGCTGCCCTCTCAGGACTGTGGAGTGGCCTGAGTTTAAGGTGTTCGGTTCTCACAGCTCACTGTAGCTTTAGGGACCATGAGTTTGAGTAGCCAAGTTTCCTTCTGGTTGCCTGCCGTGGAATGTGTTTTCCCATAGAAACAACATTTTAAGTTGTGGTCAGGTTCCCAGACCAGCCTACAATAGCCTATTTAGCTGATAGAGACTGCTGTTTGATTAGCCTGGGGACCAAACCACCACCTATTAACATTGTTTCTATTGGAAAAGCCATTCTGAGTTTTAAATACCAATAGAGAAATGACATATTGGAGCTCTACCTGTTAGTCCAATTGGGAGCTGCCAGTCCCCGGAACTAGAGTATGGAGTCACTGTGCCCTACCAGTTCCTGAAGGACCCCATTCTTTCCCCTAAGCCTGACCCCATTGGCTGGTTTTCCTGTCTTTCGTGTGGCTGCCAGGACATTCAGAAGATATTATTATCTCCCTGGACAGAGTTCGTGGTTTGAAGATTTCTGGGAAGTGGTGAGAATTGTGGTTTTTTCTGTTCAGGTGGTAAAGACGAGAGAAGGGAACAGTTGGGACTGAAGGGAGCAGTGAATTCCCCAGACACCACCTGGCTCTGCCTTTTACCACACCGGGTTCTGGGTCACCTCTTTAGTTTACTTGTTTGTGTTTCAATCATTTCTACAATTTCATCTACCCTTTGGAGAAGTACAACATGGCTTTGGCTTGAGTAAATGGAGTAACAGCCCAGTCAAAGAAAATGTCAGCATAATCCTTGAACTCATAGGTAAAGTCAAGGGGTTGCAGAGTTCTGGGAAACAGTTTTCTAGAAGCATCATGTGTTTTCATGGTGTCATTGGTCAAATCCTCTTGGATGTGAGAGAGATGCAAATTTGAAACAGGCTCATTTTTCGGTTTTGAGACAATCCCTCCTTGTCGTTATGGAGTCAAATAGTAAAGTTCCAACCTCAGAAACAAATACATCTCTCCCCATGTGTAGATGGGAGCACCTTTTTATACAACCAGCCAGGGGTTCAGTGATGCCAGGCGGCCAGACACAGCTCTCCCTCTCTTAGAGAGCAGTAGGTTCAGTGCAGACTATGACAGCAAGTTAGTCCAGTCATTGCCTTTAGAAGCTTGGGGGCCACTTGGATGGTTTAGTAGTCTTTGCAGACTTGTGTGTTCTAGGGTGGTTTAATCCAGAGTCCCAGAAGCAAAAAGTACTCAGTGCATCAGCAGGATTAGGACCTGCTGTGCAGAGTGGCGCTTCTCGTCTTTGTGGTTCAATGTCTAGTTTCCTGTTACAGTGTACCCTGTGGCTTTAATTTCTTCTTCTTTTTTTTCAAAGAAAAGCACACGCACACCTACACACACGCTCCAGTCACCTATAAAAGATTCCAACAGGTTTTAAATAGGCTGCCAGTCTAAAATGATCTCCCAGATTTGGGGGAACTGTCTTTGCAACTTCCTGTTTCTTTAGTTTTCATAAGCTCTGTATGTGTGTATGTGTGTGTGTGTGTCCCTGATATGGTGACCTCAATTCTTGGGCTTTTAAGTTCTTGGACTGTTGCTTTGGATCAACACAAAATCCCCACAAAAGCACACTGTAGGGTGCAGAGCAAATGAAACTGTTGATGCGGCCCCCTCTCTGTTGTGCCTGTGCTGTGAGTTACCCCACTCAGCAGTGAGGAAAGTGATCCCCCAAGTAGCACCTTCAGAAAGACCTTTCAACGCTGCCCCGTGAACTTTGTGATGGTTGTCTTTAGGATTTGGCCACGTATGGCTGGCACCATCTCTGGCCTTGATCAGTGGCAACAACCTGCCACAGTGAAATGTGCACCAATCTGTGAGCTGAAAACCTTTGTTTAGTTGCTTTGGGATTTTTGTTTTTCTTTTGCTAAAGAAATAAATAGAATTGTCTACATTGAGTTTTTGAAGGAAATATAGTGATCCCTGAACTGTAAATATTGATAACTTGACTGATCACAATAAATTAATGATCAGCACATCAGCAAAATAACCAAGGCATGAAACCATTATACATTACTGTTTAGCTAAGGATAGCCTTTCAAATAGGTATGAAAGATTTTTCTTTTAAATGGATTAATTTGTAAGAAATAGTTCTATTAGGCAGTTTCCATGTTAGTGGCATTTACAGATGGCCTATTTAGGACATCAAAGACATAGTATTAATCTTTGTTAATTGTACTTTGTACTTACTAAGGGACTCAGTCAATGTTATCTTGTATGCTTCTAAATAGACTCCAGGATATTGTGGGCGTGGCAAACATTGCTTCTCTGCCTGAAGTTTTGGAACAGAGTGGGCAGAGGCAGGTTTCAGGGGTGAGAATCTAGACATATAATTATTTAAAATATATAATTATAATATAGCATATGTAGATTTTTGAGAGATATGTCTGGAATTGTGTTGGTAGGTTGAGAGGTGGTTGGAATGAATGGAGGAGGAGGATTACCAGTGCAGGGGGAAATGAAATGATACATTAAAAAGGAAACGTGGAAGAAGCATCTGGATTTAGCATGTGTGTCCTGGAGGAGTGGCGAATGCATGAGTGAGGACTGAGATGATGGGGGGAAGGAGCGGGACAGGACGGTGGAATTGAAGGTGTAGGTGAAGATGAGGGTGGGCTGGTTAGGCCTACCTGGCAGAGATCTGAAGCTGATAGTGAGATGTTTCACATCTTAGGGAGG
This sequence comes from Mirounga leonina, assembly GCF_011800145.1. NCBI lineage: Eukaryota > Metazoa > Chordata > Mammalia > Carnivora > Phocidae > Mirounga > Mirounga leonina. The sequence goes on along the minus strand of NW_023270839.1, from coordinate 24,787,774 downwards.
GTGAAGGTCTATGTTTGGAATGTAGGAGAACTGAACTAAACATGGTGGTGAACGTGAAAAGATACTTAGCTACACTGTCCTAAGGAAGTAGAGAGGAAGGAGGAAGCCAGGAAAAAAGAATGTGATAGCAGGCCAGCAGTGAAACACCAAGATTGAAACAAGTCGATTGCCTGAGGGTTGCTGGAGGGAGGGGGGTGGGGGATGGGCACTAAGGAGAGGACTTGCTGTGGATGAGCACTGAGTGTTATATGTAAGTGATGAGTCACTGAACTTGACACCTGAAACCTATTTTACTATATATGTTAACCAGAATTTAAATAAGAACTTGAAATAAAATAATGAACAAGGGGTTTGCTAATGGCATTAGAGAATTTAAGAGGAATTTCAGCAGTGGGATGGAATAATGATTCCTCTTAGCAAGTGGGAAGCGTCAAGTCACAGCTCAGAGAGGTTTCTGCTGAGCCTATGCTGGATGATGGGGCAAAGCACTATTGTTCTGGACTCCTAGCTCTCCAGGCTGACCTTGATGTCTGTGTTTTACCTGCTGTACTGACACTCTTTGCATATTTGCCTGCCTTCTTCCAACAGCAAAGACTGTGTCTTGATCACTATTAAAACCTGGAAGAGTTTATTTATAATTGCATAGTTGCAGTATTATTATTTTACTTTTTAAGAAACTTTTCACTGGAGAATAGTTTCAGATTTACAAAAAATCAGGAGGATAACACTTCATGAAGTAGGTTGGAGAGGTTGGCTGGCTTATGCCTTCAAAGGGGGAAACCAGAATTGTCTGAGTCCCAGCCAGTGTTGACCCAGACAATCCAGAAAGGAGTCCCTGGGTCTGAAGGGCCCCCATGGAAGCTTGAGGAGGCCATGGAAGCTGTTTTCATTACCAGGGTTTGAAGTTTCATTACTTGAGATGTTGTGACTGGCAGATGGACTGGAATAGTCACATGTGGTATTCAAATCACTGTTAGAGGATGTGACATCGTCTTTAGCAAGAAGGGCCAGAATAAAGGCACCTAAGTAAGGGGGGAGCTCTTGCGAAGTTTATTGGAGTAGTAGTGGATCCCCTCATCAGAGAGTACTCATAGTTTTTCTTTAGTTTTTTTCTTTTTACCTTGATAAAAAAATCTGTCAGAAAACTATTAAAGTCATGATGTATGGTTCACAATATATGTAGCTCATTTGTGTATTATAGTTTTTTCATGATCTTTCACATTTTTTGACAGAGAAAATTATTATTTTTAAAAACTGGAATAGTGGAATATTAGGATATTATCTTGAGGCATGTTACATGGACAATTAGGCACCCTTTATTTTGTGGGGGTGTATGCCTTTTGATATCCCTCCACACATATACTTAAGAGGACTAAGTCATCATTTCCCCCCTCACAGTTCAAAAAAGCAGGCAACTCTTGCATGGAGTAGGGTCAGCCTCATTAACTTTTAACTAATGCTTGGTATTCTTCTTGCCCAAGGATTTAATCACTTCACATGTGTATGAAATAAGAGCCCCCTGAACTCCCCCCCCCCCCCCCAGTCTTGTCTGAAAGGGAATTTGAACTTGGGATAGGAAGCAAAAAGGCTATCTTGCCTGTAAGAGAGGCCAGACTTGCAGAAGTGGATTCTGGCTAAGGAATGTGGACACGCTGCGGACAGAGGCCAATTCCTGCACTGATGTGGTCAGACATGGCAAAGCCCAGCTGTTTGCTCCATTGAGAGGGGCGTTTGCTAGCCCACACAATCTCTGAGTACTGTCTGAACTGGATCTGAATATTCAGCCTGCTGAGGCTCACCCATTCCCCAGAGAGATTGGAGGTGGGTTGTTGTAGAGCATTGTATTCAAAGCAATTGGTAAGAGAAGTTACAGATAAAGACTTAGCAATTAAAACAATATAATATACAATGGTGAAGTGGACTCTAAATTTTCCTCCCCCACCCCAAACTGTTAGAATACAGGTAAAAACCCTTTATGCTTAATTGGTTGTTTACTGATGGACATTTTGTGGCTTTTGTTACTCATACCCTCATGAATCCTATTGGGTGGAATACCATCTTGCCCCCAAATGCATCTCTGCCTTAACATAAGGGTTAAGAGAGTGTACTCTGGCATCGGGCTTCCTGAGTTCACATCCCCATTCTTTACTTCGAAGCTGTGGGAACTTGCTGGTTTGTTTAACCTTCCTAAGCCATAGTTTCCTTAGTGTTAAAGATAGTAATAATAGAACTTACCTCAAAGGGTTGCTATGAGGATGAAATAATGTATCTTTAGCACTTAGCATAAAGTTCTTTTTGAGTTTTACTTTTTTTTTTTTTTTTAAGATTTTATTTATTTTTCAACAGAGAGAGAGACAGCGAGAGAGGGAACACAAGCAGGGGGAGTGGGAAAGGGAGAAGCGGGCTTCCCGCTGAGCAGGGGGCCCGATGCGGGGCTCAAGCCCAGGACCCTGGGATCATGACCTGAGCTGAGGGCAGACGCTTAACGACTGAGCCATCCAGGCACCCTGAGTTTTACTTTTAATTTACCAAATGCTACTGCCACTTCCACTGAGCTTTAACTCTTGACTTGTTTTGGTGGTGGGTTTGGTGGGTATGGCTGATGAAGTAAAAAGGAAGAGAAAGGTATGAATGCTACACTTTCATTTACACAAAAAAATAACCACTAAAGATTTATCTTCTTTGTTACTGCTTTTTGTGCTGAAACCTTAAAATAAAATCTTTTATAATGGAAATAATCCAATGTGTCTACTTTAGACTTTACATATCTTCGTGCTTTCCAACTTAAATAAGACATTCATTTATTTCTAGAATTAGAGCTGTTTTTCCTGTGTGTAAGTGAATAAATGCCACCCAGCTTGTTTGAATGAGTGCTGTTAGTTTGCAGTTCTCAAGACCAAAGTTTGCAGAGGAGAAATCTTACATCTTTCTACTACCTTGCAATAAGCCACATAGCCTAATAGTATTCAGTGTGTTAAAGGATGAATGGCAATGACATTAAAACAGTCATTGTTTGAGGAGATTGGTTGAAACACTTGAAATGAAATGATATATTACTTACTATAAAGGATAAAGTTATTAAACGCAAAAAAAAGCAGAGCATGCAGACAAAAATAAATCACAATTAGACATTATGTAGAATTTTAGTAATGCAGTGAAGTGAAAATGTGATCACTAATGAAACGGAACAGTGAATGAATGAAACCGTTCATACAATGAAGCAGAAAGTACCCCGTTTATGAGAGAAGATGTTTATACTTTTAAAGTTATTGCTTTAAATAAAAGAGGATGATCAAAGTATAACGGCACGCTTAAAAAAATGAGCAGTTATGAATGAGTATTAGGTGAGAATGCAAAAGATTTCTCTTCATTTCCCCAGATTCTCATCTCTTGAGCCAACCAATTTTAACCATTTCTGGTTTTGGTTCTTCTCATGTTTATCTTCACGACACCATGCACTGTGCTTGTTCCTCTATTTCCAGATTTACACAGTACCCGTATTGGCTCCTTGCCATGAAAGATAGGGCCATAGCTCACTGAGATATCTATACCTTTTCTCTCTCTTTGCCTTCTCACTTTTTTTTTGTAATCATAGTATGACTTTCAGTTATTGGCTATTTTAAAACATTATATAATATACTTAAACCTCTGTTTCTTGGATCAGCTACTTTATTTCTCTCCATACCTTTCTTCCCAACTCGTTTCCTGGTTTATGACAGCTATACCATTACTTTTACAGGTGCAGGTTTAAAACATTTACATTTTGATTTGCAATCATTGTAAATCGTAACTTCTTCCATCTTTTGTCTGTAGGTTGATTGTAAACATTGAAAAAACAATGAGGCATGTTTATATTACTGTGATTTTTCAAACACCTTGGAAAATCTTTGGAATATCTTGTTTTGTAGGATGAAATTTCTTTTTTTTTTTTTTAAAGATTTTATTTATTTATTTGAGACAGAGAGAATGAGAGAGACAGAGAGCACATGAGAGGGGGGAGGGTCAGGGAGAAGCAGGACTCCAGGATCATGACCTGAGCCGAAGGCAGTCGCTTAACCAACTGAGCCACCCAGGCGCCCTGTAGGATGAAATTTCTGATTCTGGACTCTTTATTCTTAGCTTTTTCACCATGTTATATGTGTTATTACTCCATAAATACACTCATTCTTGTCAGACAATATGTCCTGATTTTTGTTTGAAAACATACTTATTCCGACCACAGGACACCTGCAAAGGTTCAGGGGTCCTCTGAAGCTATTCCAGGATTTGGTTTGAGGTTGGAATGGATCCAGTGGAGTTGTAATGAGCTGTTAGTGGGGAAGGTTTGAGGTGGTTAACTCTGGCTTGGATTATCATTTTCAATCTAGAGAACTTTTATGGAGTTTGGAAGGTTTGATTGCTCCCCCAACCTTAGCTCCTTATCCTAACTTCTCATCTCACTCCCCTTTCCAAGATTCTGACTTGCCCTGAGGAGTTCTGGGTACTCTGAACTGAAGTTTGGGGCACTACTTTGTCACAGAAGGGGCGCAGGATTGAGAACCCCTGGCTTAGAATTTGTGATAAACGTTCTCTTCCTTAACCTTCTATAGTTCCTTTGGTTGAGTTGCTAATTTAGGTCAGAAGGTAAAGCTGCATTGCATTCATGTCCATTATTTCATCTGATAGATAGACACACATGATGTGGGGCCAAGGCAGACATTCCATTATCCCGATGTGTAGAGACATAAACTAAGGCTCAGAGAGCCCCTCGCATCAGGCACAAAGTAAGCCTCTATCCAGTCATTTTCTGGGTAGCTTTGGAGATACCTGGGGCTGTTGGGTATGGATGTAGGGCCCTTTCCCGAGTTCCTTTAACTTTTCTTCCTACTTCTCTCTCTGACCTCGACATCAGTCAGTCGGAAGTGTGCTTTTTGCCCTGCAGTGCTCCAGGTCCTCTGGGGCCATGAGAGAGCACAGGATGGGGCCAAGACCTTACCTTGGTTCCCTGTCCTGCTTGTGCTTGAAGTAGTGAGTTCAGAGGAGATGCAGGAAGCTTCCATGCTGTTACGCGTGGTCGACACAGACAAGGAGATCGTGTGAGCACACCCCAACTAGAAGTACATTTTAGTTACGAAGTTGTTTTTAAAGGTTTATGCTGATGGGACTGCAGGATTTATACCAGCGGGCCTTGGAATAGCCACTGTTTGTGAAACTGATTGCAAAACATTTGACCTTATTCATCAGCCCCTAAACTTGAGGAAGTACATCAAGGTTTAGGCCCTCGGATGTGGCATGGTGAAATGAATGGTTTCTTTGGGGTTGCTGTGTGTTCAATCCTCTGCCTTAATTTCTGATACAGAACTAGCTAGAGCCTTACCCAGTGGCTCCCTTAAATTGTTAAGTATGGATCATCTGGATTCTGAATGGAGGCTTTGCTCCAAGAAACCTGATGAAATATCTGTAAACAAGAAACCCGAAGTTACATGTTTTTATTTTCCTGTAACTTCCGGTATCAACTACTGTGTTTCCAAACTTTGGCTAAAGAAATATTTACATTTTTTGGCTTTTATTTTTTCTGACTAATGTCAGAGTTTGGATTCCCATAATTCTAGTGAAAGGAAGAATATGGTCACATTTTAGGGGTGAGTTGGGTCATTGAAAAAAAATACGCACAGCTTCAATGAGTAGAAATTTAAAACTCTATATGCAGATTTTATGATGACCTTTCTTAACTAGATTGGTAGGAATTTTATTGTTTAAATTAGACTCATATAGCCCCATAGATATTTATAACTATGCCAAATGCAGTGATAGAATGCACTGCATTTGGCATCTCTGGTTTTAATTTTTCTGATGTATGCATAGGTAATATTAAGGGATATCCTTATTGGTATCATTATGTTAAAGAATCCCAAACTACTAAGCCAGTGTTGAGTACCATGGGTTTACCTTTTTTTTAGTCTGCAAAAATTTGCCCCATTCTTATAACTCAGAGACCTTTTTTTCCTTTTATTTTGTCATATATATATATATAAAGTATGGAATTCTTGTGATTGGATTTTTTTTTTTTTCCAGACCCAATGTCTGTGGATCACGTTATAATGCTTACTGTTGTCCTGGATGGAAAACCTTACCTGGTGGAAATCAGTGTATTGTCCGTAAGTAAATAGACGATCTGTCATTCTTCATGTTCTTCTTTTGTTGTTTTGGTTGCATGGTGATTCTTAGTACTTGTTTCTTTGTAACTGCATACCATTAGTATGTTTATAGCAGAACCTTCCAGCTCTAAGATTTTCCTACTTCCTCTGAAGCCAGATTGGGAAATACACTAATTTGGTCAAACGACTGTTATACTTTAGTTCAGTGACTTCCTTTAGAATATTTCTGACATATAGGAAAGAGAGCCACAGGGTTACTTTGCTCAAGGGTACATGTGACCTGGCTTCATAGACTATGTAATCACTTTGATGGGATTTTGAAAAAAGGATACCATTGCTGCTTTCCTTACTGTCATCTCTAACTCTGTTGGCCTCCCACAAGCCTACTCAAACATTGTACATTGAATTTGGGTGGTCGAGGCCAAAGACAGACCTAACTCTAGAGAGGAAAGGAAGTGGATAGAGCATCAGATGCAGATGAATGGAAAGAGGAGGGAAGAGCTCAAATGGGACCAGCGATTCCTCCATTGACTGTGCAATCACAGCAAATCTCCAGATTGTCATCATATCCCACGAATGTGGAGTGGCAGACCACGTGCCAGAAAAAGTGCTATGTAATGGAGATACTATGTCAGATTGGTTATGGCTTCTGTCCTTTATGAACTTTTACCGTCGTCATACCTATGAAGTGATTTCCAGTTTTCAGAAAACTCTGTCAGTGTAATGGGGAAATTTAGAGCTGAAAGGATGTTAAGGAATTACTCCACTTTCTCTCTTGGCCTAGAGTGGTCTGTGTAGAAGAACAGAATATTTCAACCAGTGTTCCCTCGGTGACCTAAAAAAGTTAATCTCTTTCCCAATTCTTGATTTTGACCAAAAGCACCTTATTCATTTGGCACATTGTGCTTTATTTAGGGATCAAAACTTAATCACTAAGAGAGGTATAGAATGGTGTTTGGAGTTTTCTGAATGAACTTGACAACAGAACCCTCTCCCTGGTGTTCTATAGAATCTCTGAGAAATGCTGTCTTCAGGTATTTAATTGGATGTTTATAGGATCCTTTGACAGTTTATTTCTTAATAGTTTTCAATCCCTATCCTAAGCTTTTTCAGATGTTTGAATGCACTATCCAGTGTATTATTTTTAGCCTTGCACATCTCATTTGCTGCTTGCATTTGAGGAAGGGATCATGCCTTTGAGTATAAAACGTAGTGACCTGCTAATATATATAAATCATTTGCCATTTAAACTTGTTATTCTGGCCACCAGCAGAGCATTTGGTACCAGTATGTTAGTCTCTCAGTGACATGAAAGTGTTAATATTTCTCTAAAGGATGAACAGCTTCTTGACTATAGAATCAGTGCTATTGTAATGGATTCCAAATTTCTTCTCTCAGACTGTTGATGTCATTGAGAATGGGACTTAAATGTAGGATAGTAGCTGTTCTGTAGATTATATGTTCCAGGTGGGCAGGATCTGATGTAGAGAATTAGTCTTAGCAGGGCTCAGGATTTTTATAAAAATTATTAAATAGTAGCTTATAATAAAATAAGCTCCCAAGAATCCTGCTGCAATTTTTATACCATTAAATGTTAAAGTTAATATAAAAACAAATGCTTGTAGGCATTTAAATATGTTTAAATGCAGGACTTTTGTTTGTGTTGTTTTCTCTAAATAGGGTGTTCTGGGCTTTTGATAGACTGGGTGCTGGGTGGAATAAGCAGAGAGAGGTTGAGAACCGATGGGAGTAAGGGAGTTACTGCATTTTGCATCCAGAGCTTATTTAGTCCAACACATTTGTTCTGTAAATGCATAAACCTGAGACCTAAGGTCACATAAGTCATCATGGCAAAATTCATGAGGAAGCTGAGTCCAGATTCCCTCATTTGAGGGTTGGGTTCCTGTAAAGCGCCATGCTCTGAAGTCATGTACTAACAGATCTCTGGTTTTATTCACAGCCATTTGCCGGCATTCCTGTGGGGATGGATTTTGTTCTAGGCCAAATATGTGCACTTGCCCATCTGGTCAGATATCTCCTTCCTGTGGCTCCAGATCCAGTGAGTATAACATGTTATTATATATAATATTATTTTATGTGGTTATGCCCTATTTTCTCCTAAATTTGCTTTTGGTTTTTCTCTTGCCTGCAATATATATATATATTTTTTCACTAGAACATCTGCCTTCTCTGTTCTGCCCAAAAATCTTGGAATGGCTTTCCTCAATCTGGCCTCCCATTTTCCTTCTTCACTCTTCACAAGGTTACCTACGGGACATAGTTACTATGAATAATATAAAGATTATGACCTCCTTTGTAGGTATTGCCTTATTTATCTTTGTATCTCCAATGTAAATGCCATTAAAGATGCTAAGTGGAATGATTGTTAAATGTACATTTTTGGCTCAAGAAAACTAGGCATTTTTCCTTGTGGTACTAAAGTATGAGTCTGATTAAACACTTTTTAAAAACTGAAGACCCCTGCCTTTGCAAGAAGAAAATGTGAGAAGTCATTATCGCAGTTTGGAGGTGATTTTTCCTGAAGCACAAACCTATTTTCCCTTTCACAATTTTACCGCTTCATTCTGTATGCCAAATAAATACCCACAGTTCATTTTCCAGAGCATTTGCTTGCTTGTTCTGTTGTTTTTTTTAATACTTTTTTTTGGGGGGGTGGTTATTCTTTAAATGTGGCATCCTCAGCAATGAATTAGGGGAAATGCAGGGTTTGGGAAGAAGGTGAGTCATTATGGGTTGTTAAAAAAAGTTGAAGTTCATGCCTCAACACCTTGACCATTACCAGAGCGAAAAACTTAGGTTCCATTTCCCATTTCCAGTGAGAAAATGAGTTCCCCTTGTAGTGTTTCCATTTCTGACAAGATTTTCAAGAAAAGTATTGCGGAATAAATGCATTCTCTTTTAGTCTGTTGCAGGTAGAAACTTCAGTGTGGTCGAGGTTGATTACCTGTTAAGGGTCCTAATATTTAGCCATGGCTCTCGTAAGCTGATAAACAGGATAGGGCAAGTAGTCCTAACAGACCCTTTGGTGTCTGCTCACATACCTTGGCATTCATTATAACTCATCCTTAGAGCTCTGTAAAATTTTTCTGACAGGGAGCATGCCAGATCTGCATGTAAGGCAGACTAGAAGTGCTGGAGGGCTGGTGGCCCTAGAAACAACTATTAACTAGTGACAGGCAGAGAGTGTTGGATAAGTGCCCCAGCTTCCTTGCCTCTCAGTTTGCAGAACTATGGACTGTGTTCTGAACTGTCTCTTGGAATTCCCTAGTGGGCTGAGCCCCAGCTGCCCACAGTGGTAATAGGCTTGATCATGTATTGATCATCTTGATCATCTTCCTTGTCTCACCTCCTCACTCTCCTACCAGTGTTTCCTGAAGTCACTTCTAAAACAGACTACTTGCATTTAAATTATTGTCTCAGAATCTGCTTCTGGTACAACCCAAACAAACACAGCCTACTACTAAACACCGTCAGTTGTAGATTGGGATAGAAACTTCCCCATGGGCCAGGAGTCATTTGCTTATTGCACCGAGAATAGCATATTCTTATTTGATCTCAGCTTCGTTTTGGATGTGTATCTTCCAAGCAACATTAGGTTCATTGTACAAATCAAGGGCACCTGAGCTGGAGGAAGACAGAAAGGTAGAGAAGTCAACTGGTGGCACTTCCAGGAGCCTGTTGGACATCTCCATCTCCATCAGACTGCCACCGAGAACTACCTAAGGGAAGGGGAAGGAATCTAGATACCAAGTTGGGAACAGACCCCATCGCTCAGATTGGCCCTTGGGCCAACCAACAACAGTAGTCCTCTGGCAGGGATAAAATATAGTTGGATGATAAAACTAGGTATCCAGCTAGGAAGGTCTTCAATATGATAGTGAGAACTGCTGCTGATTTCTCTGTCAAGTAAAAATCACGAGCCGTAAAGATAGGATGTTAACAAGTTGGGCCTCGTAGATTTCAAGCTAGCCTCGAGATGGCAGTAGAGTGGTAGGTGCTGTGGGCCAGATTTAGGTTAGGGACTGATGTCCAAGACTTACGGGTGATGCTCTCTGAAGAGGTTTGGGTCCACCTATGGTACCTGGGCATTGGACCTGAGTAACTAGTGGATAAGAGTGGTAGGAGGAGGACAATTTGGTTTCATCAGGATCTTTGAGGCACTTGGAGCCTTTAAAATCATTGGCTTGGGGGCGCCTGGGTGGGTCAGTCGTTAAGCGTCTGCCTTCGGCTCAGGTCATGATCCCAGGGTCCTGGGATCGAGCCCCGCATCAGGAGCCCGCTTCTCCCTCTCCCTCTACTGTTCCCCCTGCTTGTGCTCTCTCACTCTCTCTATCAAATAAATAAAATCTTTAAAAAAAAATCATTGGCTTGGACTCAATCTGAATTAATATTATCTAAACATCTTGCAAAATTGAAGATGGCAGAATATTTTAAATTCAGGGTAGCTGCGATAATCAGAATTCATTTCTGACCTTTTGAAGTATTGTTCTAGGTAATAGCTGTACTATCCTATAGAACTTCCTGGCCACGGTGTGGTTGGCAATAAATATGGAGAGATCACTTTGCTAACTTTCCTGCTAGTAGAAGGATGACTCAACACAGCAAAATACTTGCATTTACTACCTGTAGTTCTACCAAAAGGGGACAAATTTAGATTTCACCAATATTTTGTATGAGAAATCTTATACTTGCTATGTGATAGTGATCAAGGAGGCCTGGGAAAGTTGTGGGGCCTCCGAGGTCTTATTTTTCTCATTTGAAAATGAAAATAATGAAAGGAGGGTTGTTCTTTCAGGCTGTTTTCTACTTTTGAGTGTCCTGGGACTCTGAGAATAAGAAATGATCTCTTCGTGGCCTGAGGGGAGATTGCATTTCCAAAAGGGTCCATACTGCCAGCCAGCAATTCCTCTGGGAACTAGGAAGACAGGGCTTCTCTTAATCTATTGGAACTCTTGCCACTGCTCATAGGGGCACCAGGGCAAAAAAGATTGGCTATCCAGAGTCAGAAAACGGGATTTCTGGACATTTTCTTTTCTTTTTTTTTTTTTTAGAGAGAGAGAGAGCAGGGAGGAGGGGCAGAGGGAAAGGGAGAGAGAGAATTTTTTTTTTTTTTAATTTTATTTATTTGAGAGAGAGAATGAGAGACAGAGAGCATGAGAGAGAGGAGGGTCAGAGGGAGAAGCAGACTCCTTGCCGAGCAGGGAGCCCTATCTGTGACTCGATCCTGGGACTCCAGGATCATGACCTGAGCCGAAGGCAGTCGCTTAACCAACTGAGCCACCCAGGCGCCCCGAGAGAGAGAATATTAAGCAGACTCCACGTGGTGCCCGACACGGGCCCCACCCTGAGGTCATGACCTAAGCCAAAATCAAGAGTGGGATATTTAACCGAGTGAGCCATGCAGGCGCGCCATGTTTTCTGGACTTTAATTTCAATTCTGTTTGGACTGTTCTCAACTCCATCCATCTCTGAGCCTGACAATGGACCCTGAGCAATCCTAATTCTAATTAGGTCATGGTAGACTGATTAATGAATTTACTCAAACTCTTCTTTATATATATATACATGTAATATAAAACAGATTATTGTCTTCTTTAATAACATGTATTATTATAAAAGTTGTTCCCTGAATTTTATATTTAAGAATTTGTAGATCAATTTCATACTCATCCTGTTTTATTCTTTATGCTTTTTAAAAGGATTTTTAAAACTAAACTTCTTTTCTGAGATAATTATAGATTCATATTCAGTTGTAAGAAATAATACAGAGAGATCCTGGGTACCCTTCACCCGGTTTTCCCATGTTAACATCCTGTGAAACTATAGCACGATATCACCATCAGGATATTGACATTGATACAGTCAAGATACGGAAGAGGTCTATCACTGCAAGGATGCCTCATGTTGCCCTTTTATAGTCATTTTCCTCCTATCCCTATGCTCTCCTTAATCCTGGCAACCACTAATCTTTTCTCCATTTCTACAGTTTTGTCATTTCAAGAATGTTATATAAATGGAATCACATGATAGGGAACCTTTTGAGATTGACTTCTTTCACTCAGCATGATTCTCTGGAGATTCATCCAAGTCATTGCATGTGTCAACTGTTTGTTCTGTTTTATTGCTGAGTAGTATTACTTGCTATGGATGTACCACAGTTTGTTTAGCCATTCACCAGTTGAAGGACATTCAGGTTTTCTCCAGTTTTGTTGTGCTCTGAGCATTCATGTACAGGTTTTGGGGGTTTTTTAAAATATTTTATATATTTTATAGAGAAAGAGTGTGTGAGCAGGGGAGGGGCCGAGGGAGAGGGAGAGAATCTCAAGCAGACTCCACACTGAGCATGGAGCCTGATGTGGGGCTCAATCCCATGACCCTGAGATCATGACCTAAACTGAAACCAAGAGTTGGATGCTTGACCAACTGAGCCACCCAGGCCCCCCTCATTACAGGGTTTTATATGAACATAAGTCTTCATTTCTTTGAGATAAATGCCCAGGAATGGAATTGCTGGGTGGTATGGTAGTTGCATGTTTAGTTTTTTAAGAAACTGCCAGGCTGTTTTTGGGGTGGCTATACCCTTTTATATTCTCACTAGCAATGAATGAATGACCTAGTTTCTCAGCATCCTTACCAGGTTTTGGTGTTTTCACTATTTTTAATTTTAGCTATTCTGATAGGTCTGTAGTTATATCTCATTGTGATTTTAATTTGCCTTTTTGGCCTGATTTATGATGTTGAACATCTTTGCCTGTGCTTATTTTGCTACCTGTGTATCTTCTTCAGTGAAATGTCTCTTTATGTCTTTTGCCCAGATTCTAATTGGATTGTTTGCTATTTTGAGAGTTCTTTGTATATTACAGCTCCTAGCCCTTTGTCAGATATATGAGATGCAAACATTTTCTCCCACTCTGGAACTTGCTCTTTCATGTTCTTAGTTTTTTACAGAGCAAATATTTTAAAATTTGATGAAAATCCCCCTTTTCAATTTTTCCTTTAATGGATCATGCTTTTAGTATCAACTCTAAGAGTTCCTACCCCTATATCCTGAAGATTTTTTCCAATTTTTAAAAAATGTTATATAGTTTTATATTCTACATTTACATCTGTGATTTATTGTTGAGACACTTTTTTTTATGGGGTATGAGGTTGAGGTCTAAGTTCCTTCAATACTTATAGATGTCCAGCATCATCTGTTTTTGAAAAGACTATCCTTCACCCATTGAATTACTTTTGCACCTTTGTCAAAAATCATATTTGTAGAGGTCTGTTTCTAGGTCTTCATTTCATTCTGTTGATCCACATGTCTATCTCTTCTCCAATACTGTACAGTCTTGATTACTGCTGCTATATAAAAAGTCCTACAAATTGAGTAGACTAATTGCTTTCACCTTATTCTTCTTTTTCAAAATCATTTTAGCTATTCCAGTTCCTTTGCCTGTCCATATACACTTTAGATTAATCTTGTCTACGTCTACAAAAAAATATTTCTAGGATTTTGATAGGAACTATAGTAAGTAAGCCTGTAAGTCAGTTTGGGGAGGGAGTATTAACATCTTCCTTATGCGGAATCCCTTACACTTTGAACAAATTTTTGTCATTTTTAGTTTACTTCAATTCAGTGAGATTTGGGAGGTGCTTGTATTCCCAACACAAATCTAAACTCTAAGGGTAGTAGAAGGCCAGGGGAACAATTCTAGAGCAGTGTGTGAGCAAGTTTGAGCAAGTTTGGAACAACCGTGTGCTGAAAGTGTGAGGACACTCAGGATAGGAAGGTGGTGCTATCGCTAATCTAGGATAAGTGACCCTTGGAAAGGTTTTTCAGGAAGTGTGGAATTTATATGAACAGGGAGGAGAGGAGTGGAACCTGCTCAGACTTTAGAAATAGTTGAGTCCTTTGCTTTCTAATCTGTTCTCTATGAAAGTGCCTTCCTTTATCACTGCTATCATTTAACCTGTCTTCCTCTGAACTTTTTCCAGCTATGCTAGGGTTTTGTTTTTTGCTTTTGTTTTGGGTACTTAAGTGAAGTTGCTCTTCTGAGTTGTGCATCTTTAGGCACCACAGGACATTTATGCACTTAGGGAAAAATGTCATTGCTGTTATTTTTCTGAATGAAAATTATTTTTGTCCTGCAGTGACTCTGGCTGCCCCTGTGGACCTGTCTCTGGTGTAAAGTCCAGGAGTTAGTCTCGCTCTCTAGTTTGCCTGTCTGTGCTTTTCCTAGCCTAAATTAAAATTGCGTGCTTGCCATATAGATGCTTATTTGCAAATTGTACTCAATGTTCTTTCTGCCCCTTGTGCTTGCCAAGACAATGGCAGGTCTGTAGAATCATTCCCAACCTCATGCATCCCAAAGAAAATGGTTACCTTAGCCCCGCATCTCTTTCATTCCCATAGCATGCTCAAATTGTTCTCTTCTTGTGGGTCATTTTATGAACTAGTTTGTACTGGGCTATCACCTAAAGGGGGTTTCTTCTTCTCTTGCTGGTGCCTGGCAAAGGAAAGGCATTCAGTTAGTATTTATTGAACGGCCAGAATGATTGACTGAATCTGGAAAAAAAAAACATTTATTTAGGAGTCTATATAGATACAGGTAAGTGGCAACATTTCCTGCTCGTTCTAGAATGTTGAAACCCTTTGAGGCTGTCTGCTCATTTTCAAGGGGAAATCCTCATTGGGTCTTAGGGCTCTCAGAGTTATCTGCATGTAGCAGCTTAGACACTGACACTTGAACTCCCCTGGTATTGTCAGTTTCTGGTAAAATCTTAACACAGATTGAGTTTAGGAATATAATCTAACTTGAAGTATTTAGAGCATGTAACAAATATACCACATCATTATGGATTTAAGTGGAGCTTTGGCTTTTTCTAGAGATATAGAACTTGGTCTTGTCATTGTTGGACATCTGGGATGCTTGTTCAAATCAGTGTAAATTTAGAATACGCATCAATGGCAGGACTCGATAAAAAAATAAAACCAATTTATGTATGTATACTCTCTAAATTGTTCCTGCTGTAGTGAAGCTGCATGTCTAGTTCCTTTATTTCCCCACAAAAATCCTGAGTGATTGTTTTAAAGAAATATGTTTCTCCCCCGAACATCTAAGACTCACAAAGAATGCGAAGTTACTTTGGCAAACATGTTTGTGGCAAAGCAGATGGTTAAGATCCAATTATCTCTCGTTAAGGGTGATCCCCTAGCCCAAGATTCATAGTTCATTGGATTATTGGAACCACTGGACTAACTATGCCATACTGTTTCAGAAGTCTGACCAAGGGTCTTATTTTTTAAGGGAGACAAAATATTTTCTGGAAATATTTTAGACCTGGAAAAGGTTTACCTGAAAGACAGGGTAGAAAAAATATAAAAGCATATCAGAAAGATTTTTATTATATTGCACTTAAATGTGAACTTACCATTTTTCCTGAAAGAATTCATTCTATTTTTCAATTTGAACAAATAATGTAAAGTCACTATTTGAACTACTGTTAGCTTTTTATCTCAAAGTAGCTAAATGGCTTTGTTGCTCATGTGGGAATGGAAATTAGCTCTTGGCATGAACCACTTTAATTGAAATCAGTTTGTGGGTTGAGTTCCTATGCTGCTTGACACATGACATCATTTCCTGTGCTTTTCCCAACCCTCACTGTTTTTCTAAGATAGGATGAAGCTAAGTTTAACTTCAAATTTTAAAGCAACTATACACCTTTTCCTGACCTACTTAGAATATTATCCAAATTTTCACCAAATCATTCCCTTTGTATATTTGTAGATAGTTTTTATAATTCAAAAGCATTTTGGCTGAGACATTTTAATAGAGTCAGAGGAGCCTAAAATAACTGTTTTAACCAGTTTCCTGGGTTGCTTGACTTCTGTAACAATGCTCCAACAAAGGATTTATTTCTGCTTTTATGCATGGGGAAATGAAGATAAAATATTTTTAATAGCAACCTACTTAAGGCTGTATAATGGCTTAGGGCATAATGAGCAATTTCTCAGTCTTAGTTTTTGAGGATAGCTTTAGATGTCATTATCTGGTGGTATGAGTTAAGTAAATGGAAATTACCTTAGTAAAGTTTTATACCACACCTACAAGTAGGCAAGGTATTACTCTAGGCACTTAGGGCGTGTAATTAATAACCATGATGCTTTCCACTCTAAAGAAGCTTTTGGACAAATGGGTTGGGGATAGGAGAAACAACTAAAAAAAAATAGGTTAGGTTATATAATATACATTTCAAAAGAGAATAAAATACTCTGGACTCAGGGAAAAGAGGGCTCATATCTAGTGGGAGAAGGAAGAGAGAACAGAAATCAGAAAAGATCAAAGAAAAGAAGATACATTTGCAGTGGGTCTTAGAGATAGGTAGGGTTTTGGTATTTGGTAACAGCTGTGTGCATTTTATGTTGGGGATTAAGGGTAAGGGACAAAGAGACAGGTTAAAGAGGAGATTCCACCAAGAGACTAGAACAATGTGTTTGGCATTTTGCATGGCACACAGTAGGCAGTCAGAAAGATATGTTAAGTGAATGAATGAATGAGAAGTAGATTGGGGACTGAGCCATAGGACTTACCAGAAGTATGCAGGGAGTCCTGAAAGGCCCATGGCCATGCTGAGAGAGGGAGGAAGTTCTTAGCATACTAGAGATAGGGAGCCTCTGGTGGTGCTTCAGTAACTGTGTGACGTGTTCTTGAGAAAGTGTATCACTTTCAGCTTGACTCAATTAACTCTTTGGTCCTCTATGAGGGCATAGGAAGTATTCAGTTCTGACATCTCTTCCCCACTGTCATGCTGAGATTTGTGTAGCTCCTTATGAAAGTGGCCCTTTCTCCTCAAGTCCGTGGCCACTCTTGATACGGCACTGAGAATCCTAACCAGGGGCTACCAAAGAAGGTGGGGACTGCGAGGCATCTTCTCTCTACTTGTAGCAGATTTGGCCCCTGTGCTCCAGGAAGACTGAGCCTAAGAGCAAGGCTGAGCAGCTGATTGCTGTTCTTGCACCGAAGGTGGGGTTCTCTTCTCCCTATGTAAAATTGTGGAGCCTTTTTCTGTAGGAATTTTCTCTCAAAGCTTGGAGGACACAGGTTGGAGTAGGCCACTCCCAGTGCCCAGTCCTGGTCTCCTTGTGTAGGGTTGTGTCAACAGGGATTAATGACGAATTCAGTCAAGCCTCTAGTCTTCTCCAAGTAGGGTAGTTATTGTTTCCAGAGGACAAAGGGACAGCCTGGGATTCTGAAAGTGTTTTAGCATCCTAAATTATTGAATTAGAAACAGCCTTCACTCTAGAGAAAGGAGAGCACACGCCATGCTCTCATTCTCACCTCACATGTATCTATCACTCCAGTTTCTTTTAGTGTCTTGTCTCACATCCAAGGCTGCCTGCCCCCCATGGTCCTTCTGCCCTGAACCTCAGAGTCACACTTCTGTAGGTGACAGTATGACAAAGAATGGATTTCAAACACTGCGGGTCTTATTTAGTTTAAGGTTACAGTTTAAACAAGCAGCTCTTTCTGAGCCAAGGCCGGCCGCCTCCATTATCAGGCAGCCTTGTTATTAAGTGCTCTTGTAGGTAGTTTTTTCTTCTTTTTGCTGCCTCCAAAATTTCTTTTAACAAAATTCCTTGGAATTTCTCACTCAGACCGTTTTCCTGGCCACCTACAGTGGGACTCTAAATCTTGTAACAGGAAAATTATTGCCGTTGTAATCTTGTCTCATAAGGTTGCTCAAGGCACTATTTTCTTGTTGTTATAAATTTCAGAAATGACATTGAGTGGGAAGTCCTGCTGAATTAGGGAAGTCATTTAGCACCATTACAGTAAATATCAAAGAAACAATTGCATTGTAATTGATTTTATACTCACTAAAAATAACACGGTTAGTGTTGTCAGTTAGGTTATTTCTGCACAAGTATGTGAATCTTGATAAACCATTTTATTTTCTCTCCAGATAACTACAGATCAATTCCTGTGAAGTGTTGCAATCTACCTACTTAAACTGCAAAAGTAAATCATTCTTTTTTTTTTTTTTTCCTTTTCAAGTCCAACACTGTAACATTCGCTGTATGAATGGAGGTAGCTGTAGTGATGATCACTGTCTGTGCCAGAAAGGATACATAGGCACTCACTGTGGACAACGTAAGTAAACCATACCCATAGGTATCCTACCTGCTAAACTATGTAGGCAAATGTGTAGACAGCTACGGAGACAAAAAGAATATAGAGCTCAGTGCTGATGGATTCTCTTTGGTTATCTGGGAGGTGGCATTTTTATAGATGTCTGGTGAGTCTTACAGATGACCAGATCACCCATCTAATGCACTTTGCACCAGATTTCTGATTGGAACCTTGGGAGTGCTGGTTGGGCTCATTTTCTTCTCATTTATCTTCGGCACCCCTGCTTACCTCATCCCCTTCATGTATGATCAGCACCCAAGGTGTAGAATTCTTGTTTGTTCCAGATATATACCTTCCATTTGATTGCTGAATATGTCCACCTGGCTTTTTAAGAAGCATCTCGAAGTATTTCAAAACTCAACCTCGTCTTTCTCCCCAAACATGTTCTTTTTCTTGACTAATAATATCTGCATCTCTCCAGTTTCCCAACCTAGATTCTACTACTGTAATACCACATGGTGTTTGGTTTGCTGGTTCATTCATGAACACTGTTTATTTTGTGTCTACTCTCAGTCAGCCCCTGCAGAAGATGAAAATTCCTTCAAGAAAGCTTACTTTTTATTACACTAAGAGGAATATATACACCCTGCAGAAAATTTGGAAAATTTCAAAAAGAGAAAATAATAAAATTCTCCATAATCCTATCATTCCAGATATTACCTTCTAGTCTTTTAATGCATATTTGGCACATGAAATCTTACTGTATACATGACTTTTCATACTCCTTTTTTACTTAATATTTTATTAGAAGTATGTTCCACATTATTAAACATTTTAAAATACGTTTTAATGGTTGCAGAATACTCTGTTAAATAGCTGCTTTATTGCTTATTTAATGAATCTTTAATGATGAGCATTTATTCATATTGTTTCCAGTCTTTGCCATTGTATATATATTTGCTACAATGAATATTGTTACTATAAATGAACCAAAATTTATATAATGCCCAAAATTTATATAATGCCCCCGTGACTGTCCACGCACTGCACATGTGGTAAGAATAACGACTGAGTTTTGAGTAGCCCACAACAGCAGTGTGGGGAGAGGAGACACAGGACAGCTTCCCCAATGTGGGAGACCCTTGAGCTGGGTCTTGAAGGATGGGATGGGGTTCACTTGTCAGATGATAGGGGATGGGCTTCTCATGCCACTGGCAGAGCATGGGCCAAAGCACAAGGTCACGGCAGAGGATGAGATGTCAGACGTAGCACATGTTGCTGAGGAAGGTGATGGGAAGGCAGATAAGGTCAAAATGAAAGTTGGGGACCCAGGTTTTGAGTGCCTTTATGCATACCGTGTTTGCATCCACAGTAGAGCCAGGGAAGAGGAGTGAGACAACAACAACCAACCAACAACAACCATTCCTCGGCTGAACTATTTACTCTACATTTACCATGTGCTGGGCACATTTTCCAACTCTTCACATGCATTAACTCATTGAATAAAACTGTAACCTCCTGAGTTAGAGACGTCTTTTACCGCCAGCAGATGAGGAGAATGGGGCACAGGGACATCAGTAACTTGTCTGAAGTTATATGGGGAGGGATTGGCAGAGTTAGGCTTTGAACCCAAGCAGTCTGACTTCATGGCCCGTGCATTTAATGCTATGAAATGCTGGCCTCAAGACGCTTCGCTTACAGTGGTTTACAATGAGGAAGATTGTGGTGGCCACAGTGTGGGGGTATAACTGCAGTGGGAAGAAACAGGAAGCAGGAAAACTAGTACCAAGGCTGTGGCTACTGAGCTGGTGGGAGGGGGGTGGAGTCAAAGGCATTTTTGGAAAGGGAATCATGAGGAGCTGCTGGGCATCTTCTGCTCCCTTTGGTGCTCCTTGAGGGAGTTCAGCCATGAATCTACCACACAACAGGCATTTGGTTAACACTTTCAGAGTTAGAAAAACTTTCCTAGACCTCACTTTCCTAATCTATACAATAGGATGGTTGGCTTAGGCCATCTTAAAATTTCTTTTCTACCTAAAATCTTTTCCTTCTTCCCTGACTGTAAATTAAGAGGCAAATCAGAACAATTAATGTATGTAAACCTCTCTAATTTTATGATGAGAAATGGGCTCTTGCCATAGTTTTGGCTATAAGGGGTTGTGTCAGTTCAAGTCCTCTGATCCCAACCAGATGCCAAGACAGAATTGGATATACAAGAGATTTATTGTGGGAAAGGCCTGTAAAGAAGAAAGGGGTGAGAAAGCAGGAGTAGGAGGGGAGAGCCTTCAGACCACGATGCTGGTCTTCGCCCCTGTGCAAGGAGAAGGGGATTGGGTAGATTGTGTAGAAGGTGCCTCAGACTAGAATGCAGCTCTAAGAAAGCCTTGGCCAGGCTGATGGTGAGCCCAGAGCAAAGATTTCCCGTTGGGAGAGTTCCATGATGGGCAGAAGTGCCCCGTCTCTGGTACCTCACTAAGCTTAGTCATTGGGTGGTAGCAGCCAGGAGATCTGTGTCCTTGGCGTGAACATGAAGCAGATCTGAAGGTGTGGTGGCTGGGGACTGTCGGCCAGCTAAGCTCCTTACAGTAGGTTTTCTTGGAGGCAGATCTGAGTGGCTCAAGTCCATGACTGCCACGAGGATACAGATAAAGTGTGCAGGAGATATAGGAAGGAGGAATTAACTCAAAAGGAGGAGGTATTAGGGAATGAGATAGGAGCTGGGCTTTCAAGAGGGAGTGGTACTGGCAAATTTGGCTCAGAAGAGCCCACCACTTGTGGATAAAGATGCCTAGAAAGAGGCCATGCATGAAAGAATTGCAGGAAATTGTACAGAGAAGAGTTGTTCAGGGCATGAGCTCTCAGTTCTTATTTTAATGCCTTTTCTGGCAAGTAGAATGTCCCTCCCTCAAGCATCACTGGACTTCTCTCACCAATAGATTCTGTTACAACAGTCGCTTGGGTCTTCCTTCCGGCCCATAAATATGGTTAGAATTAATGTTTTATTGTTTGTAGTTAATTGTGTGATTTAACATGCCGTATTTCTGTACCAGTGACAGAGGCTAATGTTTTCCCTCGTGGGAGCCCTCAAATCATAAGCAAAAGACTCAGCTTGCTAAAATGCAGTTCTCATCCAGTGACATCTCTTATAAACCACCATTTTAGATACAGAACTGAAAGCATTGCTCGGATACTCCCCAGAATGAAACTCTCAGCATCAACATGGGTGTAAACTCACTTGTTCCAGGCAGTTTAACCCGAGTTGATTGAGGAACATATGCAGAGCTGGAACTGGAACGTAACTGTTGAAAACGAATACCAGGGTGATTGTTTAGATTTTTTATTGTTGTGCCTCAGGGGACGGTAAGTGTTACTCCATTCGCATCTGATTTCCGGTGAAGGCTCTCACCTTCTCCCTCCTTCCCTTCCAGCCGTCTGTGAGAGTGGATGCCTCAACGGAGGCAGGTGTGTGGCCCCGAATCGATGTGCCTGCACTTACGGCTTTACTGGACCCCAGTGTGAAAGAGGTAATTTTTAAAAATGAGTGAGTGTAAATATGTTCTGATGGCTAAAGCTATTCCTGATTTAAGCGCGCATTGGGTTTATGCAGCTCCTGCATGAATTTTGCTGAGCTTCAAGGGGGTTTCTGATCTGTCACTGGGAAGGTTCCTGTGATGACAAGACAGCGTGACCCCAAGTCTATGCATGTCATTCCATAATTCTTGCCAGTGGACTGCAGGACTCACTAGTGATCCCATGCCTAAGCACCAGTCAGCAGGCATCAAGATAAAAAGGGAAGGATTTTCCGTAAGGGTAAGGATTGAGCTCATTGTTGTCCTAGTAAATTAGAGAAGTTGCTCCAAACGAAACATCTGTGTGGAAAGGAAAAAATTTAGAGCGCTTAAAGATCTGTGAGAACCCACTGGGGGCTGTAGTAGCCTATAAGCATAACCTCCAGAATTCACTAGAAATGTCGATCATGGGCGAACTGGGCTTTCACGTATGTGGTTTATCCAATACTCAGTGTAGCCCTCTGATACGCCTCACTTTTCCATATGGAAAGACCAAGGCTCGATGAGGGCAAGGAATCTGCCTAAGTTCACACACCTAATAATATGCTTTCGTCGGAATGTGGTTTTTCTGTATTTAAGTCTGATGCTCACGGCTGCTCCTAATTAAAAGAAATGCTCTACCTGATTTGCCTACCCGTAAATGCAAATATGATATTGAGATGTATTTAGGTATGCAATATTGTTGAGTTTTTCCTCCAACCCCCTGAACTTTGGCTTTATTGATTGCCTTGTCTCTACATTCATAGCCGTTTCTCATTGTTCCCAGTTCTATGGTGAGAGTGTGGGAGGTTTATTTCATAAAAAACTGCACAAGTAGTCATGAAAACACTGATTAAAAATACTCATGAACCTTTTAAACTAGAATCATCACTTTTTATCCAAAGTTGTATAAAGATTTTTTTCTATTCTGAGATGCAAAGCTAAGATTCAAGTAGCAGATGTTGAATATATGTTATGTTAAAAACAAAGAGCAGAGATCGGTATGGGAGAAATTATTTTCTGCTTCTGTTTTTACAACTTCATCTAAATTCAGTTATTTGCTGATAAAGCAATAATACCTGTTTTAGTAGGATGTAACTAGGTCAATAGTAATTATAACAAGGGCCTAGAGGTACTAGGCCAATTACTATTATTAATTGATATATTATATTGTATCTTAATTCAGTACCACTAAATGGTATGGATGAGTAATGCACCATCATCAGCATCATTTTGGAGCCCCCCTTTAAAAGTGTTTCTCTTTCTAACCTAAAGTATTTTTATTGATTTGGAGATAATAAATCTCTAATGGTATTCAAAATAATAAAGGTACCTCTTTCGATTAGGTAGTATCATTCTGTGGCCTTATTATTACTCAGTGAGATGATGTGGGATTTAAATTGTTGCGATTAAAATTGTTAGTGTGTAACTTGGACAGTGGTGTGTGAAAATAATTCCTCAGATGATAATCCTGGGTTTAATTTATTTTAGAAAAAATCACACATAGGAGGAAGTTATAGGGCATTTTACCTCTAAGAGAGTAGTTAATGATTTACTGTAAATATTGATTGCCATAGTTCAGGCATTGATGATAACACAGTCTAAAATAAAGGGGGCATGATATTTAACCATTCCACAGTTATTTCTTCAAAGACTTCACCTTTGACTGAGATTAAGGAATGAAGTAAATGCATTGAGTTACTAAACTTTGAATCAAAACTGGCATATTATTCAGGGATTTCTCTACGTTTGGAGTATCTTTAACTGCTCCCTTTGGTGATAACGCTATCCTGAAATTTGTACTAGGTGTAAATATATTTTGGTCCCATAGATCTTCACAGTGGTGATTATCCCCAAATAAAATTAATCCCCAAATGGCAGATTTTCAGGCATGTGCTATAGTGGAGGTTGGGGAGGAAGCAGTCTCTCTTTCATTGTTACCCTTTGCCTGTTCTACCCATGAATACCGTCCCGGACATTCAATGGGAAAAGGGAAACATAAGTACAATTTCCCTCACTACATGGGAGAAATTTCCACTTAGAGAGTCTTCACTATTTCCTGCTCTTATGGAAGTCATCTGCTTACTGCTTTAAAGAATTATATCCCTTTACTCAAATGGCATGCTCATGATTTCAAGAATGATTAATAAAAATGTAGGACTGAGTCAGGACAAATCCATCCTGAAGCATAGGGAAGTGTTCAGTGTGACTTCTGATGGTGGGTTAGTATACTGATTAAGTTGTTTATTACCTAGGTGGGTTTATTAAGTTGTTTAACTACCTAGGCTAGTTGCATTATGTTTTAATTGGAATATGGCTTTTTATTTTTAAAAAGAACTTCTAAGAAGTCTTTACTAATTTCCTTTCTCCCTTCCAGGAGGCTGAGCCAAGTCCTCCTTCTGCGTTCTCCCTTAGCACACTCTCCACGCCTGTTTTGATAGCACTTACCACATTATATTGAAACTGCAGGTTCCCATGCCTCTCTCCCTGACTAGGGTATAAGCTTGTCAGCAGCAACTATGGTTTCATCAGCTTTTTAATTCCCACACCAAGTTCAATGCCTAATGCATAGTACATGGCCAATAAATTTTGAACTGCACTTATTTTAAAGCACCAGAAAATCTGGAGATATGAGTATCAGATATGAACAAGTGTCTCCTAGAATTGCTGTTTACCTACTTGTGGATAGTCCTGGATACTTTTCACTGGTTTCACTTTAAGCAGAGTTTACAGTGTTGATGACTAATTGAATGTGGCCCTATTTTCACGAGAGTGATCTTTTAGGGCCACAAGACTGTCATTTTTTCAGTTGGAAAGGATGCAGAAAGGAAGGTGTATTTTGACTAAAACCAGGTGGCAATAAGCAAATAAACAGCTTCCTATCATGATGTAATACACATGGAAAGGACCATTTCAAATGTCAGTTACAAGTACTTCTCAGGATAAGCAGCTTTGTCCCCGGCAGATATTGGAACTTCTGTACATCTGTAACTACCTCAGAGAGCCAATGCAAGTATGGAATACCCTTTGGGGGTGACACTGGCAGGATTTGGATCACTTTGAGCCCGTAAGTGAATCTTAATAATCCATGAACATAGTGTTTGGATTTGTGATGGAGATAAGCAGTCGATCCATGCTTGAGTTGCAAATTAGAACATTCATTCAACAAATGCAACCAGAACATGAAGCAAATTTGTCTCACTTGTAGCTTTCAGCCAGTAAAATAAGTAATGTTTTTAAAGAATATCTTGGCTTGTGAGCTTCATTGGGCAGGTGGCAGTGATACTGTTGCCTGGATCTCTATACTAAAAGGAGGAAAAGTAGAGACCTATGATTTGCTTGGCCTGCAGTGTTTACTTTTTAAAAACTGAATGTGAATACCCTAGTTACGTTTTCCAGTTTGTCACAGGCTTTACCACTCCCTATCATGATGCATCGTGCTCACTTCATCCATTTTTAGTTTGCTTCCATTTAGTTTGCTGCTTAGCCCTGTGAGCACTTAAGTCTGCCACCTCCTACTATATTTACATAGAGTGTAAATTTACACTTACGGTTTTTTGGATAGCCTCCTCCCCCACTCCCCTTCATTTTGCCTTCTCTCTGCTGGGGCCTTGAGCAACTTAGTAAAACTTCTCTTGCCAACCCTCAGTGGTACAGTATGTTAGCATTTTCTTTCTTTCTTTCTTTCTTTCTTTCTTTCTTTCTTTCTTTCTTTCTTTCTTTCTTTCTTTTTTTCTTTCTTTTTTTCTTTCTTTCTTTCTTTCTTTTCTTTCTTTCTTTTCTTTCTTCCTTTCTTTCTTTTAATTAGGATTTCTTATTAGAGTATTGAAATGAGGTCAGTGCCTATTTTGGCAGAGTGACAACACAAGCTAGCTGGGTATTGCCATAGTTATTGCCAACAAGACTATGTGGAATCACATTTTCTCTTGCTATCTTTCCTCAGAATGCTGACTACTTAAAGTCTTGTTAAATGCTCTTATATTAAACACAGTGAATCATGTGAGCGGATAAGACTTCTCCAGATAATGATAAAAGAGACAATAATGGGAACAGAGCTGAAGTTGGAGATGGGGAAGGGATAATGATGAATAGGCTTAGGGAAGAAGAGAACAGAAGATAGATACTGAGAAAACATGAGGAGAAGCAAGAGAACCAGGGGAGCACTGAGCCAAAGAAACTAAAAACAAGCAGTTCAAGAAATAACCTGACAATTGTTAGACTATTCAAAGGGTCCAGAAAGAATGAGAATCACAAAGAGGCCCTTTGATGTAGCAACAGGTGACATGTCCTGGGTACTTAGAGGGTTCCAGGCAGTGTGCTGAACACTTTACTTGGGCAATTTGCAACAAGCTTATGAGTTAAGTCCTACAATGAGTCCCACTTTACAGAGGAGTGAACAGATGCAGAGAGAGGTCAAAGAGCTTGTCCGAGGTCAGACAGCTTGTAAGAGGTGCAACGAAAAAACTGAAACCAGCTAAACTGGCTTAAAAGCCTATGCACATAACCACTGTGCTATATTTGGGTTTCTCTGGGAAGAGCTTATTAGTAACCAGAGAGAATTTTTCTGAGGAATCATAAGAAGAAATCCAGAACTATGAGTTTTAGCATGGAAGTAATAGATTTAAAAGAAAAAAAGCACTTCAAGAAATTCAGCTAGGTAAGTAGTTTTCCTCCCTGGTAGAGTTGAGCTAAGTTGCTTTTAAATAATTTTAAAAGCCAAGAGAAAGGAGTCTTGAGTATTGCTTGGGTGTATCTAATGTTGGGACTTGGACTATTTCTCTGTTTGCTTGATTTTGATATTTTAAACAAAGGATGATTCCTATTTGTTTGTAGTACTTATAAATTGACTCCAAAGGACTGAACCAACATTCTGAAATGTACACATACAAAATGAATATTGCTATTTGTGTGGTTACCATGGAAGGTGATATAGTTTTCCTATGATATTACAATTCTCCAAATCATATTTGGAAACTATTTTTTGAAATTGTCTTTATGGAGTCAGCAATAGATTCAAATGAGTATGTGAACATTTTGCCCTCCTTTCTGGGAGGCATTTAAATTTTTTAGAAACAGCCTAAAATAGGGTCCATTCTAGTGACTATAGTGGATAGTCAAACACTTCGTTTGGGGTCAAAAATTGACTTAGATTAAAAAACAGTGAAAAGAATTGTCTTGTGTGACTCTTAAAGCACATGGAATTGGATTAACATTCTAATGTTAAATTTTATGCGAGCCAGAAGATGAATCCTTTTGAAAGCATAAGTGCTAATAATAAGATATTTTCTATTGTTACTCCTTCTGGAGATCTTCATCATGTACCATCTGAATGTAAGCATGGACATGGACTTTTCCCCATCCCGAATCATTTGTTCAGTGCTAAATTCCTACTCAAGTCTAAACCGTGAAAACGATGCTTGGATTTTTGTCAAATCAAGAAAGTCTGCTGGTGTTCTGTGGTTATTAGTTGATAAAGTATAGGGGAAAACCTTATTGAACTGATAGCTCTAAGTATAAAGAACAATGGGGGGGGCAAATGAGTAGAATAAAAATGAAAGTGTAGCAATAATTCATAGTCCATCAGAGAAGTATGACCAGAGAAGGTGAACTAATCTTTGTTCATCATACTTGCCTCCTTTAGGGAATCCCAGTGTTAATAGAGTCGGAAAAGATGTTTAGGGTTTTTGTTTGTTTGTTTGTTTGGGTTTTTTCTTTGTTTTACACAACAGTGGAAATAGAACAGAAGGCGGATAGGTTGGTTGTAATTCTACTTCATTCTCTTACGTGCAGTGACTCTGATGATACAAAAATGATGGTTTTGCACAGAGATTGTTTTTAATGATTTCATTTAACAATTAAAAAAAAAAAAAAGATCCTGAAAGCAATTAAGCCTTTATTTTGTAAATCCAGGAAAGCAGTGTCTGCAGTTTGTTTAGTGAATGGAAAGGACTAACATATAATGACCCAAATACTTAATAACCAGGTAGTCTCATTTGGATACATTTGCCTTCTAACAAGAAAGTAGAAGCATGACCTACTCTCAGAGGACTGCCTAGAATGCTTCACAGAATCAAGAGCGGATTTTCCGGTACTTTCTTCCTGGAGTTTTTCTGGATGGTACTGATGAAATCTAGACTCCTTTTTCCCCTCTGTCTCTGCTTGGAAGTATGGTTAACACTGCATTTCTGATACTAATTTTACATTTTAGGTGGTTATTATTAAAGTCCCCAGGATAAATGCCGCAAGCTAACTCCCATTCTCAAAGTGCCTTTGGAATGCAAAGCTCTGTGAACTATGAATTTCTTTTTTCTAAAAGGTAACAGGCAATAAACTGCTCTTACTGAAATATGTTGAGGCTTTTGTGAGCTTTGCCTATGGGATTTAGTCTAAATGGAAAGTAAATACCCATGTGTAGATAGCAGGTGCCGAATGACCTAAATGTTACTATGCATCTGAAGTGGTATTGCAATATTTGGCAGTTGGTGGATCATTGAATAAACTTGATCTTCCTAGAACATTTCCAGAAAATGCATCTGTTGAGCTAGACATTGAGGTTTGGTGGTTGAATAACTGTGTACATGTAGGGAATGTATGCTACCGTGCCTCTGGATGCTGCACGTGCCTGGTGTGAACAAGCAGGACTGGTGGGAGGCCATCACAAAGCAGTTTAGTTTCTGTCTCCCACTTCCTAGCCCTCTCATGGGCTAGTTTTCCTCCAGCTTGTGGGTGACATTTTCTGGTCCCTTTCAGAATGTCTTTCCTGTGGGTCCTTTATGTGAGCAAAGATGTCTGTATTCTTAATGGTTGCTTACATTTCCTTCCTCAAGCCCTGGATGTCCAGAGGTACCTCCAGCCATCTGGGACCTCTTTGTCACTCCACTGCCAGCAGCCCTCTGAGAAGGGATCTAAGCCCACTCCACACCAGCTTTCTCTTACAGTAGTCCACAATGACCTGGTGGAAAACACTCATGCTGTTTTTTGCCACAGTACATTTGCAGAGTGCGAGACAACTTCAACACAGTAGCAGCCTCCCCCTTCAATCACATCAAGCATCTGGCCAGCCAGTTTCCAGGCATTAGATAGTTCCCAATCCCCAGTGTCCTCCAAACTGCAGTGGATACATAGCATGTAGTCTGAGTAGTCTCCTTGTAGCCCCTCTCATGCTTGTCATCATAATGTGGTCCTCTACCAGCTTCCTAGAGAGCTAGTGACAGTCCAGCTCTCTCTCAAGTAATCCCCTTCCCATCTCTGACTACCTCAGACATGGTTAAATTCCTGTTAGGCATGATTTAAGAACCCTATGACCAGATTGTCATCACCTCCTTTGCAAATTCTGCATCATAGTGTCACACTTGACTTAGAATGTGGCATCTTTTTTTTTTTTTAAGATTTTATTTATTTATTTGACAGAGAGAGAGATAGCGAGAGAGGGAACACAAGCAGGGGGAGTGGGAGAGGGAGAAGCAGGCCTCCCGCGGAGCAGGGAGCCCGATGCGGGGCTCAATCCCAGGACCCTGGGATCATGACCTGAGCTGAAGGCAGACACTTAACGACTGAGCCACCCAGGCGCCCCAGCATGTGGCATCTTTTATCTTGGTGCTTCAACTGAAATGTTCATTGTAACATCCTCTAATATCAAAATGAATCATTTAATATAGTTCTTAAATTTGAAAAAAAAGTTATTGAATTTGATATAAAATTTGGTATCATGGTTTCATCTTCCAAGATAGTTTGTTTTCAAATTTATTGTTTTTTTTTCTTTTTTAAAGCTCTTATGAACTTTTAAAAAAGATGGAACTAGTTTTTGTAAGTTAGTAGCCTCACTTAATAGTTGGATCACTTTTCAGTCTTGGGTACTCAAAATACTATTGCCAGCACTGACCAATACAAATATAATGTGAGCCACGTATAGAATTTTAACTTTTTAGTAGCCACATGAAAAAGTAAAGAGAAACAGGTAAAACTAATTTTAATAATGTATTTTGTTTAACCCAGTATATCTAAAAGTTGCATTTTAATAGATACACAGTACTACGAATTACTGAGATATGTTGCTTTCTTTTTTCCACACTAAGACTTTAAGCCCTCATGCATATTATTCCACATCTCATTTTGGGCCAGCTAAGAGCCAAATGTGGCTGGTGGCTGTCATATTGGACAGCACAGCTCTAGAGCTTTGCTTCTAATGTTACACATCAACACTTCACCTAAGGGCTCTATTAGGGCTCCAGTTTTCCTTCTTCCCACTGCTTCTTCTTCAACTTTTAAGAAAGCAGCATCTTAGAGAATCAGAGCCTGTATTGGTATTTAAAAATAAACCAGTGTAAAAAAAACCACAAAAAACAAAATTAGAGGTTTTAGGTTAGTCTAATTTCTCAGGAATTTCTAAGTTGAATTTTGTTCAAATATAATTGATGAGCAAAATCTCTCGTAGTCATGTCAGTTAGGTCTAACAACTATAGCAAGTATTTCATAAAGGCTCAGCCCTAAGCTAGGCACTGTGATGGAATCAGAAGGAAATTTATGGTTCTTGTCATCAGGAACTAAAAATCATTTTTTGAAAAGATAGAGATGCATATACGAAATAGTAAAATAACCAAGCATGGCAAATATTTAGCTAGGTAGAGTAGATGAAAAGTACTATAGATGAAGGGAAGAGATAGTATAAAGATGCAGAGGCTGCAATTGACCAGGAGAAGATGGAGGGCAAAGTTGCCCTTAGGAAGTCCTTCCTATGCTAGCTTTCTCAGTGTTGGAGACCTCCTATGAGAAAAGAGGAGGGGGCATGATGTCAACTTGCTCAACTCCAAAGAAGGGAAGGTCTATTTCAAATCTCTTTGTGGTGCTCTTCTGTTTTACTGAACAATGGCTTCTGCACCATTTCTGTATAAGGCAGGGTATTGGGATTTCAAGAAATTCTTAGTGGGTGGACTCGTCTATTTCTGAAACTGTTTTAGCTTAATCCCATGGAGAGCAGCCTGGAGACCCTTACCAATTTTATATGCTTAATTGAGAGTCCTTGAGAACGCTTGGTGTTCATGTTCTCTAGTAGTTATGGCCTCTAGAGAGTCTGTTCTGTTTTTGGTTTATGAATGTATATTGGACAAATATATGGAACTTCGTGGTCTAGATGATGTGCCAAAGTACTTTTTGTAGAACATTAGTCCCATGGGGGTTCCATGAAATGAAGTTTCCATGGTCAATAGCATTTTGGAAACTGTATAGAGAGGCAGTGGGTGTATTTTTTAGAGAGGCAGTGGGTGTATTAGCATGTTAGCTCTTGGGAGTACTTCATGAAGGTAACTGTTTTTACTTAGTTTAACTCAGCACTTCTAAATCCATGAATTTTAGAATCCCCATCCTCCCCCCCCACACACTTCTCCATTAACGCCTTTAACATCTTTATACCGAGGATCTGGATTCTGATTATTTTAGCAGTTATTTTGAAAGTCACTTGACATCTCTGACAACGCCTTTGTGTTCTACATAGATATTTTAAATCCATATATGATCCTTATCTGAGGATGAATATTTGTCTACTACATGTCTAGAGGTTCTTGGAGGAAGATTCTCAACATGTAGTAACTCACCTTTTGTGTTCCTAAGAGGATTCATTTGGCCATAAATTGAAGGGCAGTATGAAACACCCATTCCCAGGGATTTGGTTTTCAAACATTCTAAAGTATCACCTAGGCAAGGTGGTGGGTGGGATACTCCCATTAAGTAGTGATAAATACCTGGTTCAGAAAGGTTTGATGTGATTGGCATGTATGCCATTTGGTTTTTATCAACACTTGAGGGTTCTACTTACCAGAACTGGGAGTATCAGATATTCTTGAAACTAGAGCTTCTTTTTCTAGATTAGTTAAATTCTTTTCTTTCAAGGTCAACTCTAAGGCTTATTCCTCCAGCCCTTTCCTGACCTTAGGGAGCGCCACCTCCCAACTCCATCAATTACCATGCAACTTCACTGACATCATTCTCTTTGGCTGCCCAGACCTCCTCCATATTTCTATTTGATGGTTAATGTGTGCATTAAATGTTTGGTCTTTGTCATTCACTTTAAGCCACATTAACCATTATAGTATTTCTGTTCCTCTAATGAATTCTTATTTTTCTTGTACTTCAGTATATTTTTAAATGATTAGGTGACCCAGTCCCTGTCTTTGGGGATATATATATATATATATATATGGTTTTTAATGATGTTTATTAAGAAGTAAAGAATGATGCACATGTTCGTCTTGTCAAAAACTTTTTCTGTGGACATTTATTGATTCTTGTGTTGAGATACTTATATCAGCATAAAAACATAGAATCCTGTTTCATGCCTTTTTAGGAAGCCTTATAAATAAGTTATAAAATTTAAGTTTTCTTAAAAATATTTTCTTCACGGGCGCCTGGGTGGCTCAGTTGGTTAAGCGACTGCCTTTGGCTCAGGTCATGATCCTGGAGTCCTGGGATGGAGTCCCACATTGGGCTCCCTGCTCGGCGGGGAGTCTGCTTCTCCCTCTGACCCTCCCCCCTCTCATGCTCTCTCTATCTCATTCTCTCTCGCAAATAAATAAATAAAATTAAAAAAAAATTTTCTTCACTAAATGAAACATAAATGACATATTAATTTAAAAATATGAATATATGTACATACACAGGCATGAATATATATGTGAATATACACACACATAATTTTTAACTACTATTTTTTAGAAAATTAAATTGGCTTATCAGATCCCATGATCTGGGGATTATCAAATTTGCTGATCTAGTTCTGGTTTGGGGGCTAATAAAATGCTGATTTATATATAGTCTTCTAGCTGGGCTATGGTGCTTCCTGTAGACCAAAGAACAAAAATTATGTCTCACTGAGCACCAAGCCCAGTGCTATGAGGAGAGTAGGTATTTATTAAATCTTTCTTGATTTACTTAATTTAACTGTGGGATCTTGAAGTTGATGAGAGATAGCATTTAAGTATTAAATATATTTGTTTAATACAACATTTTTAAAAGAGGTATTCTGAACAATAACACCTACAAATGCATCTGTATTCCATGTGGAAATATGAGTACAGATATTGATAATTGAAATGTGTGGGAAGTGAATTATTCTGTGGCACACATGAAAGGAAATGTTCTCCAACTTTCCTACCATATTCCCTCAGCAGCAATCCCTTTTCTCTGAACTGTTTCAGAAGAGCTTTAAACAGTAGATTGGGGTATTTATTTCCTCAGGAAATAAAGAATGTTCTAATGGTGCAAATCTTAAAACGGGCCCATTTCTGTCTCTGTCCCTGGAGATCCCTTACCCTCTTGTCTGCTTCCTCATAGGAGACATTGTTGACCTTCACTGTTGTAGGACACTCAACTAGGTTAAGGAGAAGGCTTGCGGGCTTGGGGGCAAATTTTACCCAAATTGAAAATGGTTTTATAAATATGCATTAGCTCTTAGGGGTCATTTCTTTCCTAAAGTGTATGGAAAAGTCTTACATTCTGTTAGGAATTCCAGTGATTTATTCTTTAAATTCAAACTAGTGAACTTTAAAAGACAAAGGCAAAACCGTGGCTCTCCTGAAGTAAATTTTGATTCATTCTTTGTATGATGATTTGTAAACTTCATTTGCAAAGTGGGGAATGTTTTGGAACTTTCTTGTTGTACTGTGGGAAAAATAAAAGGCAGAGGCATACATACATTTAAATGATGATAAAACTGGCTTTGGATAGCAGTGTGTAAATAGCAGTGTGTAATAACAGTTTGAATTGCCCTCTTTGAGAAAAACAACCCTTAAACACCACAGAAAATTCTTTAATTAAAAAAAAAAATAGCACAATTTGGAGTTGGATGGAGCTATTTCTTTTCAGACCTTATTTAGGCTTCATTTCTTTCTACAGTGTTTTTCCACACTGCCAAGCAGAACAAGCTATCACAAACCCAAACAAAAGGCAATGGCTCTGAGAAGTCATTACATCCCTTTACTGAGCCAACCTGAAGTGTGCATAGGGCTCGCATGTTCTCATGACTCCTAGATTGTTATTCTTTAATTTTATGAATGAGAGGAAATGATAGGAACATTATTTTCAAAACTAAATTTATTCCAAAGGAGTCCTCATTCCAACCTGTCAATATCACGTGACAGTAATTTCAGTGTTTTAATTTAAGATGCCTAATTAGGAGATGTTATGTTTTTTCAATTGCCTGACTATTGTTAAGAGCTCAGGCTCTGGAAGAAATCCTGTTCTCTGTATTTATAGGTCTGATTCTGCTTTTTGTTTGTTTATTCATTTGTTTTGTTTTTTAGATTCCACATTTAAGTGGAATCATATGACACTTTTGTCTTTCTCTATCTGACATATTTCACTTAGCATAATACTCTCTAGGTCTATCCAGGTTGTCTCAAATGGCAAGATCGTGTCCCTTCTTATGGCTGAGTAATATTCCATTGTATATACACGCCACATCTTCTTTATCCACTTATATATTGATGGACACTTGAATTGCTTCTCTGTCTTGGCTATTATAAATAATGCTATAATAAACACAGCAGTGCATGTATCTTCTTAAACTATTGTTTTCATTTTCTTTATGTAAATATCCAGTAGTGGAATTATTGAATCATATGGTATTTCTATTTTTAAATTTTTGAGGAACTTCCATACTGTTTTCCCTAGTGGCTGTACCAATTTACATTCCTACCAACACTGCTTGAGAGTTATTTTTTCTCCATATCCTCACCAAAACCTGTTGTTTCTTAGGATTTTGATTTTAGCCATTCCAACAGGTGTGAGGTGATATCTCATTGTAGTTTTGATTTCCATTTCCCTGTTGATGAGTGATATTGAGCATCTTTTCATGTGTCTGTTGACCTGCATGTCTTCTTTGAAAAAATGTCTATTTAGGTCCTCTGCCCAGTTTTTAAACTGAATTGTTTGTGTTTTGGTGTTGAGTTGTATAATTCTTTATATATTTTGGATATTAACTCCCTATTGGATATCTTATTTGCAAATATCTTCTCCTATTCAATAGGTTGCCTTTTTGTTTTGTTGATGGTTTCCTTCATGGTGCAGAAGCTTTTTATTTTGATGTAGTCCCAACAGTTTATTTTTGCTTTTGTTTCCCTTGCCTAAGGTGACATATCTAGAAAAATGTTGCTATGACCAATGTTGGGGTATTTTAAAACCATGCACTTCAAACCTCACTTCAGTATTCAGTTTTGTTAAATGAGCCCATAAAAAGGTATAATATTAAGCTGGAAAGAAAGTGTTCGAGATGTGATTTTATCTATTTTGTTATCAATTATTTCCCAGGCACCGTGTTAATGACTGGAGATGTGTAATAGTGCGTGAAACACTTACCTCTGCCTTTGGGAGTTACACTCTAATGGGAGAAGCAGAGATTATAAAAGTAAACAGAGAAACACCAAAGTACCAATGTGGTGAAGGCCACGAAGGAAAATAGAGGGTATGAGAGCAGAGAATAATGATGCATGTGGACTGATGGTCAGAGGTGACTCTCTGAAGAATGAGAAGTGGCCAGCCATGTGAAGAGTGAGGGGAAGCTTTCTAGGTGGGAGGAAGAATGTGTGTAAAGGTCCTAAGATGGCAAGCACTTGAAGAAATGAAAGAAAACATTTATGGACAGAGTTCAGACAGTAAGGAAGAGTGATGGAAGATGAGGTGGGAGCAGTGGTCAGGAGAATATTGTAAGGGAGCATTGCATGCAGCACATTAAGACATGGGCAGTGGTGCCGTGTCACCCACATTGGGGAATGAGAACACCGTAGATTTTTCTATGGCATGTTAGAAGCCTGAGGGCTCAGGTCGTCCCTGAGAGAATCTGCCCTAAAGAGCCTCCAAATACTGACCCTGTTAAGGTGGGAGAGTGCTTCTTGTAGGTTTCCAATGCTCTTTGAAGCTAGGGGAATCTTGAGTTTTATGTTACTTATATTGCTTTTCCTCTAATCCTTGTGTTTCTATTAGGACTCTGACCCCTAGCATTCCCCTAGGAAAGTGATTAAACTGGAACTTAGATGCCTTTAAAATACATAAAACAAGTACACCATGAAAATGGTTTGCTGAGGCATCAAGCATGTTGAGATAATTCATGCTTTTGAGTGGACTTCTCCCCAGGGAACGCCTTTGGATGTCCTAATAGCAATTCTGGTATCAATAAATCATTTACTGTTTGGATAAGTCATGGCCACCACCTCAGTCACTAGATACATTTGTAATGGTTTAAGTGAACAATAACAATACCCACCTAGCAACATACTGTTTGGTCATGTCATTCTTATAATACCACATGTGGTTTGCCAGCTTTGGATGGATAAACTCTTGCTGTGTCTAAAATATATATTGCAAATTAAACAGCAAATATTGTTGGAGGCTCACTGTGTACAACACATGAACTCATGCTGCATGGTGTATGGCTTTACATAAGAATGACACATGGTGTTTTTTACTAGTTTTTTACTACTTTTCCTGCTCCATGAGAGAAAGGACTGTCTCTGTCTTATTTATCATTTTACCTCCAGTGTTAGACGCTTAGTAACTTAATAAGTATTTGCTGACTGGATGAATGAATAAGTGAATAGTTTTTAGGCACAGTTCATTTCTCATAACACAAGAAATGAGTGATCTACCATCTCTACTTTTAATGGATAGTTATCCTCTTGATCTTTTTAAACCATGAACAGTGTCAGATAGCTAGCTAAGTGAATTCTCTGAAGTTCTAATACCTCAGAAACCCGAAGTTATGTTATCTCTTTCACACATGCAGTACTTTATAGACATATACACAGCCTCACTTGATCCTTAGAGCAATCTTGAGAGAATACTCATATTTTATAATCAAGGAAATAGATTGGAAGGACCCTCATGTGTCAAAGAAAGAGATCTCTGTTTTCTACCTCTGCCCAGACTATGGCGCACCCATATTTTCCAACAAATATTTGCCTGGATTTTAGAACTACAGTCATCTGTAGGATTACATTTAGTGATTATTAATTATCTTTATTTTAGCTGTACCTTTCTTCCTTTCTCTCCATCCCATGTACCTCTTTGATTCTCAGTTGGCCTGCTGACACTTGGCTATTTCCATTCTCTCTGTCTCTCAGTCTTTAGATCAAGTTTTAAAGTACTAAATTTTATGGGACTAGGCAGATCTTTGCAATTGAATTTGTTGGGGAGAGCTTGTAGTTAATTATAAGCTGATGCTGTATGATGAAAAGATTTTTTGCCTAGGCCAAAGACAAATATAGTGATGGATGTGGGAGCTTAGCTGCAACTGAGCTGTAAATGGAATAGGAAGAGAATGTGGTCCCAGTGGAGCCTGAGAACACACAGACACAGAGAATCTGGATGTATGAATGAACTGCTCTGCTCTGGTGTAATTTATGTAAGCGTGAAATTAGACCAGGTGTAATGGACTGTGTGTTCAGGGAAGGGCTGAGAATTGGTTTTCTTTTGTGATCAGTTTGTTTTCTTGATGCACATGTAAGGGGATTTGCAGTTTTGTTCTTATAAAAATAACAGGGGATTTAGAATAGGAGAATAGTCTCCTCTGTAAGCATGAGCTCCATGAGAACGGGGATTTCTGCCTGTTTTATCACAATGCCTAGAATAATGGATGACACATAGTAGATGCTCACTAAATATCTGTTGAGTAAAAGAATTGATCTGGCATAGATCCAGGCTCTCACGTTTAACAACAGGACTGGGTTCAGAGTGGACTGAACGATTTGCTGATGTGTTGCCGTAACAATGTCTGACCTGACTTAACCCAGTGCCGGCTCAAGCTGAATCGGGGTTGGTGTTTGATTCTTGTCTACTCCACTATACCAGTGCAGGCAGTTTTATTCACTGTTTCCAGGGGGTAGCTTCCTACGCCTCTGACTCACTGTATTTGATTTTGAAATTATAATCAGTTGTAATTTAACTCTATGTGACAGAATGGTAACTTAGCTAATTTGTGGCTGAAAATAGGGGAATAAGAATGAAAAGAATTAGAATGGATTGCTTTGGATAGTCTAAAGTGACATGGATTAATATGCTATCAATTTTCTTCCCCTGAGAAACATTTGGTCACAAGGAGATCTGGCTTTCAGAAGAAATTCAAATTTGGGTGTGTGGCTTTTGGCATAGTCTAGCATCACTGGAATGGTCTAAGTAGATTTTGTTTCTTTTTTCCCAGGCCTTGCCATAGTTGCTCAAAAAGACCCAATCCAGTGTCTTGACTGTAAGGTTATCTGTCAGCCATAGGCTGAGCATTAGCTTGCCAAGTCTCATTGAAAAGCCAGTTAACAGAGTGCACTTGGGCGGTATATAATTCTAGGCGAAGCATCTCAGAAAGCTTGAGAAGCTAATGTTAGGGGGAATATAATGTGGAATTTCCATGGAGAAGCTAGGAGAGAAAAACACTGACTTACTGATTGATAGATTGATCTCCAAAGAACAGGGGATATATTTCATGTTTCATAGTGCTAGGGAACTACAGACTCTTAACAGATGCCTTTCAGTTGCCCCAAGAAATATGAATGTCATGTTTGTTAGATGGTCCAAAAGACTCTGTGTTTTCTTTTAGCTGTGGTGTGTGCATAGTGGTTGTATGTTCTTCTTTGATAGTGACACGGCATGGGTAGGTATGAGGATCTGTTGGCTGAAAAGCAGCAGGAAAAAATGGAAAGGAGGAAAAGAAAATTAAAGTAAGATGTTGGATTGAGAAATAAGAATGGTGGATATTTCAGGCTTTCTTTTTAACTTCAGTAACTGTCAAAAAAAAAAAAGGAGAAACAGGAATGTCATAATCTATCTCTTCGATTTCAAAATTTATATTTTGTAACTATTCACTGATTACTCTTTCTTCTTCAGACTCTATACAGTATTAAACATATTTCAGAAACTTCCTCTTCACTAAATAAATATAAAATGTTAACATGAGATTATGCTATCAAAGCGAGTATTCTCATCCAAAATATTTTAAAGAAATTACAGGGCAAATTGTTTTACTGTCTTGAGAAGCAAGGAAGAACTTATTTCTTTATCCGTCAGAGATTTACCCTTAGATTCTTATTATTTGGGCTCTTTTCTCCTGTTATCTTTTAATTCATTCCATCTTAGAATATCATTCATTTCAATATAGAACTGATTTCAGAATAAATAAGTAATTTATTTAATGAGTTCCTTTTTTAACTTCAGGAAGTTAATACGAATGATAACTCCTAGTCCTAATGGTTATTCAAAGGCATATGCACCTTGCTACCCTTAGGGCATTCAGAAGAATTGGATCTAAATGTGCATGGGTTTCATTAAGTATGGAAGAGGTACTCATTGATTAGGAGCACTTCCTAGGACATGGAGCCTGAAAGGACCTGATTTACAACTTAATATTTCTTCCCTTGACAGTTTGTGAAGGGATAGGACAGAGCGTGTTCTTTTCATACATAGTTCTCTGGATCCATGTGGACTGAGATGAGAGGTAGAGTCAAAAGTACTCTACATCTCAGTCAGAAGATTGCTAAAGTATTCTCATTGTTGTTCATGTCCTGAGCTGTTCCAAACATCCATAGCTTTCAGAAAACTAGCTCCAGGGAAGTTGAGACTTTATAGAATGTAAAAAATGAAAAAATACCAACTCTCTTCCTTCCCTGCTTTTTTGAGAGGATGGTAGAAATATATGTTCAACTGTATGTAGGTGAAACCACAATATAAAAAGAAAAAAAGAAGGGCTGTTGTTTTTTTTTTTTTCTCTCTAATTTTTTATTTAAATTTCAGTTAGTTAACATACAGTGTAATATTAGTTTCAGGTGTAGAATTTAGTGATTCATCACTTATATACAACACCAGTGCTCATCACAAGTGTCCTCCTTAATCCCCATCACCCATTTAGCCCATCCCTCCACCCCTGCCCCTCCAGTAACCCTCAGTTTGTTCTCTATAGTTAAGAGTCTGTTTCTTGGTTTGCCTCTCTTCCCCCCACCCCACCACGTTCATTATTTTGTTTCTTAAATTCCACACATGAGTGAGATCATATGGTATTTGTCTCTCTGACTGACTTATTTTGCTTAGCATAATACTTTCTAGCTCTAGTCACATCATTGCAAATGGCAAGACTTCATTCTTTTCGATGGCTGAGTAATATTCCATTGTGTACATTGTGTACATTATATACACACACACACACACACACACACACCACATCTTCTTTTTCCATTCATCAGTCAATGGGTACTTGGGCTGTTTCCATAATTTGGCTATTGAAGATAATGCTGCTTTGAGCACCAGGGTGCATGTATCCCTTTGAATTAGTATTTTTTATTCTCTGGGTAAAGACCTAGTAGAGTAATTGCTGGATCATAGGGTAGTTTTATTTTTAACTTTTTGAGGAACCTCCATACTGTTTTCCAGAGCGGCTGCACGAGTTTGCATTCCCATCAGCAGTGTAAGAGGGTTCCCCTTTTTCCATGTCCTCGCCAACACCTGTTGTTTCCTATGTTGTTAATTTTAGCCATTCTGACAGGTGTGAGGTGATATCTCATTGTAGTTTTGATTTGTATTTCCCTGATGATGATGATGAGTAATGTTGAGCTTCTTTTCATGTGTCTGTTAGCCATCTATATGTCAAGAAGAGCCATTGTTAAAATTAAGCAACAGATCTAACAGTAATCATGTAACTGGCTTGCTTCATACATGGAATTAGCCCTAAGTTCAATGAAGATGGTATTTCTAAGAATTGTTTTTTGCCAGGAAATTATCTATTATAACCATGTAAAGAAAAACTTCTCATTCTCTGCTATAATTGCTACATTCAGGCATTTATCACGACACCCAAAAATACTTTCTAGTGTTCCGGGTTCCATCACTGGTCCTCACATTGCATTTGCCTTGCCTGCCCTCCCTTCAAACTTGTGTTCACCAATCAGGTACATAGTCACTGTAAATGTCTACAAGCTTTAACAAGTTGGAGATGCATTTTTGCAGCTGGCATTTTTCACTTAAAAATAAATCACAGGATGCACTTTGGAGAGCACAGGTCTAAGAATGGAACATTAACAAAGGATACATCAAACCACAGACACTTTAGGTTGGTCCAGTTCACTGTGTTTCCACACAGCCTGAAAAAGTAACATTATTACCAGCAGAGGTATTGTTTTGTCCATAATGTTTAGGCATTATTTCTGTGAACATACTTTTTGAGTACACATGCGGAGGCAGGTACCCTATGCTTCTTACCTTGGAGATTAGAATTTTCTTCCTTATTTTTCTCTTTTAACAAATGAGCTAAAAATGAATTTGAACCCATTTGCCAACCTTAGAAGGTTTGATTTAAAAAATTTTTTTTTCTCAAATACTTGAACCAACAGAATCGCTCTTGATTCTCTGCTCCTTTCCTGGCCAAAAATATATACTCTAATCTTCAAGTTCTTGTAAACTGTGTTCTAAGTCAGTTTGTTGGTATAAAGAGCAATAATATTTTAGTAACAACTGCATAATAACAGCTTAATTTTTTTTTAAGATTTTATTTATTTATTCATGAAAGACAGAGAGAGAAAGAGGCAGAGGCAGAGGGAGAAGCAGGCTCCCCACGGAGAAGGGAGCCCAATGCAGGACTCGATCCCAGGACCCTGGGATCATGACCTGAGCTGAAGGCAGATGCTTAACCGACTGAGCCACCCAGACATCCCATAACAGCTTAATTTTTTAAATTGAATTGTTAAGCTGCCTTAATCAGTCATTTGGTATCA
This sequence comes from Mirounga leonina, assembly GCF_011800145.1. Taxonomy (NCBI): domain Eukaryota; kingdom Metazoa; phylum Chordata; class Mammalia; order Carnivora; family Phocidae; genus Mirounga; species Mirounga leonina. The sequence goes on along the minus strand of NW_023270839.1, from coordinate 24,746,219 downwards.
AATGAAGACTGCTCTTACAGCAAAATATATGTTATAAATATACTAATATTAGTGTTGTATGCCATCTCAGACCTTATGGGAAGGGGTTGCAAATAGGATGGTCATGCTGTATCAGCTAGCTCACTTCCTAACTTTTTTCATTAATTCATGCATTATGGGGAGTCACCAGCACACGAAATATTAAAGTAAAAATGACACTGTTGAGTAATCAAAACTGTTGACTGTAGAATCTCCAGGGAAGGAGGGGCAATGGGCATTTTTTGGACTACTTAATTCAAGAAAGAACAGGCTTTGTTTATTTAAGAGGCTAGTTCATCTGTTTCCTGCTTGCATTCTTATTGTGAAAATGCCAGAGTATATTATAATGGATAAAATGGGGAAAAAATAAAATATAATTTAAGTGGGCTAGGAAAGAGTGGTGGTAGATATTTGAATGTTCCCTTGGAATTAATCAGTGGTTCATAAACCTAAAATACTTTTTTATCTCGAGAACTGAGTTTCTGTCTCAAGTTACACAGGAGAAAATACTAGTTGGCTTGAGAATGGAAAAACCTTGGTTCACATAAATTTGTACACAGATTCCTTTATCATGGGAGAATTGTAATTAGGGATTCAGAATCTTGAGAACATGATGGTGACCTAGTTATTCCTGTACTGCAAGTGCTCATAGGAGGTACTGGCTAGACCTGAAAATAATGAATTAAGAGATTCCAGCTGGGATATGATGAAAGCATTTTTGGGAATCTCTGTATCTTGGCTGGACCACATGGGTTATAACTTGGAGAGGCCTAAACTAGTAGTAGTATATGACAGATTTATAGCCCAATTGATGTTGGGCATCAGAAAAAAAGGCTGAGGTTAAAAACAACGACTTGAAAATTATGAGCTTTAAAAGAATTGCCATTGGAAGAGAGGCTGAAGAAGGAAAGCATGCATTCCTTATAAGAAGGAAAATAAAAATAATGAAGGTTGAGGGTGAGGCATTGAATGGGAAAAATGGTGGTTTGTTTTTCATAGCAACCCCCCTCTGGTAGGACCCCTTATCCACCTTCTCTGCTTCATGGCTCTCCAGACCACTCCTTCTACCTAACACATTATATAGCTATTTATGATCTAGCTTTTCCACTATGCTACTGAACTTCATGAGGACAGGGATTACTTTTCTGCACCACTCCCCCCAGCTACTTTGTTGTGTCCTCAGCTGCCAGAGTGGTATCTGACACATAGTGGGCTTTCACTAAAAATATACCGAATGAATGAAAGAATGAATGGTGTAACTCTAAGCCAAAAATTCATTTTAGTCTGTTTTTCCTTCATCCCTTCCTCTTTCCCTCCTTCTCTTCCTTCTTCCAGCAAGTACTTATTAGGATGTGCCAGTGCACAAAGACCAAGAAAACAAGATTCCTGGACTCCTGGAGCTTACAATTTGTGGGCACAAATCCAGTCATGCAAATGAGGGTGTAAATGAGTAAACGAGGGGGCCCAGTACAGCGTAATGGTGGTGTGATAGATGTATGCACAAAGTATGATGAGAGTAGAGGAAAAAAATGTGTTATCAACTGAGAGGTCAAGGAAGATTGTTTGGAAGAAGGGAAAGCTAAGGATTTGTAGAACCTGAAAGGATTTGTATGAGTTGATGGAGGGAAAAAAAAAAAACGCTTGGCCTAGAAAAACAAAAAAAAACAAAAACAGCATTTTCAGAGAAACTGGAGCTAGCTCATTGTGAATGGAGACATGATACCAGAACAAAGGGCATTTGGAGGTAAGCAAAATGGGTAATAGTTTAAAAAATATTGTCTCTACAAGGTGTTTTGGTGTTTTCACTGAGTCAAATATACTGGGACTTCAGAATACTTTAGACAAATAGGTGAGATCATTCACTCTAATCATCATACCTTTTCTATCTCCCAGCTTCCTATTTACCCCTTTCCCAACTTGATATCCTAGGCCAAGAATGAAGCCGAACTCTAAAGCAGGGTCGCTGTTTCCCTGCCAGCACGTTATTTGGAGTGTGGAGACTTCATTTGAACATAATTACTGGTTGCAAGGCTGTTAGGACAATGGCCCTTTCAGGCTAATCTTGTTATCTGTGATTGTGGGCAGGAGCTGTTCTGAGAGAATACTCTTGCCTCCTGTGTTACTTACACATGAACTATTTCCAATCTCTGATCTGCAAGTGTTCTCTTCTGGAACCTGTTTTTATGGTTAGCTCTAGGAATGCTTACCTGTTGAGTAAGGTGGTAGTTCTGTGTTAATTTGATCTACCATAACCTCCAAATTTTAGTAGTTTTAGCATTGATATCTTTACATATGGTGGATTTGTCATCCCTATTTGTTCATTTAAGTTGATATTTAGGGGCATCTGGGTGGCTCCATCAGTTAAACATCTGATTTCAGCTCAGGTCATGATCTCAGGATCCTGGAGTCGAGCCCTGCATCGGGCTCCTCACTTGGTGGGGAGTCTGCTTGTCCCTCTCCTTCTCCCTTTCCCTCCCCTTGCTTGTGCTCTGTCTCTCAAATAAATAAAAATAATTTTTAAAAATAAATAAATAAATTGATATTTAAAATTAAATGAACAAAGCAACATAAAATTTTCATAAAATTGGATGCTATTTTGTGTCTTACTTGAGTTTCCAAATGGGAGACTCCTAACTGTCCTGATCTGATGTCATATGGAAACCATTGCATGCTCTTGACCTTTCTCACATTCTTAATCATGTTAGCATTTCTTGGAATATTTTCTAGTTCATTACATTTACATTTTTCTTATTTTATAATGATAAAAAGAATGAGAGATGTTTAGGCCATAGATGGGGCCTGTACAAAGTAGATGCTTAATACGTATTTGTTGAATGAGTGAATAAGAGATCATTTTAAAACCTACATCTGGATCATGAGCAGCTTCCCTTGTCTTTAGGAAAAAGTCCAGGCTCCTTCGCAAGAGCTCCCAGGCCGTTTGCAATCTGGAGCTGGTAGACCTTTTGGCTTTCTCTCTTGCTGTCACAACCAACAGTTCATGTTGTACATTATGCATTCACAGCCTTGTGTCTTTACTTGTTCTGTCCCTTCTGTCTGACACATTCTTATTGATCCGCCAGATGTGAAAGTTTCCCCTTGCTCTCCTGCAGAAGAATGACTTCTTCAGTATTTCTAGAACGTCTCATATGTAATTCCATGAGAAGCACATGTCATTTTGCTTGATGTACTTGCCTCCTCATCTGGGGTGTTCACTCAAGACAGGGGCTCTATCTTATTTACCTTTGTGTCTGAGGGTCTAATATTGTGCTTCTGACCATAGCAAGGACTCAGTAATGTGTTTTGAATGAATAACTGGGGGGTTGGGCCAGGGCTAGGGCTTGAAGATCACCTAGTTCTACAGCCCACGCTCCACACCATGAGGCCGGGAGCCCTGCGATCAGGACAAGGCAGAAGAGCTGGCAGGCCGAAGAGGTCCAACCCCTCTCCAGGGCAGTTGTAGGGAAGTGACCATGGCCAGCTTCTAGAAAGCCGTGGATTCTGGCCTGTCTGCCCAGCTGGCCCTCTTCAGGGAAGAGTCCTTGAATGATGCTGCCTTGCTGCCTTGCCGGCAAAGCCTTTCCCGAGAGATCTGGATCAGTCAGAAGCCTGAAGTCGGGTTCACAGAGTTTCTTTAGTTGTTTGCCAGGCATCTGGTTAAAGGAAGTATGACAGACTTCAAGGGACTGACCAGAATCTGAGATCTCCTTGGGCCACAAATAGTAATCGAAAGCCATATCTTAGTAGCATAGTAGAGATTATTTTCCTTAGAACTATGATTTTACATTTGCTGAAGCTTATTTCAATTAACTTTCCATCCACTTAGCCTTATAACAGTTTTCTCTTTTATAATAATAGGCATTGTGCTTTTTATTCTTATTACATAGTAAGTCACATTGTTTAATTTATGATTCATTGGATTTTGTTAACATATAATGAGTAATAGTGATGTTTAGTACAGAAACATAATTAGGTATAGTTCATTGTGCCATATGAGATAAATGTGCTTCATCATATGAGCCTCAGATGTGCAGTTCCAACATATAATTTGAATTGTTTTGTGTATTCTGGACCATAACTGAGACAATATTGATATAAATATAAATGCAAAAAATACAAACTTTCAAAAATCATTTGAGACAGTCCCAAAAGATAGATCTCAAAGGAGGTTCCTCTCTTAGTTGAAATGCTTTGTTAACTTTTGTTTTCAGGTGGTATTCAAACTCTGGGCACACAGGCCTCTTATGACCTAGTCCTTCCCTACCTCCACAGCTCCTTTAGCATCTTGTGTGTTTTGCCTCTATGTGAAACAAACCAACCATAACATTTCAGATAAAGCTGATGTCTCTCTTTTATTTCCTTCCTAGTTCCTTTGCCATTCCTCTCTCCAGAGGCTCCTGTCATTATGAATTTGTCATGTATTTTTTCATCTCTACACTTCACTGCACAGAAGAGCTCTTGGCCATTTGTAACAGTGTAGATTTTGCTGTACACGTTCTCTCCCAGGTTCTTTAGTGAATGCTAATTAAGACAATCCCAGTGCTGCCCCCTGGGAGCTCTTTGCTCCCAGTGGTTTGAAGGTCCTTTCCTTTGTTTTGTTTGTTTTCTAACAAATAAATTCAATTGTTGCTTTTTTTTTTTTTTTTTTTAAGTCTTTTAACATTTCTGGTCTGGTGCTTTTTCAGAGATTTTGTGAAAGTCTTATAAATTTTGAATTTGATTTGTCACTGTATTGGATGGTTGGTTGATCTTTCCTCTTACCATCTTTCTGCCCCTACACCACAGATATGGATATTAATTATGCATAATTTCTTTTGATAGAAACCATAGTACCTTTCATTAACTTGGTAGCTTTAGCGGTGAGAATCTTTCATTTACAATGTTCAGAGATTTCTCTCGAAAACGTTTTAAAATTTTAATTCTTTACTTAAAAAATATCCTGGTCTCAAAGTAACACATGTCTGTTATACACAATGTGAAAAGTATTTTTTTTTTTTTAAGTCAGAAAAGTTCAAAGCAGTTGGAAAAAAATACTCATAGGCCCCTGGGCAATTACTATTAGTATTTAATATGCTCATTTAGGAAAGTTTCGTTAGGAGGGGCAAAAACTACCTACCATACTAATATAACCACAGTCAGTATTTGCTTGATGTTATTTCCTTCTAATTTTATTTTTCTTTACATAGCCATTTACTTTGTAATCAGGACATAAATGCAGTTTGCATTATATGTTTACACATAAACATTTAAAAAATATATAACCTTGTGTTCCCATTTTGTTGGGCATTGGGGCTCTACCTTTAGTTTTTATTTTTTTCTTTTGTATCACCGTGTGTAACATATTGTGCATGGAGCTTTTTTTGTATTTAGAGGAAAGTGGAATTATTGAAGCTCTTGAAACTTTTTGCTAGTGCAGTCAACGTGTGCTTCTGAGTTGTCTCAGTCCTGGTTTCTCCTCATTCTTACCACTATTTCTTTTTAAAATAATCAGAAAGAAAATAAGTTTTTGCTCATCCCTATCAATAGCCATCAGCTCTTTATAGAATTAAGTTCTTAAATCTTTATCTTATCTACCTTAAATATTTTTTCAGATATCTCTCTTTTTTATTAGCGTACAGGTATTGTTGTTTAATGTTACCCATGGATCTTTTCCTTATGGTTTCATCTATGGCTTTTGAGATTAGAGAACCCCCCTACTTCCAAAGATTTGATATATATTTTTATTTATATTCTTTCCATTTTTTTATGATTTGATTTTTAAATACATTTGATGCATTAGTCCAATTTGAACTTGTTACAGGTCTAAAACAGATGCCACTGAAATACCATTGTTCTGCCATGCCTAGTTTAAACCAGGGCTAAATGCAGTGGTAGATAGATACATTCCAGGATTCCTCTTGCTTTTTTTTTTTTTTTTTTTTTTTTTTGGTATCTGACTGACTCTTGTTAGAAGTGTTATTTAAGTAGATGGGTGTTACTAAAACGTTGGCCAACCTTGGACTTCCTCTACTCGTGCTGCCCCTCTGTGGCTCAGTGGGGATCTGGCAGTTGTCCCTAAAGGATGCATTGCTCTTATTTTCTGATTGTCCTCCAGCTAGTTCATGCTAGGTCTTCTTGGCCTTTCCTTTGGGCTTGTGACTCTGCCTTTCAGTGTTACTCAACAAACCCATTTTCCTTAGGCTCTGGAAGGCCTAAACCACAGGGTCATCTGGCAGCAGGATCCTTTCCAATCACCTTCCCTCCAGGGTCTGCTCACCCACCTCCTGCGGACTGGCCAGCAGCTGTAGTTCGCCTGGTCTGACCAGCATGCTCAGGCCAGCTCTTCTTTCTTACTAGCTGAAAGCTTTCTTTTCTAGCTCCCCTGGTTCAGAGTAAACACATATTCTGTTGATAGCAACAACATTGTGTGTGTGTGTTTTTAAAAGGAATGAGTATGGAGCAAGTGATTCAAGAACTGATCAAAAATTGACTTTAAAATCAGCTAGACTTTGTGGGTAAGACAGCTTTTGGAACTCCCCAGTTTAAATGTGATGAGCTCCTTATCACTCAAAATGCTTAACAGCGATGGGAAAACATTTAAGAAATGGTGTATAGGGGAATCAAGCAGTTCATGAGGATAACCTCAATAACTTTCCCACCCTGGGGTTCTGAAGTTACATGAGCATCTCACGTCCCACCTCTGTTGTTTTTCTCAAAGTTTTCCCAACATTTATGATAGAAGAAGCACAAAACAAAATTTTAAATCCTAGGGCCAGCTTGGAAAATATGAAGTTTAAGAAATACAGGAAAAATATTTTTAAAAATGGGTTAGTTATCTGCCCAAGGTAGTTAAAAATTACAAAGCATACTCACCTAGTAGGTAAAGCAAACCACATATACACAAAAAGAATAGCAAGCCTTTATAGCTAACATAGAACTAGAACATCTAACTGCAGATTTGTAAGGTTCAGTATATGGATGTATCAGTTGATACATGCATCTTTTAGGTAAAAGTAAGAATTGATGAGCCAATTGGGTTTTTAAAAAACTTCATGGACATATATTTTACATGCCATAAAATTCACCTATTCTTAAGTGTACAATTCAATACTTTTTTGTAAGTTTAGAATTATGCAGCTATTGCCACAGTCTTTATTTTAGGACATTTAGGACATTTCCATCACCCTGCAAAAGATCCTTTCTGCTTATTTGCAAATAGTCCCTTGCTTCCATCCCAACCCCACCCCAGCAACCACTGATCTACTGTATGTCTCTATAGATTGGCCTTTTCTGGACCTCTCATAAAAATGGAATCTTATATATGTAAGACTTATACAGAGTCTTTTCTATCTGAATTTCTTTACTCTGAATAACATTGTAGTATGTATTAGTGGTTTGTTCCTTTTTTTTTGCTGAAAAATATTCCATTGCATGAATATACTACATTTTGTTTGTCCATTTGCCAGTTAAGTTGATGGACATTTGGATTGCTTCCAGGTTGGGGCTATTATAATAATTTTGCTATGAACATTCATGTCCAAGTCTTTGTGTGACTGTATGTTTTCATTTCTCTTGGGTAGATACCTCGGTATGGAATTGCTGGGTTGTATGCTAAGTTTATGTTTAACTTTTTATGGAACTGCCAAATTGTTTTCCAAAGTAGTTGTACCATTCTACACTCTCATCAGCAATGTATGAGGGTTCTAATTTCTCCATATTCTTTCCACCACGCTTTATTATCTTTTACATTGTAACTATTCTAGTGAGTGTGAAATGGTGTCTTATTGCAGTTTTAATTTATAATTTCTTAGTGACTGATGATTGATGATGTTAAGCACCTTTTCATGTGTTTATTCCTATATCTTCTTTGGTGAAATGCCTATTCAGATCTTTTGCCAATTTTTTTAAAAAGTTTTTTTATTGTTATGTTAATCCCCATACATTACATCATTAGTTTTAGATGTACTGTTCCATGATTCATTGTTTGTGCATAACACCCAGTGCTCCATGCAGAAGGTGCCCTCTTTAATACCCATCACCAGGCTAACCCATCCTGCCACCCCCCTCCCCTCTAGAACCCTCAGTTTGTTTTTCAGAGTCCATCGTCTCTCATGGTTCGTCTCCCCCTCCGATTCTCCCCCTTCATTCTTCCCCTCCTGCTATCTTCTTCTTTTTTTTTTTTTTCTTAACATATATTGCATTATTTGTTTCAGAGGTACAGATCTGAGATTCAACAGTCTTGCACAATTCACAGCGCTTACCAGAGCACATACCCTCCCCAGTGTCTATCACCCAGTCACCCACCCCTCCCACCCCACCCCCCACTCCAGCAACCCTGTTTGTTTCCTGAGATTAAGAATTCCTTATATCAGTGAGGTCATGTGATACATGTCTTTCTCTGTTTGACTTACTTCACTCAGCATAATACCCTCCAGTTCCAACCACGTCGTTGCAAATGGCAAGATCTCATTCCTTTTGATGGCTGCATAATATTCCATTGTATATATATACCACATCTTCTTTATCCATTCATCTGTCGATGGACATCTTGGCTCTTTCCACAGTTTGGCTATTGTGGACATTGCTGCTATAAACATCAGGGTGCATGTACCCCTTTGGATCCCTACATTTGTATCTTTGAGGTAAATACCCAGTAGTGCAATTGCTGGGTTGTATGGTAGCTCTATTTTCAACTTTTGAGGAACCTCCATACTGTTTTCAGAGTGGCTGCACCAGCTTGCATTCCCACCAACAGTGTAGGAGGGTTCCCCTTTCTCCGCATCCCTGCCAACATCTGTCATTTCCTGACTTGTTAATTTTAGCCATTCTGACTGGTGTGAGGTAGTATCTCATTGAGGTTTTGATTTGGATTTCCCTGATGCTGAGCGATGTTGAGCACTTTTTCATGTGTCTGTTGGCCATTTGGATGTCTTCTTTGGAAAAATGTCTGTTTATGCCTTCTGCCCATTTCTTGATTGGATTATTTGTTCTTTGGGTGTTGAGTTTGATAAGTTCTTTATAGATTTTGGATACTAGCCCTTTATCTGATATGTCATTTGCAAATATCTTCTCCCATTCTGTCGGTTGTCTTTTGGTTTTGTTGACTGTTTGCTTTGCAGAAGATTTTTATCTTGATGAAGTCCCAGTAGTTCATTTTTGCCCTTGCTTCCCTTGCCTTTGGCGATGTTTCTAGGAAGAAATTGCTGCAGCTGAGGTCGAAGAGGTTGCTGCCTGTGTTCTCCTTTAAGATTTTGATGGACTCCTGTCTCACATTTAGGTCTTTCATCCATTTGGAGTCTATTTTTGTGTGTGGTATAAGGAAATGGTCCAGTTTCATTCTTCTGCATGTGGCTGTCCAATTTTCCCAACACCATTTGTTGAAGAGACTCTTTTTTCCATTGGACATTCTTTCCTGCTTTGTCAAAGATTAGTTGACCATAGTGTTGAGGGTCCATTTCTGGGCTTTCTATTCTGTTCCATTGATCTATGTGTCTGTTTTTGTGCCAGTACCATACTGTCTTGATGATGACAGCTTTGTAATAGAGCTGGAAGTCCGGAATTGTGATGCCGCCAGCTTTGCTTTTCTTTTTCAACATTCCTCTGGCTATTCGGGGTCTTTTCTGGTTCCATACAAATTTTAGGATTATTTGTTCCATTTCTTTGAAAAAAGTGGATGGTATTTTGATGGGGATTGCATTGAATGTGTAGATTGCTCTAGGTAGCATTGACATCTTCACAATATTTGTTCTTCCAATCCATGAGCATGGAACGTTTTTCCATTTCTTTGTGTCTTCCTCAATTTCTTTCATGAGTATTTTATAGTTTTCTGAGTACAGATTCTTTGCCTCTTTGGTTAGATTTATTCCTAGGTATCTTATAGTTTTGGGTGCGATTGTAAATGGGATCAATTCCTTCATTTCTCTTTCTTCTGTCTTGTTGTTCGTGTATAGGAATGCCACTGATTTCTGTGCATTGATTTTATATCCTGCCACTTTACTGAATTCCTGTATGAGTTCTAGCAGTTTTGGGGTGGAGTTCTTTTGCCAATTTTAAAGTTGGGTCATTTTTTTTCTCATTATTGAGTTGTAAAGAGTTCCTTGTGGTTTTTGATGCAAGTCCTTTATTAGATATTGCAAATATTTTCTCTGTCTGCAACTTGTCTTTATTTTCTTGGTGGAGTCTCTTGAAGTATAAAAGTTTTTTATTTCGATGGTGTAAATTTATCCATCTTTTTCTTCATTGAATTGTGCTTTTGGTATTATATGTAAGAACTCCTTGCCTAACCCAAGAACCTAAAATTTTTCTTTTATATTTTCTTCTAACAGCTGCATAGTTTTAACTTTTATATTTAAGTTTTGATCCATTTTGAATTAGTTTTTGTGAATGGTGTTAAGTAAGGGTCAATTTTGGGGGGGAGGCATTTGGATATCCAATTTTCTTAGTACCATTTGTTGAAAACCATCCTTTTCTTGTTGAATTTCCTTGGCACTTTTGTTGAAAATCGATTGACCATAATCTGGATTATTTCTGGCCTTACTGTTCTGTTGCATTTGTCTATATATCCTTACTCTAGTACCATAGTCTATTGATTACTGTAGCTTTATAAGTAAGTTTTATAGTCCTCCAACTTTATTCTTTTTCCAAATTGTTTTGTCTATTCTGGGTCTTTTGTGTTTCCATATATATTTAGCTTCAGCTTGTCAAGTTCTGGAAAAAATCCCACCGGGATTTTGACAGAGGTTGCATTAAATCTGCAGATCAATTTGTGGAGAAATGTCATTTTAAGGATTTTAAGTTTTCGATTCCATTAACATGGAATGTCTCTCCAATCTTCAATTTCTTTTAGGAATGTTTTGTAGTTTTCAGTGTGAAAACTTTTCACTTATGTTGTTAAATTTATTATTTTAAATTTTATTTTTGATATAATTGTGAATGGAATTATTTTTTAAATTTCATTTTTTAGATTGTTCATTGTTAGTACATGGAAATATGACTGCTCCTCATATACTGATTTTGTATTTGATGACCTTGTTGAACTTGTTTATTATAATAATTTTTTTTGTATAATCTTTAGGATTTCCTACATACAAGATTATGTTGTTGGTGAATAGAATTTACTTCTTCCTTTTCACACCATATGCTTTTAATTTCTTTTCTTTGCATTACTGGCTTGAACCCCCAATACAGGGTTGAAGAGAAGTGGCAAAGCAGACATCTTTGCCTTGTTTCTGATCTTAGGGAGAATATATTTATTATTTCAGTTATTTATGATGTTAACTGTAGGTTGAGGGAGTTCACTTATATTATTTATATTTTGTTAAGAGTGTTATCATGAATGGACATAGGATCTTGTCAAGTGCTTTTTCTGCATTTATTGAGATGATCATGGTTTTTGTCTTTCATTTTATTAATATGGCATTTATATCAATTGATTTTCCAATGATTTAAGCCAAACTTGCATTCCTAGGATAAATCCTTGGTCATAGTAGATCATCTTTTTTATATATTATTGGATTCAGTTTGTTAGTATTGTGTTGAGGGATTTTGTGTCTCTGTTCATAAGGGATATTGGTCTGTAGTGTTCTTTGCTTGTGATGTCTTTGTTTGGCTTTGTTATCAGGGTAATACTGGCTCATATAATAAGTTGAGAAGTGAGCCAAGTGATGTTTGTTTTTTAATTACAGTCAGAATGAGGGAAGGATGGTGTAGAAGTGTTTCTATATCTGTGGTGGAATTCCATCTAAATGTCATTTTTAATCTGTTGTGAACTAATACTTTTATAAAATATAATCAAGTATATCACTAGAAAAATTATACAAAAATATACAAATACAAACTTCATTTATAAAATAGATTTAGCTTATAAAAAATAATTGTGTCAAATTGATACAATAGTTTCTAGAGGCTTATTATGTTTTTAAATTGCAATATAATGGACATATAGCTTTATATTGTTTATGAGTATACAACATAATGACTTGATATTTCTATATATTGCAAAATGATCACCACAGAAAGCCTAGTAAACATCCCTCACCACACATAGTTACCATGTTTTTTTCTTGTGATAAGAATTTAAGATTTACTCTCTCAGTAACTTTCTTTTCTTTTTTTAAGATTTTATTTATTTATTTGAGAGAGAGAGCACAAGAGCAGGGTGAGGGGCAGAGGAAGGAGCAGACTCCCCGCTGAGCAGGGAGCCTGATGTGGGGCTCCATCCCAGGACTCTGGGATCCAAAGGCAGACGCTCAACAGACTGATCCACCCAGGCGCCCACTTTTAGTAACTTTTAAGAGGCTTATTATTACTCTTAAGTTCTGTGCTTACTTCATCACATTCTGGATACAAACAGTTCTCACAAATCTGTCAGCCACCTTTGAGTAGCCCTTGGGTAGACTTATGCTTCTCAAACATTAATGTGCACAGCAATCACCTGAGGATTCTGGAAAAATGCAGATTCTGATCCAGTAGGTCTGGGACAGGGCCTGAGGTTCTTCATTTCTCTCAAGCTTCTAGGTAATGCTGATGCTGCTGGTCCACAGACCACACTTTGAGTACTAAAGCTCTGCAATATAATGCAGATTGTAAGATAGATGTGATTTTTTTTTTTATAGCCCTGTCATAAATTGCTTTAGGTCATATTTTGGTTTTTCAAAGACAGTTGGATTATTGTTCAGTGGTCGTGATACCCTAGAAATCAGTTGTTTTTCTTGGCCTCTAACCTCCAACTGCTCATCTATAAATCGAGGGGCTTGAACTAGATTTCTGAAGTCCCTTCCAGATGTCACAGTCTGTGATGTTAGGCATGCATGTCAAGGGAGAGTTATGGCTGCATTTGCATTTTCTTTTTATATAAATCTAATAAAACAGGAACCCCAAATCTTATGTTACCACTGTTCTTAACATGATGTTAAAAACGAACAATAAACATGCTTTCCTAAATTTTGGATGATACAGAAAGATTAATAACAACATTCAAGGATTTTTCCATGTTGAAGTCTTCAAAAAAGTGGGTGGGGGTCTTGTTTAACCTTATAGTTGGAAATCAAATTAAAAAATAATTGACTTGCCTCAACTGTGGAGAGACAAGTAAAATAGGTGTTTATATTATGAAACTCAAGTTGACACAAAATAGCTGAAAGGCTTCAATTTCAGCCAAGTTGAAATGATCTCATTTTCCTTTATATTTCATTTTATTTACTGAGATACTTGAAACATTTCCCCCTGTTGCTTAAAAGCAAATGGAAAGGGTGCTAAATCAGTGGTAGAAATGTGTTGTCAAAGCCTCCAGGGGCTGTATCCTCAGTCTTCAGCACATATTAGTGTGATTCTGCTATTCTTACTACAGATGATTACAGCAAACTCTGCAATGAAGGGTGGAGACACTTGGTCAGCCTCCAAAGAAAGTGACTAATAATTGACCTAATGTACAGAGCACATGAATAACATATTCTTTGGGTAAAAAAAAATATGGTTTACGGGGTGTACGAGAGTTCACATCCCTCTTTCAGTTCTTCCAAAAGATTTAACATACTAAGTTGCTTTATTAAATTTTTAATCCCTCAGTCAAATGCAGATTATGCATTAGATGCCACTCTGCAATTTAAGAACACACTCCTGCCCCCAGGGTTTTCTTAAAGTAGTTACTTAGAATTTTGAAGAGAAATAGTATCAATTTTGTTACATTAAAGTTTGCAGTGGCCTCACACTGTAAAACAAATTTATTGTAATTTTACATACCATTAAACAGTTGTTTCCTTTGGTGAAGAGATTGGAAGTCTCTAAAATATATAGGAGTTTTTATTTGCTGAGGAGATGTGTGGAAAGTTTAGAATTTTCCTTTTCTCTTTTCATTTAGCACATTGAACTTGAATAATATACTTACTGTATTTCTGTTGTTTTTGGCTTGGCTGCAAGATATTTTATTTGGTGGATTTCCTTTTATTCATTTAGTAATAATGGGGTCAGCTCAGCAGACCTTTTTATTTTTAATTAACTAACCCTTGATTGTGTTATGTGCTAAGACACATCCATTAATGTTAGGAAGGACACAGATCAAAACATTTTGCAGTGGTTCTTTCTGAGGGGTGAGGTTATGGTTGAATTTTATTTTCTGCATTCCAATTTTTTGAATATTCTACAAGGCAATTTTTTTTAAATTAAAAGACCACAAATATAAAAATTAACAAAACCTAGGGATTTCTAGCTTTATTTCTCTAGCAAGAGAACTTTTTGTGTATGTGTTTAACATACCTTGTGCACCTACTAGATGCCAGGCACTTTGGTGAGTTTGGGGCGCTGAGACTCTGCTGTTATCCTGAAGGAGCTCAGGCTCTAGTCATTGTCTAGTCATTGTCTCACCAAAGTATGGTCGGGAGACCGATAAATGGCACCCCCAATGTATTCTTACCACCTGTAAAGCGCGCTAATAATGCCTTTCCCCTGGAGCTCTAAAGGGGATTAATTGAGATTGTGTATGTCAGGTACTTGGTCTAGTGGGTGGCACATAGGAGGCTTTGGTTATGATTATTGTGCTTTGAACATTCAACCTGATGGGGAACTTGTTACCTCCGGAGGCAGCCCAGTCTGTGCTTGGACATGTCAGGGAGAAAGTGAGACCCTGTACCCAGATGAAATCGGTCTCTGAAGGACCTTCACCCTTCCTGTAGCCGCTGTGCCACGTGGTATCCCTTTAAATATCACAACTAGCATTTTGGGTTATTACGTGAGTTCAAGCCAAGTTGTGGCTGTGATTTTTCTGAGAAGGCATCTCTATTCGTATCATGGGGTATCCTGAGAAACTAGGATTTATTTTGTCGTTATGCCACTATAGATAGTTATTTTGTAGATATGCGAGGACCACCTGGGGTTTTTACTCTTTACTTAACTAAATTAACTTTGGATTACTAGTAGAAAATAAGCATTTGGGAAGACAAAGCTGTAACGAGAAAAAAAAAAAATAGGTGCTGGAATCTGAAGCAGTTCAGATGAAGACACTGAGTCCAAAGACTTCAGCTCAGTTCCCTCCAAAAATATCTTTTCTCTGACTTCACAACAAAGCACACATAAAACCCCATTGGCTTTGTATCACAGAAATGCTTCTCTGTCCCCGCAGATGATTCTAATAAGTTTGCCTTATTGATCTGGTTGCAAGGGGTGCTGCCCAACAAATAATCTTACACAATAAAAACCTCTGGGGATCATTTAATAGCCAGGGTGGTGTTGGTGTCTGCTTGATGAAGAGGATTATGGGTGAGCGAAGTTCAGCTAATCACAGGTTTATTGTTCTATATATTTAAGCAGCCACAGCGTCACTTTTGAGCTTTCTGTATGCCTGCCTCCCATACCAAACATTACAGTCTTTCCCTAAAATTTCCAGACCACCCACTGTAACAATATAGTATATAAAAGGATCCAGATGCTTGGAGAGAGAACGGGTGAAGCGTAGAGCACGCGTGATACCTTCTAGATTGTGAGCACTGTTTTTACATAGCTGGCTCACTAAAGATATCAAGCTTCATCTCCAAGTCTCCTTTCCAGAGCATTTACAAATACATATAAGGATGAAATGTATCACAAAGATAGGCATTTTAAGCTTGGACTTGATTCAGGGGTCTCTGTGCCTTTCCTGCTTTGCATCTCTCTTTCAACATTTCCTGGAGAACAGGGGAGATGCAAATTGTAGGGTGTGCACACACACTGAGCTCTAAAGACAGATAGGACATGGCCAGTACAATGTAAGAGAGCAATAACCCTGAGGAAAGTGTACCAGATACCTGTGGAGTGTACACCTGCAGAATGGGGGAAGAGAACTAGCTACATACAGATAACTTGTTACAGTTTAAGACCTAATTGCTTGGAAGATTTAGAAATGCTTTTATTCTATATCTGTTTTGGAAATGAATATACCTCTGGAACTTAGGCAGCTTTTCTGCGGTTCAGTGGGGGGTCTGTGGCTTTGCAAACCTGGTTTGTTGAAAAACAGGTTTAATAGATGTGTCTCACCCAGCCCCTAGACAACCCCGTTCAGGACAGGTGACTTGTAAGAAGGAATCTTCTTCATAGGAGACCCATGAATTAATTTGTCTATCTTAACCCCTTTATTTCCTCTCACCATTCTGTCTAATGTTGTTTCCCCCATCCGTCTTTATGACATTACTATGTTTAAATAAAATACTCACCTAGAATTTTATCTCTTCCTCTAGGAAGGTAGCTTCAGGAAGGCAGGAGGTAGCTGCCTGTTTTCTGCTGTATCTTCAGAGCCTAACAAAGTGCCTGGCATACAGTAAGTAGGTTCTCAATAAAGACTGATGATAAAACTTGGTCCATCAAGGAACTCTGGACAGGACTAGAGAAAAGATCTTCTTGGTTCATTTGTTCATTCATTTATTCCTCAAGCATTTATTGAGAACCTGGTATATGCCAAAGACTGTAGTGCTAACTAACTGGGTAAAGCTTGCTCCAAAGGAATTTATAAATATATAAAAACACATCTGTAATGCAGTACAACCTCTTCATTAAAGAAGAACACAAACTAATGAACATGGATTTAAAATATTTCATTAAGACTTCTAGGGTCTTCAAAATCTTTATTAAATAGTCAACAAATAAAATTTCCCCTTCTACTTAAATGCTGTAGTCAGATTATGAGCATAGAGCTTAAGTGGGCTACTCTCTGCCTGATTTAGATTAGGGGCCCCCACTTGCAGGCAAGATGCTTGCCCCAAACCATGGGCAGAGATTTTCTGCCTTTTTGCAAGTTGGCATGCCAGTGTTTGAATGGTGATCCACCAGTGGGCCATCACTAAGTGCCATCTCTAAAAATAGCAGAACTTTATCCTTGAAAATGAAAATGCTTTGGTTTTAAAAGTATGTTTCTGTTTCTGATGAATCCAAGGCTTGGATTTGTTTAAAGGCACGCACACGTCCCTTTGCTGATGGCAAAAAACAAAACATTCATGCCCAAGCATGAAGGGCTGTTCCACATAGAGTCTCCTGACATTGACCTAATTCCCCATTTGTAATATACAGCCCGCCCACCATTTGACATTTTGTGTTATCTGTGGGGGATGCATTCTAAGCCCCCCATGCCTGAAACCACGGAGAGTACCAAACCCTGTATATACTGTGTTTTCTTCCTATACATACGTACCTATGATAAAGTTTAATTTAAAAATTAGGCAAAATAAGAGAATAACAACAATAACTAATAATAAAATAGAACAGTTATAACAGTATGCTGTAATAAGTTATGTGAATGTAGTCTTTCTCTCTCTCAAAATATTGTACTGTCCTCACCCTTCTTCTTGTGATGATGTAACATGATAAAATGCTTACCTGATGGGATGAAGAGAGATGAGTGATGTAGACATTATGATGTAGCATTAGGTTACTACTGACAGAGGATAATCTGCTTCTGGACCACGCTGACCTTGGGTAAGAGAAACTGTGGAAAGTGAAACCATGGATGAGGGGGACTACTGTACGTAAAGTTTCTCTGAAGTAGATGCATCACAGTAATCCATGGTCCCTTTGTGCCCTGTTGTCCTTCAAAGTTGCCTAAGATGTCACAGTATCACAGCATGGACCTCTAGAGAGGAACCTTATGACCATCTGGCTCAGTCTCTGCCTTTGTGGGGATACTATGAGGGCCCAGTGAACCAAAGTTACTAACCAGGGGAGCTAATTGATGGGAGTCCAGATGTGGACCCATTCCCCTAACTTCTAGTTCGGTGTTTCTCAAATGTGGTCTGCTGAGCACTTGCATCAGAATTACTAGGGTTGCTTAGTAAAAATGTGATTCCCATTCCCCAAAGAATCAGAATGCCTGGGGCTTTGTTCTAGGAATTTGCATTTTAATAAACTCCTCATTATTCTTATGTACACTAAAATTTGGGCTTAAACCAAGCATCTTGCTTGTCCAGAATGACCTGCCTTCATATTTTCACCTGCTCAGTAGGTTGACTGTATCAACCATTTGAATACTAGTTCTTTTTTTAATAAAGATTTATTTATTAGAGAGAGAGAGAGAGAGAGCAGGGGGAGGGGTAGTGGGAGAGAGAATATCTCCAGCAGACTCCCTGCTGAGCATGGAGTCCTATGTGGGGCTCGATCTCAGGACCCTGAGATCATGACCTGAGCTGAAATCAAGAGTCGGATGCATAACCGACTGATCTACCCAGGTGCCCCAAATGATTAGTTCTGATAACCTAAGAACATGACTCTAGTTGGTGAGGTGAAGCCCCTAATGTAGAGAGAGATTCTTTTTCCATAGTGTTATAGTAAGACAATTTTCGTTGGAAAGTTGTTGACTCAATGGCTCAATTGCAAATTGTTAGTGAAGTCTAAAAAGATAAATGTGATGCTTTAAAATTTTGAATTGAATCTCATGAAGCTTGAGTTGACCTTTAATATAGTCACATCTGCTTGTGTTTCCGTAAAAATCTTTCTGGATGAATGTTGAGGGCACTAATAAAGCAGTTACCTATTTGGTGGGAGGAATGGGGCACAAGGTAAGTGAAGAAGAAGGAAAAGTGAATATTTTCTGCACTTCTTGAGTTTTGAATCCTGTGAACGTATTGCTTATTCTGAATTTTAAAATTATATAAAGCTTTAGAGTGTTGACATTTACTGTAGGACCTTAGCAGGTGATTGCTCTGATTCTACCCAGGTTACATGAACACATGCTCAGGAATCTAGATCTCCCTGTAGCAGGAGGTAATGCACATTCTAAAGGTCAAGGCCAGGAAGGGAAAAACTGCAGATTCAGCTAGTTTTAAGGAAATCACTAATTGGCTTGAAAAGATAGGTCACTATGATTGCTCACGTTATACCCATGATCTCAAAACCTCTCCCCAACAGACCATTCATCATTGGGAATTCGGATGACCTTGGGAAAATCACTCACCCCTTTTGAGATTTTGTTTTCCAGTCTGTAATAATAGTGATGAAAACTCACTGCTTTTCAATTTGCCAACTGTTTCTGAATACATTCTTTTATTTAACCTTCACAACAACCTTGTGGGGTGGGTGGTACGGTGCCACCTTTATTGTTCAGATGTGGAAATTATGGCCCAGAGGGGTTAGTTGGTTTAGGAAGGGTCACATAAGGGTGGGGCATTTAACTTCCATTACCAGATCCCTTTCACTGTTACATGAAGTCACATGGATTGGGCAATTTCTAAGGTCTCTTCCAGCATTAAAGCCCTTGAGTATATTAGCTATTCAGGGTCCAGGCAACTTTTGTTGAAGTCTTTTGGAGAAATAAAAACAAAACAAAACAAAACAAAACCTGAAGCCATGGGCCCTCAATTGTAGGAACTCCCATTGTAATTAGGGTATCAGAACATGCTTATATAAAGAAGACCAAGGAATACTTACAAATCTAGTACCTACCAATTGTAAATGATAAATATACCAGAAATTCTCATATCACATAGCATACAATGTGCACCTACCTACCAAGAGTGTTAGGAATTCCAGTTCCCAGGGAATAACATCCAAGTTTCTCATCTCCTCCATGAATAATAATAATAATAATAATAATAATAATAATAATAGCAACTGCTCTTTGATCACCTACTGGGGTAAGCATTTGTTATGTATTTTCTCATTTAATCCTCACTGCAACTCTCTGAGAAAAATGTTATTATCCAGCTTCTATAGATAAGGAAACCAAAACCTAGAGGTCAAGTGATCTGAAGAGCCATCTTATAGATGGTGGAGCCAGGTCATTAACCAGGATCCTTTATTGGTTTTAGGTCTGTGAGCTTCACCTCATGGCTGTTTAATCTTTATGATTGGGAATGCGTGTAGGATGGTTTCAGATAAAGGTATATTGTAGAGGAAACTTAACTGACTCCTGCCAACACCAAGGGCAGACTTGGTTTCATGCAATAGCAATGTAAGTCATGTTTCATGTGTCCATTAGTAGAGAAGAGTCCATGAATTCTGCACTTTTACCTCGAAACTCTTCTTGTATGAGTTGTATGATTCTCACTTCTTCTGCATAACATCTGTTACCTTGTTTTGCTTCCTACATATATGAAGTAGGAAGAGACAAACTTATCCTTGCAGATAATAGATGACTGAAAGCAAATGATGAGATACTCAACCATTTGACAGGCTTTGTCTCTATAAAAGAAAGGTTTTGTGGACAAAGTACTTTCAGTCTTTCTCTTCAGTAAATTTTGTTCATTATTTTTCTGCTATTAGATATGAAAACTTTCTTCTGTCATTCTCACCTTTCTATCTGCTGTCATCTCTTTCAGTCTCTCGTTGGCCAGAGTGAATCCATTCTGTACTTGAATGCTGTGGAAACCTCTTGGCAGTTCAAAGTCTTAGCACTTACCCAGTCATTCTGGGAAGCAAGGAGAGTTTACATTGTTTCCTTATTTCACATGGACGCAGGCAAGGTTCATAGCTTGCCTGGGTTGGCAGACAGTTTTTCAAGATTGTAAAAATTGTGCTTTTCTCGGGACCCTGGCTGCTCACAGAGGTCTGCCTGCCTGTCCTTGGTCTGTGTCCTCGGCAGGCCTTTTACTCAGTCAGACTCCTCTAATGAGAGAGTTCTTGGATTTCAGTCTGGGGGAACCCAGCCTCCACCCGCCAGACTTCCTGGAGAGCTCCCTGCCGATGCTGAAAGTGCCTGGGGCCTTGAGGATTGCATCAAGCTCCCTTTCGAAGGGGTCTCAAAATTCCTTAGACATAATTTATTTGTGGCTACAATTTGTTACGAAAGGAACCACGCTATTCCAGCCAATAAATTGTCAACGGAGCACATACCTAAGATAGAGAAAATGGCCTGCAGTACAGAATCCTTATTCCCTTTTCTAGTGCTCTGTATTCAGTATTTCCAGTAACTTTAAGTACAGCTTATTTCTGAACAGACCCCTGGTTTCTGCTCTTTGCATTTACCAAAACCTTTGTAGTGTATGTTGAGTCAGGGTGGGCTGTTTTACTCACCTGTTTCCTGTCTGAACTTCAGATAATCAGCACTTATACCCAGTTTCAATTCAAAGAGCTCCAAGACAGCTCTCTTTATGGAAAATCAGGTAAGTGGATGTGTATATGCATAACTCCATAGGCTCACAGAGTAAGCTCTCATCAGAAAGTCAGAGCTATGTAGCCCCTGTAGCTACTCCCATGTTACGTCAAACATCAACCTGGCTTTATTTTTTATAAAACTAGCTATCAGAAAAACAGACCCAGCTCAGAGGCTTTGCTTCTTTGAAAATACATTTGATGTCCATTCCTATTAATCTTCTTTCTGAATCTGATCCTTCTGCTATTCATGTATCTCTGTTTTTGCATTAGCGTATACTGTAGCCAGATACCTTGTATGGGTTCTTTGGGAATTTTTTTTTTTTTTTTTTTTTTTGCCCTTTTAAGTAAAATTTCCTTAGCTACTTCTATGATATAGAATTAGGTATAGAATTTCCAAAGCTAATTTTCAATGTGCCAAAATCACCTTTCTTTAGCAAAATAACTTTATGCTTTGCTTCACTGAGCTATAAGATGACTTAGATAATTTATACTTCTCTTTACCACACTTTAGGGAGTACCTGCTTAGAAAGGGTTTTATATCCTGGCTTCGAATAGATCTAATAATTAAAACCCTCCTTTCTGGAATTGCTAAGATAGCAAAAAACTAAACCTCATGGTAAGAATGTTGAAATAATGTTCAAAATGATACTCAAGTACTTATAATTCTTTATATCCTGAACTACATTATTTAGATAAACTGGGAGGAGATATTCTGGAATGGGAAATAGTTGAAGAAAATAAAGGTGTGTGCATAGAAATATATGAAATGTGTGGTAGGATCAAAGCTTGAGCAGTTTCAGTGAAGCAGAGAATTCCGATAGGGAGGGGAGAAATGAGGTTGGACGCTGACTTAGCCTAGCCGAGAGAGCTTGGGGTGCTAATTATTATTTGTGTCCAGCCTGTTTAAGAGTTGTTGTTTTTTTTTATAAAAAAGCATATTTGAATGGGGGGGGGGAAGCTATTCTAACTTGTGACTTAGCCACTGAAAGGGAAGCCTAGTTATTCAGATCTCAAAGCCTTAAAACTAGCACATTCACGTCCAGGTGGTGGCTTAATTTTATTTTAGGCATAATGTTTCAGGTGAGTGTTACGTTTTATTTTCAAGTGAGAACCTTGCAAATGCAAGCATATCAAATGACAGTCAATGTTACAAGGACCCTCCACAAATGGCTAATTATGCTCAGAACAGCCCCGGTGGAAGAAAGATGCTGTAGAGGCAAACCCAGTTGTCTGGTACTTTTCCTTAAACCTTCACCTGTTTCTTTCCCCAACCTAGACCCATCTTGCCTAGGCTTCTCAATGAATACTTGGCTTGAACTAGTTCACTCAGCTTTGTCGCTGACACACCCGTTGTTCTGACGGAATCCTGGCTTGAATGGAGCTTGCTCAGCTGTGCGTTAGACAAACCCTTCTGGCTGACCTGGTTTAAACCTGGCTTTCTCGATGCCATCTCTGGCATGTTCCAAGGTGAAAAAGGACTCTGCTGCCCTTTCCGTTGCTCCCCTGGAGGGGAAACCAATTGCCACTTGGCACCAGAGTTTATCAGGCCCACATCCAGAGTAGTAACATGATTTAGTGAGAATAGTACAGGGCTAGAAGGCAGGAAACTGGAGTTCTAGTGCTGGCTCTGCTTTTCAGTAGCTGTGTGACCTTGGGCAAATCATTTCCCTGCCCTAGCTCAGTTCTTTTCATCTGGGAAGAAAAGTTAGGACCTGTCTGATCCTAAAAAATCGGGGATGCATGTAACATTAACAAACTCTTGAATGAATGGAGATTTTGATTCCACATGCTAATTAATCTTTCTGCCTCCCACACGGCCTCTTTGCCCCAAACATGGGTCCTCTCTATTGTAGTTTTGTGGTGTGGACCCAACCCACCTCTTAGCTTTGGGCTTGGGAACCTCAAGCCCTTCCTCCCTAAGATGAAAATTATCCACTTGGGACGCTTCCAGCTACTTCACATGTAATAGTTTACCTCACCCTTCCTCAACAACCATGTAAGGGGCTGTTATTACCTCCATTTGACACATGTAGGAATTGGGGTTCTCTGAGGTTATATAACAGCACAGTGCTGGTAGTGGGTGGAGTTGGAATTTGGGTCAGACTCGCCTGTTTCCACAGCCTCAGCTCAACCACTGTCTTCTCTATAAGTACCTGCCATTGACATACGAAGTACCTGGCATTTTGTGCAAGAGATCTCAGGGAACCCCTCTTGTGAAGGTCTCAAAGAAAATGGCTTCTGACTGCATTTCAGATGCTTAGAATTTATGCTTTGCCAAGCACTTTTCCACTTAATTTTAAATCCATGGGTATTTCAAGGGGAATTTAACCCATATGTTTCTGTTTCCCTAGTACTTAACTCATCAAAGAGGATTGTTTTGTAAACCTTAGCCTCTTCTCATGAGCACTATTGAGCTCATATTTGGCTGGCATTGGCTGGATTTTGAATCTGCCATGGTTGAAGCTTGATGTTAAATCCTTCTTTCCAACCACTATTTCATGGTGGTTTCATCTTGTAAATGGTTAGAAATTGAAGGTGAATTATAAAGACTCTTCCAAAACTGCACCAAGATTCCACTGATATAAAAAGAGAGTCACTAATGTTTGAAGTTTGTTGCGCTCACCTAAAACCTCACCCCATTAAGCTGTTGAACTTTGCATGTATATGTTCTATGCGGGTAAAAAATTAAATTCATAGATGCTGCATTTTCTCCTGAAATGATGTAGAGCACAATGGTCTTTGAGAGATAAGATATTTGAGAAGTTTAGGTGTATTACTGCCTTGGAAAAGCCTTTTAGCTTACAATCTCCTATTTGGGAAATATTTGAGTTATATAGCTAGTGGAAAGTTTCTTTCAGAGACCACCATTAGAAACATAGAAGGCAAAAGCCTGTTTATTATCTTAGCATGTAGATTAGTTGGGTACATTCAGTTCTGATATCCTGCTGAGTTGGAGAATTAATTAACTTCACATGAGCTCATCTAAGGAATGTGTATAATTGTTGGTAGTTGTGCATGACCCAAAGGGAAGCAAGAACAATTTTTGTACCTGGTTAGAAGTTCAGTTCGACAGACATATATATTGAGTGTCTTCTGTCGCTCTTGGGGACAGAGGATGGGAGGCATTTGGGGATAGATGATGAGAGGTCAGAGGCCAACAGGGGACGGTCCCTCCTCCTAGGGAATTTACCATTCAGTAGGCTATGACCTGTCTGTACCACGGGCCAAATGGTCTGAGTACTAAATAGGCAGGGTAAAGGCACTGCACCGTAGGAGATGATGTTCATTTGGACTGATGAAGTTGGACAGGCTCCCTCCAAAATGAAGTGTTTAAGTTTGGGCTTGAAGGATGAGGTCTTTGAAGGGGGAAAGGCACTCTGGGATGAGATAACCAGACATGTTCTTGGATAATATAGACAATGCCAAATAGTTTTCCCAGATTTCTGCCCTGTGTGTATATGTGGGGTGGGGTGAGTCTGTGGAGGTGGATCAGAGCTCTAGAACCTCAAGCTGGGCTAATGGGGACTGTGCACGTTCTTCATTAATGAGCACCTAGGATTAGCATGATTAGGATGAGCACCTATATATGGCCCCATCTTTAACTGGGCACAGATTTTCAGTGCTGGGAGCCTTTAGTCTTAGATCAAGGAGAGAACATGGGAAAGTGGTAAGGAAAGGAACACAGCAGTGAAGAAACAATATGTGAAATTTACATAAAATTAACCTAAATACCATGTATAAATGAAATTAACATAGCACATTAAGTATGGCCTTATGTTTGAATAGCGCACAAATGAGGGTCAGTTTTTTTTGAGGGAGGAGAAACCAATCAAATAATGCATGTTATGTGAAAAGATCTCTATTCACAGTATCATTGTCATAGAACTATTAGACACAGGATTAAATATTTTATATATCTTATCTCCTGTCATTCTTACAAACACCCTGGCTATTATTATCCCTATGTATAATTAAGAAAACTTAAGATCAGAGAGTAAATAATTTGTCCCGGCCACGTAGGTATATAAGATGCGTCCATCTCAGTTTGCAGATAGTTACAAAGGTAATAGAAGAATATACACCACTTAGCATAAGCACTGGAACAATGCCAATACCTATTTGGACTTTCCCATCCCAACTCCTGGAGGTAACTAGCTCTGTTGTAAATTTTAACACATATGTTTTTCTACTAACACCAAAATTGCTTTTGTGTTTTCATGGTTTAGGGTGGATATATTTTCAAAAACAAAATTGGAATAATTTGCATTTCATGCAAACACTCCAACACTGCCCTGAAGGTTTACATATAGCTGCAGATTTAGGAGTAGAAGTAGGATCACTGACGTTAATACAAACATTGCTCAAATCTTGAGGGTTGGGATTTAATCCTGATGTACAGAAAGACAGAAAAGTGGGACCTAAGAGGAGGTGTGGGTATGAGGGCCTGACCCAAGGTTTGAGAAGTCTGAGTTCTAATTCCATCTTTTGTTAATTTGCTTTGTGACATTGAGAAGATCGATTCACCTCTCTGAGGTTTAGTTGACCCTTGTATAAATTGTATGATCTCTTTGAGGAAGGCAAAGTAGTAAAGGGAAAGCACAGATTTAGAATCAGAAACACCAAAATCAGAATTTTCATTCTGCCACTTAGCCTGTGTATGGCCTTGGGTAAGTGTCTTTACTTTGAGCCCCAGTTTCCTCTTCTGTAAAATGGGGGTCAGGGAGTCTCCCTCGGAAATGCTGTGAGAATTCGGTGAGCCAGCATGTGAAAGTAGCCAGCACAATGTTCTATCAATGTGTGCTTTCTTTCCTCCATCTATAAGCTTCTTTCCCGTTCTAAAATGAGAGATTCCAATGCTCATCTTATACAGAAACTTCTGAAGCACAACCAGCTCATAATTATGGAATTTCCTGTATTAAGGGGCTAAGCACTTCTCTCAAATCAGACTTGTCATCAGAAGACTTTCCAAGGTCTAGATGAATCTTTTCTTTTCACATTAACAACACATCTGGGATTGAAAACAAACAAAAAAACAGCTCCTCTCACACAAGCCTTAGGGGCAGGGAATGGAAAGAAAAGTGTGATAAAGTTCATTTACCACCCTTTTCCTTCCCCTTCTTTGAGCCAAAACAGATTAGAAGGCTAAGACTTTGTTTTTATTGGTTGTAGAGACCATCTGTGTCTGCAGAGGGGATCAGAATTGCTACCCTATGTAAAGGATTGAATAATTCCTCACGTTGATGCAAATGCAGTAACACTTTCCAGTGCCCTTGCAGTCTCTCCCTACCCAATGGCCTCCTCGGAATTTACATCGTTCTTTGCTTTTCAGTACATTCTTATTGACACATAGTTTGAAATTGCCACTGTTTGGCAATAGCTCCAGAATTCCATTAGTTCCAGATGTCCGCTGTATTTGTGTATATTTTTATGATTGTTATGGTAACAAATCAAATACATATAACAGTTGGGAACCTGCGGAGGAGGGGATAGTGGTCTCTATTTTCAGTTAAGGGCAGTATGTGGGGCATATCACATTAAAAAATAGCTCAAGGGTTTCAAAAATAGAATAGAGAAACAAAGGTATTGGTGACCTTATTTTAAAAAAAGGAATGTATTTCACAAATTAGAACTGGCAGTCTTACTGATGCATGTGACTATTTTTTTTTATTATGTTATGTTAATCACCATACATTACATCATTAGTTTTTGATGTAGTGTTCCATGATTCATTGTTTGCGTATAACACCCAGTGCTCCATGCAGTACGTGCCCTCTTTAATACCCATCATCAGGCTAACCCATCCCCCCACCCCGCTCCCCTCTAGAACCCTGTTTGTTTCTCAGAGTCCATAGTCTCTCATGGTTCATCTCTCCCTCTGATTTCCCCCCTTCATTTTTCCCCTCCTGCTATCTTCTTCTTTTTTTTTTTAACATGTAACGTATTATTTTTTTCAGAGATACAGGTCTGTGATTCAACAGTCTTACACAATTCACAGTGGCATGTGACTATTTCTAAGTTAGTTAATTTAAAAATGTGTATGCATTAAGAGCAGAGTGTTAAGGCAAGTTAGCAGAGGCTAGTCATGTCCCAACATTAGACACCTTATCCAGTTGCCAGGAAGGAAAATTAAGTTGATTTTTAGAATATGAGTTCATGAAGGAATAATATCTGGAATTCTCCTTTGAATTTGGGTGAAAATTATTTATGCACTTGATCTGCTCTGCTCAATCTTTTTGTTCTTAATTTTATTAAAAAAATTTTTTTTAAGATTTTATTTATTTATTTGACAGAGAGAGACACAGCAAGAGAGGGAACACAAGCAGAGGGAGTGGGAGAGGGAGAAGCAGGCTTCCCGCAGAACAGGGAGCTGGATGCGGGGCTCAATCCCAGGACCCTGGGATCATGACCTGAGCCGAAGGCAGATGCTTAATGACTGAGCCACCCAGGCACCCCTGTTTTCCAATTTTAAAAATACATGCTACATAAGAATTTCAGAAATGCAGTATCTTACTCTTGGATCATTCACTGATATATATATATCAAATGATAACAAAATCCACATACTTGGTGTTTCAGTTAGGAATGAGTTTGGGTGAAGTAACAGAAACCCCTACCACAGGGGCTTAAACAAGTAGGGATTAATTTTTCTTACGTTACAAATGAATTTGGAGGTATCAAAAATGTCATCAAGGACTACTGACTCTTCTTCCTTAATGCTTTACCATCCTTAGTGCATGGGCTTTTGTCCTCATGATTGCAGGTTGGCTGATGGACTTCTAGGCATCACATCTTTCTAGAAGGATGGAAGGAAAAGGACAAGGGGGTAATCCAGGTGACTGTGTCTTATTTTATCAGAAAATGAAAAGCTTTCCTTAACTCTCCATCCTGTAGGCCTCCACCTGCGTCTTATTGACAGACCGGGGCGCATGTCTACTACTAACTGGAAGGTGGCTAAGGACAAAGGGACTGTAGGGAGTGGGGGAAGCAGCTGTCCACCTGTGCCTTTCAGCTTGCTCAGAGCAAGAATCCAGGCTTAACTTGATCTTTACCGCAGCCTTTACTCTTACTCTATTTTGCAAATCCCAACTATTGTTCACAAGAGGAGGCCAAGCCAGAGAGTAGAGCTGATTCAGAGCAAATCTATCGGTCCTGCAGAACAGATTAAAAAGTACATGTCCTGTGGTCTATGGGTCAGTGGCATCATCCGTTTTGAAGAATATCAGAATATCTCAGTAATCTGTAATCATGGCATTTGTGGGAGGAAGGGAAAAAATGAAAGAACTAGGAACTCTGGTAGGTATTTTAGATACATGCTTTCATGGACTACTCACTACCTGCCTGGGAAGGCAACCCCAGGGGGGCAGAAGAAACTGACTCAAGGGTAACTGCTCACTGCCACACTGATCATCATAGTTTTAGGATTCAAGTCAGATGGGATAGATTCAGGGAATCACAAGTAGTTAATTATGGTTTGGCCAAAGGGGATGAATAATACGCAAGATTATGGGATTATACTAACTTGGGAGATACGTAATTTTTCATATTCATTCTTTCATAAATACTTGAGAACTTATTATGGACGCATAAACTAGTCTAAGCCCTGGGGATACAAAGTTTAATGAGAGAAAATATTTATCCTTAAGGCTCACAGTCTAATGAAAAACAATCATGTAAATCAGTGATTATGGTGGAGTTTAATTAGTGCCACAGAGGAAGGAAGAGGACAGTGGTCAGGGCAAGATTTCTGGCGGAGGGATTTGCAGGAAAAATAGGGGGAGGAAGGGCAATCCAAGCAGAAGGGACATGAGTTGAGAAACTACAGTCCCCTCAGTGTCCCTAGGCAGGGACTGCACCGAGGGGAGTGACAAGGGATGAAGCTGGGTAGGGACCATTCCACAGAGTGCCCTAGGTTCTAACCCAGTCAAGTGCACTACTGTGTGGTTAGAGGAAATGGGGATCTACCACAAAGCAGAGACAATTGGGTTATAGAGGAGGGGCAGATTAAGAAGCTGTCGGGGTGGTAAATTTTACAGGGTTTGCAAGGCTGATTGAGTGTGGGGTGTGAGGACTTCTATAACACCTCCTCCCAGGTTTGTGGACTAGGTGATCTGGACCATGGTGATGCCCTTCACCAAAATAAGAAGGGTGGGAGGGGCAAGTCTGGTGGAAAAACGAGCCCCTATCAGATACATATTTCACACTGCCTTTCTTGGGTGATGAAAGTGACCTTCTCTCCCTAACCTCGCTGCTATGTCCTGGCTCAGGCCAGCTGCGAGGCCACCAGGGCATCTGAATGGTTCACGGTGTGGCCACTTAAAATCCATCAGATAGCTGGAGTGTCTGACTCAAGATGCACAGCAAATTAGTTGCTAAGCTGAGACTGAAAAGCAGGCCTCTTGACTTTTTAGGCCTACTGCCTTTCAATTCTACCCCTAGGGTATATTATGCTTAAATAGGCAAGGTAAAAGCACTAATAAATGCCTGCTGCCTTTTGGGGAAAATCAGCTAGAACTTTGTCTGTTACTAAGAATTAGCTACTGACTTATATATGGCTGTGATAACTTCTCTGCAAGTTTATTTGTTCTTATGTGGCCCCTCTTGAGTTACAGTCAAGGAAGGAGGGTAGCTGCTAAAGTGGTGTGTTTGTTTGGGCTTGTGTTACTAACTGGGAAGGGTTTTATATTTTCACTTTTCTTTGAGAATGATAAGTTATGTATTTTATAAAACTCTTTCTGGTTAATCTGGAGAAGTTACCTAAATAGTGCCCCAGTCTTGTTCATCACTTATTAAATGGTGCAGAGGTTTAAGCCTTTTTTGAGCCACAAATACTTTTTAAGAATCTGATGAAAACTGTAGGCTCTCTTCCTCCAAAAATGTATAAATGCATACCATATATTGGTCAGATCCAATTGGTTGCAAGTAGCGAAACTAGCCAAAGCAGAAAAGGAGACCAGGGCAGTGGCACACCGAGCTTTATTGAGGCCTGGAAGCAGGAACCAGCCACTCTCTCAGCCTCTCCCTCAGGTCATATGGTCTCTGTCCTTGCTCCTCTTCTCAGACATCATCCTTCCTCCAGGCAAATGACCTGCTCTGTACTTCTTCAAATACCTACCAGCCTAGAACCCCAGAGGTAGCATCACATGAGGGTCCTGCCCCCTGCAATGATGAAGACGACCAGTACTTCCCAATCCCAGTTCCAAATTTCTTGAAGAGAACATGTGATTGCCCCACTTGGATCAGGCACTTAGAGACTAGGGCCACTTTACTGTGTCCAGCTCTGTCAGACATGTGACTTATGTGCAACGTCTGGGTGCTCTGGACCTCGTGGGTCCCCATTAACTGTGATCATCAAGTAAAGAATTACAGACCAGAGAAATTGGAATGCCGATAACCCAGAGGCACTACCTTTTAGCCATAAAACTACTGCAGAAAATGGAACATACATTTGAGTAGAGGATGTTTGCATGAGCATAAGATCTGAGAACACTTGCTCCATGCAGGAGTTGTGGGTTTTGAGTATCAGTAGTTAAGTCCCAGGATGGTGAAAGTGATGTAGATTGAATTATAGCACTCTCCAAGGTCATTGAGATTATATTCCTAACTTTTACTCTTAAAGGTTTGGAAATTCAATTTTAATTATTGTTAACATGCTTTGTAAATATCCAAGGGAATACAATATAGACCTGTTCATACATCCAGAGAGCCAAAATCTGGCTCAAGTTGTTTTTTCTTCCACAGTTAGAGAAAATTGTGGTGTTCGGCTTGCCTCTTGGGGCATGTTAAACCACTTTTAATGCTGTCTCTTATTATTTTCTGACCATAAGCACTTTCCACACATATCTAACTAGCTGCCTCAGATGAAACCCAACGTCTGGCCAAGCTGATGTAAATCTTTAGTAAGTGGTAAGAGAGAACAGAGTGACACAGTGCCCCTTTAGTGTTCAGACAGTACACGATTTAATAGTTGTAGACCTCATAGTCTCAGGAGCAACTTGAGATTTTCTTTCCTTTTCTAGAGAATGGAAATTTCTGAGCTGTATTCCTACCAGCTACATGAGGTAAAACTTAGCTACAACTAGATTGACCTGTTTACCTGTGTAGCATAGTATTCATCCTTAGCTCTTCAGATTATTTACCTGGGGTGTCTGGAACATAATTTTTACTTCCAAAGAGCATGCTGCATACTGTGCAATTGCTATTTGCTGCTTTAAAACCATTGTCACTTACACAACATGCATATCCCAGAACATCCAAACCTGTATGTTACCAGTGAAGCTGCCACGAGGCCAGAAGCTGCCATGATTGTCCAGTTGGTAACATGTTCTCAGTCCATGTGGTAGATCTTAAAAATGGATGACTGTGAAATAAGAGCAAAAATGCAGTTCTAAGGTTCTAATGCTTTTAGTTTTTGGTTTCTCAGAAAATCAGTCTCCTGCCATGTTTTGATATCTGAGCATGCACAGATTTTTGTCAGGAATCTTCTTTTGTTGATTAATTAAACCGACCTGACTGGGTTTTGGAACTGTGGCCTCTCCCATTCCCTCAGCTTCCATGCCTGTCTTCGGCACAGTTCACTCATGTGTTCTGACTAATGCTTGTACTTTCTTCCAACTTGTCTTTCTTCAGTTGAGTTCAGCGCCAGACTCGAGCTGGAAACAGTCTCAGGAAGTTTTCATTCATCAGACGTTTTCTTCCAAAGACAAATTCTGAGAATAAGAGGGTCACCTTGAGAACTACTCGATAGTGTATTATCATAGTTCAGTGATTGTGTGTGTGTGTGTGTGTGTGAGAGAAAGAGAGAGAGAGAGAGAGAGACTCAGAGACAGAGAGACAAGGGTGGAGGGGATGAGCAACCTATGTAATCAGGTACCCAAAAGCAAATGAATATTTGGTAAAAAGCCAATTCTAGAAATAACACTTCTCAACCAATGTATCTAAACTATCTCACTGTCATATATCTGTCTTGATGGTACAGAAAGTCCATATTTATATGAGGCATTTCTCAGTTGTGGTTAAATAGCTGAACTTTTGTCCTCGCCTTAAGTTTTTCACCAGATCTCTAAGAATTGATAATATCATCGGAGTGTGGTATGTATCAATTTCCTGTAGAACGAACTTAGGGCTGGCAGTGAACATGCTAGTGGTCTTGGATTCCCTTGCTGTCATTTCATAGAAGCAGCAGTGAAGTTCCTCTGGAGGAAATCCCACCCACACGCCAGGATTCCGTCACATATTGTTGGTCTGAGCCATGTGTACTTAACAGTCGGGTTACTGTGAGAATTGGCCGAATGTGTTTGAAGAAAGAATTTCAACCATATAGTCTATACATAAATATGTGAATGTCATATGACTACATGCTTGCTCAAAAAGAGGAAGGGAAGGGCAAGAAATTTAGTGAAAAAGCTGAAATGCACAGACCAAGAAGTAATTTCTTTATATATAGGTTTTTATAGCATCAAGATGTACAGATAATATTGTTTTATGCAGGGCCAGCCTCATCCATTCAAATCACCTGTCCTATACTTGGTACTTTGTGAAAGTGTGAAGACCTTTCATACTGATTATTGATAGTTCGAGTCTAATCTTCTGTCAGATTCCCCATTTTGGTGAGTGGCTGGCCACGTATCCAGCTACTGGAGCCAGAAACCCAAAGTCATCCTTGTGTTTTCAGTTTCCCTCACCCTTCACATGCAAACCATCTTCAAGCGCTGTTGGTGCTCTCCCGAGACCCAGGGACACTTCCCACCTGCTGGCTGCTCTCCACTTCTGTGCCACCATCTTTGCCTAGCCACTGCCATCTTTTCTCAGGTCCTTCAGGAGCCTCCTTGCAAGCCTTCCCATTTCCACTCTTGAACCCTCTATGCAGCACACTTCAAAAATAACACATTGTGTTTTCAGTGGCTTCCTGTTGAGCTTCGAGCCAAATCTAAACTCTTTACCATGGCCTGGAATGTGCTGTGTAATCCAGTCCCTGCCCAGTGTTCCAGCCCCATGGCATGCCCCTTTCCCCTTGCTCTCCGAGCTCTGGTCACAGTGGCCTTTCTCATTACTAGAGAAGCCAGGCCCTCTCCCAGCTCAGAGCCTCTGCTCTTGCTCTGTCTTAAACCTTGGAAGCACTTACTCTCACTTTGCACAGCTGACTTGCTCTCATCCTTTAGGCCTCTGTATAAATAACCACCTTCTCCAAGAAGTCATCCATGGTGGGTATCCCCAATTATTCTCTATCCTGGCAGCGTGCTTACTTCATTTGTAGACTAAATCACAGCCTCAAATCTAAAATGATTTTAAATGTATTCGTTTGTTTGCTGACTACTTGTCCTGCCAGGTGATAAATTCCATGTGGTCAGGGACTTTTTCTCTTGCTGTTCACTGATATGGCACAGTAGCTCAGTAACTGTTGAATGAAGAAATTCTTTTTTTTTTAAATTTTTTTATTGTTATGTTAATCCCCATACATGACATCATTAGTTTTAGATGTAGTGTTCCATGATTCATTGTTTGTGCATAACACCCAGTGCTCCATGCAGAATGTGCCCTCCTCAATACCCATCACCAGGCTAACCCATCCTCCCACCCCCCTCCCCTCTAGAACGCTCAGTTTGTTTTTCAGAGTCCATCGTCTCTCATGGTTCGTCTCCCCCTCCGATTCCCCCCCTTCATTCTTCCCCTCCCACTACCGTCTTCTTCTTCTTCTTCTTTTTTTTTTTCTTAACATATATTGCATTATTTGTTTCAGAGGTACAGATCTGAGATTCAACAGTCTTGCACAATTCACAGCGCTTGCCAGAGCACATACCCTCCCCAGTGTCCATCACCCAGTCACCCCATCCCTCCCCCCCAACCCCCCACTCCAGCAACCCTCAGTTTGTTTCCTGAGATCAAGAATTCCTCATATCAGTGAGGTCATATAATACATGTCTTTCTCTGTTTGACTTATTTCGCTCAGCATAATACCCTCTGGTTCCATCCACGTCATTGCAAATGGCAAGATCGAATGAAGAAATTCTTGATTACATTTTACAACGATAATGTTTACTCATTGAACCTGGTCACGGAAGTCAGAATGTCTGATTTTATTTTATGCATTGGGTAAAATATACACAATTTACCATTTTAGCCATCTTTAGATGCGGAGTTCAGTGACACTAAGTGCATTCACATAGTGTGCAACCACCCCCACCATCTGTCTCCAGAACCTCTTCACCTTCTTGAACTGAAACTGTACCCATTAAACAATAACTCCCCTCTCCTCGCCTCCCTCAGCCCTGGCAACCACCGTTCTACTTTCTGTCTCTATGAGTTTGGCTCGTCTGGCTATCTCATATTCGTGGAACCTACACTGGAATAACACCAATCAGTTAATTTTTATTTCCCCTTTATAAGCATAGGCCTTTATTCTCCATATGTGAAAATCTCATTTATAATAATGATTTTCCAAATTCAACAATAAACATTCCCTTAGAATCTTTCAGAAATTTAATGCCCTTCAGATAGAATTTGTATTTGGACATTAAGCAATATTACAAGGCCCTTTTAAGATACACGAGTTGATCTAAGAATATGTCAGCCCTGGAAAGTTATATTTAATATCATTGATCACAGGGCCCTTTACTCCTATGTTATTAATCTGGCTTTTGGAATGTAGGGAATGTTTTATACTCGGTGGCTTTGAAGAAAATGTAAAAGAACAAATACATCAAACTGTTGTATAACACTATTGTTTTGTCTTGCTGTTCAATAGCTGATGCTCTGTGGTGAAGCTGCAGTTTGGTTTAACACGGCATTCATGCAAGCCATTTTCAAAGTGCATGGATCCAAGCCAGTTGGTTCTTTAACGTGCAATTTGCAGACCTTGAAAAATGAAGACACTCTATGATTTTATTATCTTGATGGTAACTGTGTCACCCAACCCAGAATTTGACTTCTACCCACCCCACCACCCATTTTTTTTTCTAGTGAAGGTAGTTTGCAGATAACATTGGGGAAAAGTGAAAATCAGTAGGAGGTACAGTGAGGCAACAAAGAGTGTGAAGTCCGTGATTATTCAGACATAAGATATTCTCTTCCCTGAACAAGATGTTTACTGTTTTCTTCACCACGGAACAGAATAAAATGCGGTAACAGTATTTTGTAGTTGAGTCGATGCTGCACATAATCGGGTTCCACAGAACCATGGCCGGGATTTGTCAACCACTCCGTCTGCGCATTAGAGTTAAGAGGTGTGCATCCCCTTGTGTCTGCAGTTTTGAATGATATTTATTTTAAAATTTGTAATGGTAATACTTTTATGAATTAAAGAAGTTAAAAGTCAGGAAAACGTTAACAGAAAGAGTTTTGTGCTTATTCTTGTGCCCTATTTCTAAGTTTGTTTTTTTTTTAGTTAACAGTGAAGCTGTATCTCAGATACAGTTACTAAAAGATAAACATGTTGCATAATGTAATTTAGTAAATTTTGCCAAAAAGTCATATTCTTTAAATAACATTGTAGAGACCATAGTCACACTCATATCTTGCATGTAGTATTTTATAAAAACGCATGGATTGGAAAGTATATTTGAAATTTATTGTGTCATTAAAAAAAAAGAAACATAGCTTGGCTGAAATGGAAGAGACAATATTGCATAGTAAAAGTAGCCCAGGAAGGAATTCTCACCTCTTCAGAATTTTTATTATTAAACATTTCAACCTTACATTAAAGTTGAAATAATAGTGTAAAGTATACCCATATATCTTCCACCTACATTAAATATCTGTTAACATTTTTCCACTTTTATACACATAATATTCTCTATTTGCTTATTTGTGTATCTGTGTATATATAAATATATGTTATTATATATAATATATATTACACTAGCATGTATATTATATATAAATGTAATTATATATTTATAACATATAGGTATGTGCTTATATATATTTGTTAATCTGTTTGTTTTGGTGAATCATTTGAAAGTTAAGTTGCATACATCACACTTTACCTCATAGATAATCAAAATACCATGACCATATCTAAGAGAACAATTCCACAATATTATATAATATGTAGCCCATGTAAAATTTCCCCACTTGTCTCTTTTTGAAACAGAATCCAATTAAGGGGGGGTGCCTGGGTGGCTCAGTCATTAAACGTCTGCCTTCGGCTCAGGTCATGATCCCAGGGTCCTGGGATCGAGCCCCTCATTGGGCTCCCTGCTCAGCGGGAAGCCTGCTTCTCCCTCTCCCACTCCCCCTGCTTGTGTTCCCTCTCTAGCTGTGTCTCTGTCAAATAAATAAATAAAAATCTTTTTTTAAAAAAAGAATCCAGGGCACCTGGGTGGCTCAGTTGGTTAAGCGACTGCCTTCGGCTCAGGTCATGATCCTGGAGTCCCAGGATCGAGTCCCGCATCGGGTCCCTGCTCAGCAGGGAGTCCGCTTCTCCCTCTTGACCCTCCCCCCTCTCATGTGCTCTCTCTCTCTCTCTCATTCTCTCTCTCTCAAATAAATAAATAAAATCTTTAAAAAAAAAAAGAATCCGATTAAGGTTTGGTTATTATGTCTTTTTAATCTAATCCCCCTACCATCTTCTTATTTTTTTTTTTTTTTAGAGAGAGGGGTAATTTATTTTTGGAAAAGTTCAGGACAGTTGCCTTTGAAAATCACACATTCTGGGTTTTCTGAGTGTTTCCTTGTGGTGGCATTTGTCTTGTTCTTCTACCCCATATGTCCTCTCTGCTACAAGTTAGGTCTGGAAACTTCATTTGATAAAGGTTTGACTATTTTTGGCATAAACATCATAGAGGATGTTTAGTACTTTAGATTTAATCAAATCAGGAGTCATGGAAGTATTTCAGGGTGGTCTATAATAGTATAATTCTTGAGGAAATTAAAAGGTAACTTTTGGTGTTACTGATGCTAACTTTGATCAATGGGTTTGGAACCTGGGTGGAGAATCCCCCCAGCATTTCACTCAGGTACCACGTCTAGCACTGGGCAGAGCAGTTGGAAGTGGGAGTTCCTGGTAGTGAAGTGATACCATGTAAGTAGATGCACTTTGTAACACTGGGAGGGGAGAGCTTAGAAATGTGAATTCAGTACTATTAGGACAGTGGAGCAGTGGGTGGTTAGCCGTCTTAAATTTTAATTTGCTGTTTTAGGTGAGCTTGTGGTTAGTATAATTAATAAAGAACATAGTAAAGTGCCTCATAATCAGTCAACACTATGGAAATGAATACTATGGAATTGGATTATATTGAGCAGCTGCAATCCTAGTTCATGGGCTTTCTCACATTTCTAAGGTTAGAGCTTCACGTAAGCAGCCAGCTATCTTGCAGACACCACCAATTAATAATGGAACATAAGCACTTTTCAATAAAGTTGAGAGAGAGATTGAACTTAGAGCTCTAGAGGGCAAAATCACTTTGGGGGGCTTTTGCAAAAGACAGACGCCCAGGCCCCATGCCACATCTACTGAATTGGATTCCAGGGGATGGGAGTGAGGGAGAGGGGGAGAGGGGCTGTGGGAGGACAGGGGTGAGGCCCAGGCATTAGCATTTTGCAAAACTTCCCCAGGTGATTTGGTTATGTCCTGAGGTTAAGAATAATTGGAGTGAGAAGAAATGGCAGCAGTTATGAGACTAATTATGATCATGGAACTTCTTTGCTTTAATTTTCCTCAGACTAAAAGTTCTCTGAACTCTTCCCTCAGGAGGTTGTATTGAAATTCCCCACGTTAGGAGTCTAATGCGTCCCAGGCCAACCTACCTGAAAGGAAGAAGCATGCTGTGACCCTGTCATGGATAAATTGATACCTCGTTCTTTTTTTTGTTATTTTTATGAAAAGAAGGATTTAAAATAATTGGAGCCTACTGCCCCAAATTATATCCTTGTGCCTTCTCTGCAGTTTGTGGTTTAGGGACTGGGCAGGAGTGACAAGATTTCATTGTACCACAGAATATTCTTTCTCTGTGCATGATGCATTTGCTTCAGGGTGAAGTCTGATTACAAATGTAAGTGAAGTAACACTGTGGGTCACAGCATTCTGAGCTGCAGATCTGGGAAGGGACCGAGGATCCGAAGCTACACATACACGTTGGTTAGATCCTGTCTTGAGGCTAAATCTGTGGGGACTGTGGAACAGTCCTAGAGCCCCTCACCAGTCAGAATGGGAACATGTAGACCCCAAATTTCCCATGAACAAGCCACACTAAAGTAAGCCAGTTAAGAACAATTAAAATTGCATTTTAATTTGGGAAAGGCTTGGCCTCTTGCCCTAGTTCATGGAGGTCTTATAAGGAAGTGATTGTGGAGCAGTTTGCAAACAGGAAGTGTTTTTAATACTATATTTTAGTTGAATTAGGAGTAATTATTTACATTGAGGGAGTGAGTCAGACATTACCCAAGCATTGAATTAGGCACATTCCATGTCTCGTGCTGGGACTCTCTGAAAAAAAAAAAAAAAAAAAAAAAAAAAAAAGAATATGCAAATTTCGCCTAGTATCACATAAGTGCTATGGGAATAATTGTAAATAATTGGATTATTAGTAAGGAACTAGGAGTGTGGGCAAATTTTTTTTCTGTGGTTCAAGTATTGGACAAAAAACAGCATAACTTTGGCAATCTAAATGAAACACAAGACAGAAAGGACATGCTGCCAAATCAGAATGACATTTGAAAACCACGTTAATAGAGCATTTACCTTCCAAGAAATTTTTAGATCCAATTCTGTTTCATCCAGATTATGCCTCTCCCTTGGCACTCAGCAATTTTTATTGAAAATGTGTCCTACAGATACATTTTATGTCCACTTACTAATCTGCACTGTCAAATGGTTTGGTTCTTTGTCCATAATGTTAAGTATTTAGTGTAGAAATGTGTCAAGTCTATAGATTCTGTTACACATACTCCAACTATTTGCCAGATATCCAGTATATTTAATAAAGATGGGTCCCTGTGCGCTCTAGAAATGCCTAATGAAAATTGTCAGAATTAACAGTTGCCATTTCTATTCCATGCGTTTCAAATTGAAATGAGAGTAAGAAGTTGTTGACTCTGGAAAAGTCTAAGGATTATTTTCTTTTTATGAGGGTCTTCCAATGAGGAATTCATGTCTGAAGTCATGAGGCAGTGTCAGGCAGGACTGAATCAGATTGTCTTAGTATTTTGTAGTGTGCCTTGATTTTGCTGGTGTCAATCTCAAAACACGCGTTTGCACCCCTGTATCTTTGCGATCCTCATCTATAAGATATTTTCTGTAGGTTATCTTGACAAAGTGAGCAGCAAAACCAAATCCAAGCAGTGTCAAAGAGAGGATTGTAAATTCAAATTCATGTTCCATTATGTTTTTTAAAGATTGAAAATGTCATGCCACCATGAATCTGTTTGATTCAAGCATTTGTACTTATCTCCGTAAATTAAGAGAAGAAACAAACTTAAATTTCTTTCCTTGTTACCTAACACAGAAGGTTTTATTTATTTTTTAAATAAAAGATTATGTTGCTGTGATCTTTGTAGTCTCAGAAATAAAATATGCACATGTAGTTATAACTTGGTGGTAGTTGCATGAGACTAAACATTTTTCATCCTCAAGGAGTTCATCAGTAATGTATGGTGAACGTTGTATGTAATAATGAAGGGTTGGAAGCAATTTAAATGATACACAGTAAGAAAATTATTGAATAAATTGTTATAACTTGATGGAAAATTATCCATCATGTACATCCATTAATGTAGCAATTAAAATCATATTTTGGAATAGTAGTTACATGGGAAAATGCTTTTGGCAATGTTACGATTCAAAATTACAGATTTAATATAGTTCCTATCTCGTGAGGAAGAAAAAAACACATGTAAAATTAGGTTAAGATAATATAACCAATATGTATCAAAGATTTCTTTAGCTGCAATTACATGTGATTTTTATTTTCTTATGTTGCTACCTTTTCCTAATTGTCTGAAATAATTTTTTATTTTCGAATTTCAAAAATATACAACAAAGTGTTAAAATAGAAAAGAAATGCCATATGTTAGAGAAGTATTTATTAAATGCCTACAGGTAATATTTGGAAGAATTGAGCCAAATAATGAACGATTGCAGCCTTTGACTTTGTCCATGTGTTTACTGCCTTTAAGAGCACTTTTGCTGTGAACTGTCATGGTGCTGTCATTTTTCTTTATTGACAGAATGAAATGAGGGCAGAGATCTTATTCAACAGCATTTGATTTTTGTATTCTTGTTCAAATTCAATTCTATGGAAGAAGATAGCAGATTTTGAATAGATCTGGCATACTATGAAAAATATTAAATATTAAAATATACCTAGAATTTGGCTACATAAAACTGGAAAATAATCAGTAGGGTAAAAAAAAGAATGCATGAACAAAGTGAAAAGACACTAAACTGAGGAAGCGACAAGGTGAGGCTGGAAAGATGGGTGGGGCCAGAACATTAGAGACTTGAGGGGAAGAAAGGTGTGAGGTTAGTCTTTTTGAATGGTAACACTGGTGGTGTTTACGTACAATCTAAACAAATTTTTGGCCTGTTTGTGTGTCCTGTACTAGAGTTTACTTAATATTTTTCTTTAAATTGAATTAAACTTTTAAAATTCATCCTAATCATAGCAAACATATATGTGAAATCATGAGTCTGTTAAGGTTATACTTTTTAATAATACAAATTAGAATTGATAAATGACTATTAAAGCCTCACAGTCTAAAGCCATCTTGCATCCCATCAGTGATACACATAGCACACTTTGGCAAGCACTTGCATGGAAAGGGCGATGTGGAGATGGGGACTTGACTTTTTGTCCACCCTGTCCATCTCTCAAGTGCTACCATAATTTGGGCGTAGTCCTCTTGCTGAACTTGACTGGGTGATGTTTTGTTTTAGGAACTCCTCGGAAGGCTCGTCTTTCCACATGGACATTAGGGCAGCATGGGCATTAGGATGTGCCACTGAGCACAGATGGCTCATTCCAGCCAGATAGAAGGGAGAGTGAGGAAGAACATTTAGTGATAGGGAGTCGCTGGGGTCATAACTGCAACAGAGAAAGCAGGAGAGAATACACAGAACAGAGGCATGCCTACCTACCTAGAGAAAGAAAGAAGAAAAGAAAAGTGAAAACCTAACCCAGAGGTTTTATCAGCACACACAGTGATTTTCATAAACTGTAGAATTCAGTGGTGAAAGGAACTTACTGGAGTTATTGATTATTTATCTACTGCATCCCTGGGCTCACAGGAAACACTATGCACTTCTGAAAATGACATAGGGGAGCATGCAGCTTTGGGTAGTGGGTAGAAGCCCATGGGTCTTGCCACAACTCAGCCTCCCTTATCTGTCAAGGTCACTGTAGAACAGAAAGGGATATTATGGTCTCAATTTCTCTCATAGGGAGACTGAGGACAGTCTGACTTTGGTCCTCTGTGCTCACTACATGTTAATTTTTCTTGTTTTTTGGCTGCTGAATCCAGATTGACTTTCTCCTTTTAGCAAAACGAAACAGAACAGAACAAAAACGGAGGCAGATTTTTGTATCCAGTGAGAGTACTTGGAAATTCTCCTGTGGCCTTCACTTTTCACTGTCTACTTGAAGATGGACTTTTGCCCAAGGGTTACAATGATTTCAGACCAATGTCCTTACTCTTTATCTTAAATACCTAATGTCTTTGCATGGGCAAATATTTTAAAATGCTTACGTATTTGTTGCTTGCATGGACCCAATCCAAAAGAAATGAGTAACCCATTTCTTCTGTTCAAGGAACTCCCAGGAAGAAGGTGCCATGACTTGCCTCACTGCAAATTTTGAAATGTTTTGCTTTCTCCAGCCTGAATAATAATAGACTGTAAGCTCCATAAGGGCAGGGATTTGATCTATTTTAATCATTTAAACATCTATATCAAGCACAGGGGCCGATTCATAGTAGGCACTGATACATTTTTTTGCGTGAATGAATGTATATTAATATCATAATGCTATCTATGTATAGGACATCACAGTTGTAAAGTGTTTGATCCTTACAACAGTGTCTTCACAGTGGGTAGAAACTGGTGTTTTTATCCCCGTGTCCTAGGTGAGGAACATGGAAGTGAGCGGTAGAATGGTCTGCCCAAGGCTTCACACGGAGTCACCGATGTGCAGTTCTATCCCTGAACACTCTTTCCCAGTTTGGAGTCAAGCAGGATGGGGCACAGCTGTTCCTCTGCCTAATGGTTCCTGCTTTTCTGGACCTTCATGGAATTCTCCTTCTTTATTTTCAGATTACAGGACAGGCCCATGTTTTACTGTGGTCAGCAACCAGATGTGCCAGGGACAGCTCAGCGGGATTGTCTGCACAAAAACACTCTGCTGTGCCACGGTCGGCCGAGCCTGGGGCCACCCCTGTGAGATGTGCCCTGCCCAGCCCCACCCCTGTCGCCGGGGCTTCATTCCAAATATCCGAACGGGAGCCTGTCAAGGTAAACCTCTGGCCGATGGAGTTATTAATGGATTCATCTTATTTGCTCTGGAGAGCCATTCTGCAGTGAAGTTGGAGAGAATGGAAAAGCGGCGTCAGAGACATAGCTTCACGATTTCGCTGACGGCATGATATCCAACTTAGGCATTAGGAGCGTGGCTCAAGAGAGAGCCTCTCATCTCCCTGGAGTTCTCCTTGCCCGCAGCTCCCCCTCCCCCCACAGAGGTGTTTCTAGGGGGTGGTAGGATTCTCTTTGCAGCAATGCCGTGCATTGTAGCAATGCTGTGTTTAAACACTAAGCAAAATTTGTGCACAAGGTAGTCTGTTTTTCCCGGGTTTTTTTCCTTCATTTGATACTGTTGGAATTCCTC
This sequence comes from Mirounga leonina, assembly GCF_011800145.1. Taxonomy (NCBI): domain Eukaryota; kingdom Metazoa; phylum Chordata; class Mammalia; order Carnivora; family Phocidae; genus Mirounga; species Mirounga leonina. Next base: position 24,703,371 of record NW_023270839.1, on the reverse strand, counting down.
TGTCTCATGGGTTGTACTTAGTTGACCTCAAGAAAATTGTTCCTCTCTCCATTCTACATGCTACATTATGCTTTTTTTTTTTTTTACAAGTCAGAAATAAATTAAGATTTGTTTCACAGTTTTAAATATCCCCAGATGTCGCCTGCTCGCTTCTTCTCCTGCCTCCCATAGAAGCCCTTACTCTGTTTTTGGCTTTCACTCCTGTTCTTCCAGCTGTACAAATTCTTTTATTGTCTGGATGTCTGGCAGGAAACAGGAGGAAGTGAACGGAGGCAGTTCAGCACTAAACTGATGGGATTGAAAACTCCCAGGCTGTATCTGTTTCCTTTAGACATCTTCAGGGCTTTTTCAGCAAGTTGCAGTATTTTCAGAAAATTCAGGGTATGCTTTTCTGAGGCAAGCAGATACTAGTTTTGTTCTGTATGTTAATTCTAAGGCTAATATGCAGTAAAACAGAACTTGAGCTTAATCCCACAGGTCTGTGGGTCTCCATTAAATTATATTTCCACAAATTCCACTTGTGATAAGCACTGTTGGTCCTGGCTCCCGACTGCTGTGTATAACATACAGCTCCTTTATGTGCCCTTCAACTTGTCCTTCTGAGTGTCAGGAGCAGCAAGAAGCCACTTTGAAACAAAGGAATTACAGAGGGGTCTAGTGTGTGGTTTTATAAAATAAAAAGTAAGTTTAGTTCCCCCTTTCTTAGGTACCTTCTTTATTTTTTCTCATCCTTAGAAAGTCCCAGTGAGTTTTGAAGAAATTCTTGGTCTTGGTGTTCTGAAGCCAGCCACTACCCATGAACACACCGACAGAGACCAGAAAGCCAGATATGGTGTCCATGAGTCCTTGTCAGAGGTTGAGGCACTAAGAGAATTGGGGGACAGAGAATGAAAAGAGAGAGGGAAGAGCGACTCCTCTGTGGATTTACTATGCATTTTCTATGGTCTAGACTTGTCCAGCATTTTCTTTCTGTCCCTTCCTGACTCTGCTATTAGACATCCAAGAAAGAAAATGAAAAGATTTCTGTCAGAAATTTTGTGCAACCCACAAAATCAAAATGGCAGTCATATTGCCACTTTGAGAATGAAATTCATCATGTTTGGTTGTGTGTGTGTGGTTCCCACCCCCGCGCCCCCGCCTGAGGGATTCTGCTTTCGGCTTGGGGCTCTGTCTCTTTGCTGGCGTTTTCAGACCTTGGGCCAGATGTGAGGGGCTGTGGGCAAATGGGTTCATAAAGGAGGTTATTCTGTCTTCAGTCTTGGAAGGTATGGCCAGCAGAGAAGTGCCCTCATATATATTACCTCTTGGCCAAAAATTATGACCAACATGACTATCAAGTTTTGTTTATATGTACCATCAATTTCAAATAACATTTTAATAACTTATTCGGCATATCAAGAGAATGGAAACTTCTGGTCTAAGACAAAATTGAGATCAGCTGTAAAACATAATCTAATTATACTTCACATATAGCTATTCATTTGTGGGCCAAGACATTCCATTTAAAACAGCGACACTTTTATAGCAAAATAAATTGTTGCTCCTTTAGTATCCTTTCCCTCATGCCGACTTTTCTCAAGAGCACATGTTATTAGAGATCTTAAAATTGGTGATCATCCTCTTGCTTCATACAGTGAAGAGTAAAACAAGAGAGTATACTAGGTTTCCAGATTTCAAAAAGAAGATCCAAAGTGAGAGAAAGAAAATTTAGACTGCCACCCCGGGGGTTCCTTTTTTAAACTAGACCTTTGTGTGTTATATATGAAGAGATGGAAAGAATGTACATGATGTATTTTTTACAGTCTTTCTAACTGAACATAATGAGCCTGGAATGATTACTTTTGTTCCTAGGAGGTTCCTATTTGGGGCTACATGTGGGACCATAGTTATTAGGTGCCAGGGATACAGCCGTGAACAAAACAAAGAACCTGCCCTCTGAAATTTGCATTAAAGACAATGGATTTGTGAAACAAAACAAAGCAAACCAGTATTTATCAGGTTGGCTGGTGATTCAGCCTATGGAAAAAAAGAAGCAAAGAAGGGTGGTGAAGGACAGGGGGCTGGCTGTTGCTATTAGATTGGCCAGGGAGGGGTCCACTGCCAGAGTGGAACAGAGACCTGATGGACGGGGCAACAGGAACCTTTATGCAGCTCTGTGGAGGGAGAATAATCCAGGCAGAGGGGTCACTGCTACAAAACCCGAGGCAGTTGCATCCTTGGTATATTTAAGGAATGGCAAGGAAGCCAGTGTGGAAGGAGAGGAGTGAGAGAGGGAGGACGCCAGAGACTCAGAGGTCAGAGAGTAGAGGGGGCAGATAGAATCTGCTAAGATACGGACTTGAGTTTTGAGCTGGGAAGGACACACTCTGACTTACCTTTAAAAAGGTTCCCTCTGCTGGCTGCTCTGCCAGCAAGGTGAGTCTGCGGCTGAGACGGCGCATTCATCTGGGGTGTCTCTCAGTTCTCAGTCCAGGTTCCTGGGTTATTTAGTTCTGACTGCACAAGCCAATTCTACAGGGTGGGGGGTGAACATTTCCCATTTCATTTGCATAAAAACATTCACTGTCTCATGTAGGCCGAGTGATCTTAAGTAAATTCTGTTTTAACTGAATCATTCAATATAAGTCTTAGAGACAGTTTTATTATAGAAATGGGTTGCATTTTGATCCTAAGGCTTTTTTGAATAACTCTAGTTATTACTGTCAGCCTTTTAATCATTGTATCCCTATAATTTGCAGCATGCATAATAAAACCCACAAAAATCAGTATAAATATTCCCCCTTACCCAGGGAAGATAGAAGGTGGGAAAATTAACAATATTTGTGACTTCTTATAAGACATTATTGACCAAGTTTTGTTACTCAAGTAATGTATTTTACATAGAGTAATTGTGAGAAATAGTTTCTCTCATCATATTCCAAATATTGTGATGGACGAATAACTCACTGACATAAATATGGTAATATAATTGTAGACAAACTATCACATTTTCTTCTGCAATGACTTATATGGATCTCTCCCTCTCCTCTCTCTCTCCTAAAATCTGACAGATGTGGATGAATGCCAGGCCATCCCTGGGCTCTGTCAGGGAGGAAATTGCATTAATACTGTTGGGTCTTTTGAGTGCAAATGCCCTGCTGGACACAAATTTAATGAAGCATCACAAAAATGTGAAGGTAAGAAATATGCTTGGCAGTTAAGGGGTGGAGGGGCAGGCAAAACCCAAATCAGTGACAAGCTTTATTGTAAATTGTTCCAGAATCCTTCTGTCTTTGTCATTCCTGTGAATGTGTAAATATAATATTCTTACCAGAAATAATATGCCTTTGTGCTATTGAACCAGAAAAACCCTGCAGCTTTTTCCACTTTTATAGACCCAAAATAAGAGATCCATCTGAATCAAATTAAATATTAAAACATGAAATATTTTTGAACCAATATTTGGGTTAAAATGTTCAAGACACATGTTTTTGCATAGTTCTAGAGACATGAATTTAAATTTAATCATTACATATCATTCAGAAAGACATATCTTCTCATGTTTTTCTAGTTAAAATGTATGTTTGATTTTTTTTTTGAGAGATTAACTCTTACTTATATTTATGCTCCTAGTACAAGTTTAGTATTTTCTTTTCTGCCTATCAAATGGAAGCCTTTTAATGTTAATCAAACAGAAAAATAACTGGAGGTAAATTTATATATTTTCATTTAGTTTATAGGTTGAGCTCCTGAAAATGTGTGTAGAGAGAATGTGTTCACATTCACCACTCCTGCTACTTGCCAAAAAGAGGCCTGGCATCCAAGGTCATAGTAAATGCTTTTTCCCTGAGAGGGAAATAAGTAGGCAGCATCAGACTCTCTTTTCTTTGCTGAGGGCCATATAATGTCTGACAGTAATGTAACAGGGTACTGGTCCATAATGTAACAAGGTACGTGTCTCATCAAACTCAGTGGAGCAAATTTCTTCCTTCATTTTCAGCTCTACCTGGTGTGATATAAAGTTTCATTTCGATGCATGTACTGCAACTCCTAAACCCCAGCAATGAGGAATAGTTCGTTCTAAGTCATTTGTCTGGGATTGGGTCTGGGTCGTTAATCTTCTTGGTAGATAGCCACAATATATCATACATGGGAAAGACAGCATCAGATTTGAGGTGCGGTTCATAAATTACACAGAAGTTTAATATCTACTTGCTCTGAAACTGAATAATCTGAAATTTGACTCTGCTAGAATTATCTTTATGGGTGAGAGTTGTTTTTAAGTTATTAATCATCATAGAATTTATAATGATATATTCTTGAACATGCTATATACAGTTGAGGTAGCTGTGAAAAATACTCAGGTTCTGAGGAAGGAGGACTTCTTAAAAACATTTTAAGTTTCAAAGAACAATAAATTTGACTCTTACAGCCCGATGTATTCTAGGAGTTATATTGTAGATCTAAGTTAGAAGCAGAGAATGTTGATGCTGAATGGGGTAAAGAACTTACCTATTTGCACCCTTTCACGTTATAAATTAAGGAACTGGCTATGTTACGTGCCCTGTTTGAAGTCATTTAGATAGTGCAAAATTTACTTCTTTTGATTCACACTCTGGTACTTGTTGTACCATATTATATCATCTTCTTTCCTGGATATAAGCCATAACCTCTAATATTAATATTTAATTATATTTGCTAATATTTTGAAAATTTTGAAATATAGTATAGATTTTCAGGTACCCTTTATGTGTGTTTTATGCCATTAATAAGCTGTTAGGTTTATAATAGCATGCAAAATCCACATCAGCAGTGGGTTGCATCTTATATTTTCAGGCTTTCTCAGCTTGATATATTCACCTTAGATATCGTCAGCTTTCAGATTTAGGGCAGTATGGTCCATATGGTTTGTCCAGTCTTCATTGTTTTCTGGAATTCAGTAGCTTTCAGCTTGGAGCAAAATTGTTTTCCTGTGTCCCTTGCCTTTCCCTCAGACCTGTCAGTTAACGTGGGTCAGGATGGATCACCTTGTGTGGTTGTGAACAAGACAGAAGATGCACAGATTTAATACTCAGACTGAAAGAAAACTCATTCAAAATCCTCCTGTTAATGCTAAGAAGCCTAGTATGGTGGTGTGTCCAATGGACAAAAAATTTAGTCTGAGAATTACTTAATCCTTTTTCACAAATATTTTTTTTTCCGGCTACATATTGAAATCAGTAGCAAGATAAAAACAGCATACTTTTGGCTAGACCTTTTTTTTTTTTCCTTAGCCATCTACGGTTACATTAAATTCAGATGATGGGTTTTTTCCCCTCCCTTTTTATTTTTTTTTATGCAAAATTGAGACTGGAAGAGAATGTCCCATTAGTACTACATGTACTCTGGTCTGGAAGCTGGTTTGGGCATTGTTGCCCTGTCTTACTGGGGTAGGAGAGTAATCAGAAAGTCCTCCAAGAATGCTTGGTAAGCTGAGTCTCCTCCTTCAGCACTCCCTTGCTTTTCTCCAGCTCCATGCCTCATTATGGGAAAGTCGTAACTCTGGGCATAGGATGATTGATAGGATGGTCAATAGAAGGAATTCCAGAAAATCTAGCCCACACCACTGAAAGGATGAAGAGAAATTCTGTGTGCTCTAGGAAGATGGGCAGGCCACAGTGGGATTCTGTGACTTTGTGAAAATCATTCTGGCACCTTTGCCATTACTTTGAGTGGCTTTTTGGAATGCATCTTCCTCTTGACTTGGAAAGGAAGGGACTGGATACCTGGAAGCCCACAGTAATTTATTTAAAAAACCAATTCAATCCAAAATGGGCTTTAGCAAATTTACAGGATGCTAACCTTCACTCCCTCAGTGATGGTAAGAGCAGTTTTTTTGTGAGATCTTCCTTTTGCAGAATTCTCCTTTCTTAAAATATCCCCTTTCCCTGAAACTTAAAAAAGTCACGGACTAAGTTTTGTATCAATGCATGCAATTTAGATTCATACGAAATGTAAATTAACAAGCTGAAGTGGTTAAATAACAATTACTACATTTTCATAAATTTAAGAAGAAAAGATTAAGATTTATAGCTATGATTTGAGAAAAAGGGAAACAGAGTTCATGCCCACCTTCACTGTTGGTTTTTCCAATGACTCTCGAGTGTGCACACTGAACGAACACATGAGGCTTTTCTTTTCGGAAACCAAGGCCATATTTGCATAGGTTACTGTGGGAGGAAATTAAGAAATAAAAAGTGTCATTAAAGGATTAAGTTTTATTTCTGGAAGAAGTCCCTTGGATTCCTAATTAACCACTAATATTTTGGGATTTAGATTATCGCCAGCCCAGCCTTTAGCAATTATAATAGAGCACTGCATGATGCAAAGGACTTTTCAAAAATGTAGCTCTTAATCTGTGCGCTCCCTAATACATGGCCAAAAACCTTAAGACTTCCCCTTTCTAAAATGATGACATATATATCTGATGGCTACTTGCTCTTTTAGGGGCTCTAAGTGGGATCGCTGCCCCTCTCCCCACTGCCCAGCCCCTGGCACTTGGAGACTTGGGTCTCACATCACTTTGTAATTGAGCCTCTTTGCTCTTACTTTGAGTTTTACTCATGCTGGTTTTCAGAAGGTCTCAGCGTAACGCAAGAGCTATGCCTGGGCACCAGAATTATAGAAATCAGTCCTGTGCTCATACGTATACTGTGAGGATTAGATGGGTTGACACACATGAAACCTTTAATCAATACCTGGTGCTCAATACCTGTCAGCTCTAATTATTCTTGTTGTTGCTATCATCTCAGTAAAGGAGCCAAATCTGACCTAGCCAGCATGTGAAAAGTGTCTCCTTGGACCTGCCAGCTCATTCTGTTTTTTAAATAACTTTTTCTGGTATATTTTGTCACTTAAATAACCTCTTTGGTTATTGATATAAGTGACCTTATAGGATGGTAGCAGTCATTTATACTAACAGGTAGAAAAATATTTCTTTTAATAAACACTATTTCTTCATATGCTCTTTGATAGGAGTTCAGTGACCCAGACATTAACCTTTAGGGACAATTTGAGGAAGGTATGTTCTTCTTAATACCTTTGTGTTCCAGGGATACATCTTCTTCTATCCTTGAATGAGGTTGTTGAATCCCTTAGGCTGGACTTACTTGGTTTTGTTGTTGTTGTTGTTGTTAGAGAGAGGCAGTCTGTGTGCCTGCTAGGGGAGGAGCAGAGGTTAAGAGAGAGAGAATCTCAAGCAGGCTCCACACTCAGCGCAGAGCCTGACAAGGGGCTCGATCCCAGGACCCTGAGATCATGACCTGAGCCGAAATCAAGAGCCTGGCACTTAACTGTCTGAGCCACCCAGGTGCACCTTGTTAGTTTTTAAGTAGGAGTGTGGCTGGTCAGTGCAGGAGGATTGATGCTAAAGAACTGTCTTAAAATGTGTCTTCTGATATAATGCTAGTTCTAGAACCTTAGGCTCCGTCCTTGGCTGTTTCTCAGCCTGACTTTCACCCACTCCAGTAAAATGTCTATCTGTCGGCATAGAATATACATCTTTACCATTATACAACTTCACAATGACAATGCTGTTTATGTTAGCATTGACTCTAATATAAGCAGGGGAATATTGTTTGCTTTAGCCTCTAGCCTAGCATAGAAGAATGAGGATTTTGCTTTTAAAAAGGTTACACTGCACGTAAACAATGTCACTGCTGCCTTTTTGACTAACAGGGTGATCTTGAGTCAGAAGACCCTTGAATTTGGTCCACTTAGAACTCTATTTTGTTTTATAAGTGAAGAGCAGCACTTAAACTGGAGAAGAAATAGTCTTTGTTTTTTAAAATTTAGGGCTTTCCGAGTGCCAATGATGTAGTCTGGCCATTGCAATACTCCCAGGGGGCTTGGGTCAAAATGCGTCTGTCCCTAGGTGAGTGCAGAAAGCCCACTCCTCTTGGAGTCAAGGTCATGCAGATACCCTGTGCTCTGAGTTCACTTTTAGCCTAAGCAGGAAGTTCTCAATTTCTTTTCTCCCCTCACTGGTGGCACATCTATTGACAACTGTCAGTGTCTGAAGCTGGTTCTTGAAAAGTTCCCCTTGAAGGAACTGTTTCTCAGGCTAACCCTGACTATGGCCTCCACTGACTTCACAGGGTATTCAGGAATTGGAGTGGTTTTCAGAGTTGTCCCCACTGGGGTAGATGACCAGACCATTCTCTCGCCTCCACCATCAGTCATTGGTGTGGGTTCATGAGAAGGGTGTAGATAGTCCCAAGTGAGGTGGCTCTCTGCAGCTCAAGCAGACCTGGAAGGAGCTGAGAACCAGAGGCTGTCTACTGATAGTACCCTTAATGCTAAGTCAACAAGTCCTCCCTTGAGAGGGCTCTGGGTGGAGGGTCCCAGTGTCCCCCACAATTCACTCACTGAACCTACAGAAAACCATCATCATGGCCGTGTGGGTGCCCCTGAGAACACCACGATGGCCGAGTCTTGGTCAGCACAGACCACATGCTCTTCTCTATAGGATTTCAGTATCTGCTTGTGGAAAATCAGATTGAGAAGAAACACAGGAACTCATGCAGAATATAGAGTAAACATAAAGGGAGCCTAACTCAATGCAAAACGTGGAGAGAACAGGGAAAACAAAATTTTAAACTAAATGAAATTTGCAATATTAGCATGCTATCGTTACTTGGTAAAACAGTACATAGTTTAGATTTTACAGGGGAAGTTTCTATTATCTTACTCCAATCTCTTGAGGTTTATAAGTTCCTTGGGTAAGCCTGGGTTGAGAGAAGCACTCACTTTTTGAATTGACTATTTTATATGCAGCTTTTGTTCTGTAGAGATCGGTTTGACTGGCGTTATATCTGAACCTTTTGATGATGAACAGTTTTATACTGTGTTCTGTGAATACTAAACTCTTCTTTATATTCCAGATATTGATGAATGCAGCACCATTCCTGGAATCTGTGATGGGGGCGAATGTACGAACACAGTCAGCAGTTATTTTTGCAAATGTCCTCCCGGTTTTTACCCCTCTCCTGATGGTACCAGATGCGTAGGTAGGTTTAATTCTAAACAGCGTGCCTGATTCCTGTAAATCAGTTCCATAACAAACATCTTCCAAAACGCTTTTGTTCAGGGGGACTAATAATTTCTCACTTGATGTAAAATGTACCTTTACATCTTATTAAACAGTTGAGCACTCTCTTCAAGAAAAGAGGCACCTTGTGGTCTTGTATTAGGATTTTTACCTCCCAGAAAGAGGGATGATCCAGGAGCCCATACAGATATTCTCAGTCTATAAATTAACTTTGCAATTATGCAAGTGTCAAACCTTCTGTCATTTCCTGGGACCTGTGTTAATTTAGGTCTGAAATTTTGCAATAATCTCTTAATTGGTCTCCCTGCTTCCTGGCTTCTCTACAATCCATCTTGTCAGATTTATCTTTCTAAAATAATGCTTTGATTAAATGCTCAAAAACCTCTGGTAGTTTTCCATTAAGATTTGGAAATTAGTGGCTTTTTAGTCTGTGTCGCATGGATCCTTCAGGTGCAGCAAAGGTCTCCAGAGCTGCTGGGGTGGGAGAGGGGAACCGTGAGAAGGGGGAGGCTGAGGGGGAAAGGACCCTCGCCTCCCACTCCCTGCCTCTAACATGCACACTCCAGGCAACTCTGCTTTTACCTGGTAGTGTGTTAGCTTCTGTGTAAAATATCCATTAAATAAGGGATTTTCTTGTTTTAAACGAATAGGTTTGATAACTGCTGGATTTAACGATTGCTAAGACTTCTTTCGAAGTCCAGTTCTCTAGAGTAAAGTTCAAGTTCCAGAGTGTGCAGCCTAGTAGTTAAGGACCTTCACTCTCTGACCTCTTTCAGCCTTGCTGACTTATCAGCACAGTCCCTGCTTCTCACCCTCAACCAGGTCATCTGTTTTAATTCCTTCCTGCCTTGAATCATACCTGTGGTACCACTCAGGATACTCTTCCCAGCTCAAGCTGCCTTTCATGCTTCTACTCAGGTTCTCTGTCTTTGAAGATGTCCCAGATCAGCCTACCTGAAAGCAGTTTCTCCCTTACCTGAGATATGCTTCTCGTAAATGGTCTCCTAGGGAAATTTTATGTCTGTATGTTTTTATGTCGCTAATTAAGTTGTAAGCTCCCTTTAAAGGCTAAATAACTGCTATCCTCCTATATCCCTGATGGTTCTCGGCATGATTCCTTGCATGTCATAGACACTCAGTAAGTATTTGTTGAATATCAAAATGAGTACTTCCTTATTATTCAGGCAAAGCTCGGGAAGCCTATGGCACATGGCCTCAGAGAAAAATGAACACTGTCTTTTGATGTTTGTTTCTGGCCCATATTTTCAGAGACACTCAGCTTCACATCCTCACCACAAGCCATGAGTTTCAGACCCAAACTGAATTGTACTTGAAATTCTGAATTCCTTTGTACTTAGTCACATATAATAAAAGCTGAGGACGGTCTCTTAAGTTGACATTTGAATAAGTACAACCAGTGAAGGAAGCATATCTGGACTTTTCCTTAGAAACAACGGTGATGCCTGGATTGCCGGATTTTCCAGGATCTTCCATACATACTGGTACCACAGGGAAAGAATGGCCAGTGCTATTCATGGAGCTCTTTTTTCTCCCCAAACTGTCCCAATTCGCACTTGACATCCCATAATGATGCTTAGCAGAGAGATAGATCAGAAGTTCTTTCCTGGCCAAATAATAGGTAGATTTTTTTTTTTTTTAACCTTCAAAGAGAGCCCTGGATTATGACTAAAACACCTTTACCTATCAGATGGTTTACATTTTTATCAATCTTTTACCAAATATATCCATGCTATTTAAAAAGAAAGGGGGAGACTAGGATTCAGGGGTGACCTTCTAGGTGTGAGGTGTCTTATGGAAATTATCTGACTTCATGCTCACAACCACACTGTAGATGGGAAGAAGCTGAGGTTTACAGAGCTCAGATAAGTAATTTGGTTCAATTGTTTACGCCGTTAAGAAGGGAAGGAGCTGGGATCCCAACTTGGGCCTGAGCCCACAGTCCCAAACCCTCTCATTGCTCCCTCCCAAATGACCACCGGACACAGTAAACCCTTTCTTACCATAACCTAGGCCAGTGCAGTTTCTTCTTCTTTGGAACTTTATTGTACCCACAGCTAGGAATTTGTTATATAAAATGCTCCAAGCGACATTTTTGCCTTCCCTAAGGCTGATATCTTCTGCCATGGCAAACCACAGAGACCCCCCAAATTATCCCTAGTGAAAAGAAAATACATATAGTCTCCAACTTATAAATGAATCTAGGATTTGTTGGTAAGTTGACTGTTTGGAATTAGCCCATCTAACCAACAGAAAACCCAACCTGTAGCTAGGGGTGTGTCGTATCTCCTTATACATTTCTTCTAAGCACAAGATTCCACCTTGGTCACCACATTCTGAGGCTCTCAGACCTCCCTGTCCCCAGTATCCCCTTTGTTTTATAAGCTCTTAAAGTATTACTTTATTTTTTTTTGTTCTGTGATCTTCCTTTGGCACTTTAATAATACCTTATGTAGGGTAGTCTTTTCACATTAGTGTGTCCTGTCTCATCAATTCCCAGGAATCCTGATGACATCCTGTTTCTAGTTTGGGCCTCACAGCTCCTAACTCCTGGTTGGACACAACAATGTTAGTGATTGGTTGGGAGAGGCCTATTGATAGGCTAGGATGATCTGCAAATACCTGTTTAATCCATAATATATATTTTTTGATATAATGTGGTCTCTGGGTTCTGAAAGGAAGGGGGGCCAAGTGATTCAGAAGGGGGATAAGGAGGAAAGCTTCCTAATCCTTTTCTGCCAGATGTCTTGGCCACAGCAGATTCAAAATAGAAGAAGGTATCTACTCTTCATCTGAACTCCAGTTATCTCCTCCAAATCCTAACATTCTTCCCCCTCACCTTCCACCTTAGCCTCTTTGCGAAGTGATCCAGCACCACAATGGCTTCCTTCCCACTTCCTTGGGCACTGCTGCTTGATGACGTGGGAAACTTCAGGCTGGTGCGCCCAGGAGGCCATTCCTCCCAGTGTTTCCCGGTTTTCACACATTTTCCCTTCCTTTACTTATTAGCCCATAGGTTTGCTTCAAAATTATAAGTTGTGTCGGTGTGTGTATTTTTAACCAAAGCTCTCCTGTGAAAAGAGAAATCAGCAAAATGCTTACTGGAGGTGCAGGTGCTGTTTGTATATCAGAGCCTGCCCGCAGCCCAAACTTGGCTGGTAAGGTTTTTAGCCCCAACATTCACCATTTTGATCAAGAGTTTTCTAACCTACTGATTTAACATGTAAGTGAGCCAGCTGGGCAGTAAAATAGTATCATGGTTAATGTGCAAAATAATAGACATTAGCCCATTAAGAGTTTACAGCTGGCAGCTGTAGGACCCAGTTCTGCTCCGAAAGATAGCCCACACTGAAAATTATATATACAAATATTGGTCAAGCATTTATACTGAGTTTTGACCACCAAATTCATTTGAAACTGGGATATAAGTCAGTTTTGAACATTTCTTCCCATTCTTAACAGCCTTTGCTTTCCATGCCCCAAACATTTACTAATCACTGAGGATATAAATTATTTGTGGCTTTAAAGCCATGAAAAGTAGCAAGTAGGAAGCTCCTTCTTTTTCATGGGGAAGGTACCCCCAGTGACTTTACAGAGTCTATCTTGTCAGCACTCCTCTCTCCAGCCATTTACCCTGGACCAGGCTGGAAGGAAACTTGTTTGGCCTCTCTGCTGAGACTAGTACTCTACTTGGAGGTGTAGGAACGGGGCCCCAAAAGATCTCTAGAAAGCACATTTATACCTGCTAGTGGTTTTAAGTATTTTTCAGAAATAATCTCATCTTCTTTAAAGCTGATCCATAGTTTTATTTTATGGCTTGTCTGGGTTTTTGTAGCCTTCTTCACAGGATATTAATAATTTATATGTTTCGAAGTTAGCCTTTATTTAATTCCATTTTATTTTATTAATTTATTGCCACCTTCAAGGTCTGAGAGCTTCGTGTTCTTAAGAATGATGTAGATGAAAACAATCATAGGTATGACCTCTGATCAAACTCGAAGTTTAGTGTTTCGACAGGCAACATAGGGATGAAGTTTTAACTGTAAAAAAATTCCTCATTTTATAAAATAATTTACCACTTATTTTGTTTCTCGGAGTCCATAGTCTCTCATGGTTCAGTGATGGGTATTAAGGAGGGCACATACTGCATGGAGCACTGGGTGTTATATGAAAACAATGAAGCGTGGAACACTACATCAAAAACTAATGATGTATGGTGATTAACATAATAAAATTAAATTAAAAAATTTAAAAACTCATTTTAAAAATATTTTACTTAAAAAAAAAGAATTTACCACTTCTATCTCTTCAAGTAACAAGCATATTTAAAATATTATTTACTTTTTACTTTATTGCGCATGGGCTATGCAGTGATATGCTTTCCTTAAAGAGGTACATCATCAACATGTCAGGGGGATCAAGGTGTTCTGTACTTAGCTACCTGCATGCCCTATTTCACGGTGCTTTCTCAAAGGCCCATGAAGCCGTTAGGTTTCTACTATGTAACAGGCTCTTTTTTGATAGCCTAGATTTATACTTCAGCGTGTCATTGTTGTCATGACTGTCAGACATGATGTAACCCAATAAAAGTGGCATATAGAAAGATGTCTACCCCTGTTGCTTTGAGAAGATACCTTTCTGCCAAAAAAAAAAAAAAAAAAAAAAGCCTTCAAGAACCATTGTATTCTATAGGACTAAGAACTTGGAATCACGTACATTTTGAACTTGTAAATAATTAGTGCCTTATAAAATCTTGCTAGGGCCCTAGGACAAAAGGAAATCTTGATTCACAAGCATTGGATCTGACTGCAAAGTGGCTCACTCCTTTAAAAAAAAAAATCTCGCAAGTTTGACTCACATTTATAGTCTGAAAAGTAAGAAAGATCTTTTAGAAATGTAGACTATAGTGCAGACTTAATGTTGTTTGAAAATAGATTTATATCAATATTTGCCCAAAGCAGCTTGAATTAAGTGGTTTGAAACAAGGACAACAAAGTCTCCCTTCAGTATAAAGACATGTCTCTCTAACTAATTAACTGTCACTGCCAGTGATTTTCCTAGTCTCTCTTTTCCTATGGCACATGTGGTTGTAATCATTCGTCCCCACCTTGGGGATGGAATGTGGGACTTCAGCCAAGTGCACCAGCTCGCAGGGGCGAAAGGTGTGAGACGAAGGGAGGTCTGACCTAGCATTGTTCCTGAGCAGCGCACGCCACTTCCCTTCCGTGGGCGAGAGTGTCAGTGTGTCCCTCCGGAGCCCACGTGTGAAGCGCAGAGGTGCTGGGGCAGGAGAGTGTTGTTACGAGTTCCAACTCAGTGATGTGTGTGGGGGTGTGTTTCTTTGTTCTCTCAGATGTTCGCCCGGGATACTGTTACACGGCTCTGGCAAATGGGCGCTGTTCTAACCAACTGCCACAGTCCATAACGAAAATGCAGTGCTGCTGTGATGTTGGCCGATGCTGGTCCCCGGGGGTCACGGTCGCCCCTGAGATGTGTCCCATCAGAGCAACCGGTAAGAGCCCTTCCAGTTGTCTGCAGAGCCTCCCAGTCCCACCCCTCACAAGCCCAGTGGCAATGTGCGTGAAGCACATCTGGTAGAAATCCAGGTAAGTGAAAAAGATTCCAGAAAATAAAAGACATGACTCCCAGGGAAATTTCCCCAGACAGTGACTTGGGAAACTACAGAGGTCCATACAGGTAATACTGTTTTCTGGTACTGCTTCTTACTGAGCTTGCTTATCACCACTGAATAGCAACCTTCTCAGGAGGGCTTGTCCTCTCTTATTCTCATGTATTTCTTTTTGGCTCTCAAGGAGTCCTCAAAAGCTCCACTGAATCAAATTCACTGCTCTCTGAGCCTTTCAGTGAGTTATGCTGTATACATGTTTTCTCCTTCCCTAATGCCTGACACCTTTCCTCTTCCTTGGTGCCAATTCTTACTGACTTTTTTTCTTTGTACTACTTCTCACATCTGTCAGATTCCTTCCATTTTCACATAAAGCTCCTTTTCTCTCATCTGGACTATTGCAGTGGCCTCCTAACTCATCTCTATGAAATCCACATCTACCATATACATTTCCCAAAGCATAATTCATCTGAAGTTCAGTTAAAAAAAATTATGGCCGGGGGAAAAGGTAGGGAAAGATGTCTGGAAAAATTTTCCCAGGATGGGGGCGCCTGGGTGGCTCTGTTGGTTAAGCGACTGCCTTCGGCTCAGGTCATGGTCCTGGAGTCCTGGGATCGAGTCCCGCGTCAGGCTCCCTGCTTGGCGGGAAGTCTGCTTCTCCCTCTGACCCTCCCCCCTCTCTCTATCTCATTCTCTCTCTCAAATAAATAAATAAATAAAATATTAAAAAAAAAATTTTTTTCCCAGGATGAATTCAGGCAGTATCTAGTAGTCCAAGTCACTCCATTTCTTGAAAATAAAATTTTACTACTTGGCAGAGCATCTAGCATCCTCAAATCTGACTCCAGTTCATCTTTTAATTCTTCTTCTTTATGGTGGCTTTATTTTTCTAGTTCAATTATACGATCAAGCTTTCCTTGAAACCAGTCTGAGGATCTCTGACGTCAACTGTTCTTTTTTCCTAAAACTCCTCCTCAGTTCGGGTTCTTCCTCCCTACTTCCTAAACCCTGCCACCTTGCTTGTTAAATGCCCTCTTGTTCAGTAAGGATCCTAACATGATTCCTGATACGACCTAATTCCTGGATGTCCCAAGATAACCACAGCTGGAAATTCTGCCTTCTGTCTTGGGGCTCCAGGTATTTACTGTTGCTTTGGCACAAATCCCATCTACTCTGCTTTGTGCGAATGCGTGTTCATGTATTTCTTTATTACTAGTTGATAAATCTCATTAGGAGGACTCATTCATTCTTACAGTCCCATATTCCTTATGCTTTCTTAGCACTTCCACAGTAGGTAGTTAGCAAAATCTGGCTCATAGGAGGCATTCAGGTGGAGTGAACAATTTATTAAGTGACAACTTTCCCAGCAGTTCTAAGTGAAAACCGAGGTTATAACTGCTTCTTCATCTGATTCCTGAACAGTGTATTTGACTCCGAGAACTGTAGCAGAGTGAATCAAGGTGAGGAAGGATAAACACAGAGTTAATGGGATACTGCAGAGTGTTAATCGCAGAATGTGAATTTCCCATTATCCTGGGTTCTACACCTGCTCACAGATGTTACTATAAAATTTCTGTTTATTGCTGAGACTTATATGTGTGGATTAAAGAAGCAATAAAAATCTTTCAATACATTTTAACATATAACAAGTCATATATTTTGTCTGATTTGCTTGCTGTCTATGGCCTAAAAATAAAACCCACCCTCCTTAGTGCACTAGGGGGACCATTTAGTAGGTCACTCTTTAGAATTGCATGGCTTGCGTACCAGGAGAATGACTTTTTAAATATATAGTTAATTTAGGAATCAGCAGCATTGATGCAGATTCCTTTCTGTGCTGAGGTCTTGAATAGAGGACAGAGGGACGGCAGGTTGAGGTGCCTGAAGACCTGCTTTGGAATGCAGGTGCAGAAGACCCTGTCTCCCTGTGTGGCTCTGCAGGGAGCTGCTCTCTCATGTGTACCACTGAAATACCCATAATCTAAGATAAGCCCAGGGCAAAGCAGACTGACAGAGAAAAGCTAATTTGCAGGTGGGTGTTTGTTTGCTCAGATGTTCTGGTAGCGTTCTGGTATAGAACTCTGGGCTCTCAACTTATGGAGAGTGATTATATATATTATATATATATGTGTGTGTGTATATATATATGTATATCCTTCATATATCCTATAATATAGGATATATGTATATCATACACATATATATGTATATAAAATAATCCTTCATATATATATATGGATTATTTTAGACTAGTCAGCTTTTTACCATGTTAAAAAAAAATCAGTATCATCTCTGAGTTAAATGGAGTTAGGAAAGATGGACATCAGTTGAACAAAACTAGCCCCAGTTTGCTGATTCGGAATGTAAACGGGCTCATGGGAAAGTTATGAAGCTGGAGAGAGTAGAACAGAGTATAGGACCCTCTCTGATACACTTTCCTACGGAGGTTAAGATGAATTTAATGGCATGCTTAAAGTCATGTATCAATCTAATTAGCAGAAATCCTGATAAGCTATTCAACTTCTTTTATACAAATCCTAAAAGACTAAAGAAAAAGAAAGGCTGAATTGGTGCTTGGAAGCAAAATGAGTCCCTTAATATAATTGCTATCCAGTTAAATCCAACACATAGTTAATGAATTCCTCTTATGTGCAATTTGCAAGGCTAGGCTCAGAGTGGGAATTAGTCATGAGTTAGATATGATTGTTGACTTCAAAGATTATGCACAATCTTGGTGGTAGAAATTTGGTGGAAAGCAAGTAGCCGGGAAGTGATAGATAGGGCACATCCAGGTAATAATTCTATAAGAAGGATCGCTGTGGTTTCGCAAGAGGGATTGTAGCATCCGGGTTCGGGGAAGCATAAACAATAATATAAATCCTTTCCAGATGCAGTCAAATGCTACAGAATCTGTGTGGGTTAAAATTACAGATAAATAATAATTAAAATGCAGTTATAGAATTCTCTGAATACATGATGTTAACCTGAGTTGGAAATGCCAAATGTGATTGAAGAAGTTTTAGTAATGGACCAACAAGTAACAACAAGGTACAGGGTAGCTAGGTATATTTGGCCACATGTGAATTGGCAGATTTTCCCCATGAGGTTGAATATGAATGTATTTCCATAAGACATATTACAGTACCTTAGAATAAGTCAGATTTAGTGCACAAGGAAAAGAGTAATATTAGCCTCATTTCTATTAATGGATAAAGCTAGTACAGAAATTATCTGTGGGAGAATCCCTGTGTGGCAGCGATAATAAAATTATCAGTATTCTGACAAGAAGGGGAAAAAGAAATTTTAAAAAATCACAAGATTAGTTTACATATAGAGGGAACTATAACAAGATGTGGCTAATGTACTAGTAGTTAAGTAAATACATCCCTGGAAACCTGGATACTGTGTCTTAAAACATCTTTTTGGAAGCTCAGGAAAAAACATGTCACAAATCTAAAGATGATTTATTCTGATAAAGACCTGGCATGAAAAATGGGAATCAGCCTATATGTGCAGTCAGAGGGAAATTCCTGATTAACTCAGGTGTACGAGTTTAGGGAATCATTATGCAGCATTAGTAACAGACCCACTACTCCCTGGTATTCCTTCTGCCCCCCTGCGTGTTGCTTCTCCAACACTTTGTTGTCTTTTTACAAATAGGTATTCCTCAGGGCTTTGTCTCTGCACACCCTTCTCTTCACTTTCCACACCTTCCCTAGGGGAGCTCATTCATCCCCATGGCTTTAAATACCACCCACCTACTGATCATTCCAAAACTTATATCCAGCCCCCCACTTCTCCCGCTAGGCTTCGAACTCTTACATAGCTGTTCCATGACAAATCTGCTTGGATTTCTGCCACCTCAAAATACATATGTTCAACATGGAACTTAGCTTCTACCCACCAAACCCATTGAAGTTACCTCCCATTGCAGTTTTTCACATTTGGTAAATGTCACCAACATCTACCCAGCTGCTAAACCAGAAGACTATGTTGTTCCTGATTTCCTGTTTCCTCTGCTCTGACATTTACCCCTTCATGAAGCACTACCCACTTACCTCTAAAATATGCTTCAAATTCATCCACTCCTGCTCAGTTCCATCGCTGCCTCCCTTGTCCCGCCAAAGCTTTCTTGCCCTTGGTGTTCTGTAACAGCCTTGCCTCCCTCCTGGACATTCTCCCTGTGTCAGCAAGACTGATCTTCTGAAAATGTTCGTTGATTACATCCCACGTTAATCTGCTGAAGACTTCCAGTGGCTTAAAATAAAATCCGGGCTTTTTAGTGTGCTCTTTAGAGCTCTGTGGGATCCACAAATAGGACTGAGTTGAGAAAGTGGCATTTGATTCCTCCTTGAGGCAAATCGTGACATAGGTAGAGACTTCCTAAATTTGGGGAGAGGCATGCGGTATACACTCTGGGGAGTTTGGTTTTGGTTTGGAATTTTGGTTCCAGTATGGTTGCTACGTAGCTGTTAGGATGGGAATGACGTCAGTGGGCTTTTTCCCTTTTCTCCAGTTGATCTGTGTGGTCTGATGATTGATTTTATTCAAAGTGACTTCTACAGGTTTTTGAGTTACGCTACAGCTCAGCTTTTGTGTTCTGTTGTGTTGTGTTTTTCCAGAGGATTTCAACAAGCTGTGCTCCGTCCCTTTGGTAATTCCTGAGAGACCAGGATATCCTCCCCCACCCCTTGGCCCCATTCCTCCTGTTCCTCCTGGCTTTCCTCCTGGACCTCCAGTTCCTGTCCCTCGACCCCCAGTGGAATATCCATACCCGTCTCGGGAACCACCAAGTAAGGATTGAAAAGTCATCAGGGGTTTTTTTTGTTTTGTTTTTTTGTTTACATTAATCAGGTTAACTTTTTTGTTGTTATTTACGCTGCTTTAGTCATTAAAAATTAGTATATCAATTCCTAGATTAACTGGTTTACATAGTGTTGTATATAAGTTTCTCAGTTCACCTATTGCTTAGAGAAAAATAGGGGGTTTCATATTCTCCAGATTAATGTCCTCTGGTTATTGACAACTGAGGGAGAGTTATGAGAGCAATTTAAATCTGATTCACAGGATGAAGTCATAGAGGTGGTATACAATTATATGTTGAGTTTTATGTAGTGCAAAGCAGTTTTGCAAGTAATTACCAAGAACTCATTGCCTTTGTCATTTACCCAAACTGGAGGCTTGAGAGTGGGGCAGAAAAGAGGTAGGGAGAAGCTGGCCACAGCGAGGCTGCAGGGCCTGGCTGCAGGTGATCTCTGTAAGCGGGCATGGAAATAGACTTTACTGGCCCCAGATGACCTTTGCCCAAAGAGTGTCTACCTTCCTTTATGATTTAGGATTTTTCCCATGATTTTAATGGGGTTTAATGTTATTCCTTTAGGGGTGCTGCCCGTCAATGTCACTGATTACTGCCAGTTGTTCCGCTATCTCTGTCAAAATGGACGCTGCATTCCAACTCCTGGGAGCTACAGGTGTGAATGCAACAAAGGATTCCAGCTGGACCTCCGAGGGGAGTGCATTGGTATGTGACGCCTATGGTTAGGTCCGCATGAGAGGCTATTGCAATTCTGTCCCATGACTAGATGGGTTTTCTGTTGCAGCTGTGATAAATCACCTCAAGCCTAGTGGCTTAAAACAACACAAATCTATAGTTCTATAGGTTAGAAGTCCAACACAGGTCTAACCGGGCTAAAATCAAGGTGTCGGCAGGGCTCTGTTCCTTTCAGAGGCTCTCAGAGAGAATCCATTTTTTTTGCTCTTTCCAGCTTCTAGAGGCTGTCTGTATTCCTTGGCTGATGGTCCCCTCCTCTATCGTCAGAGCCAGGGGCATAGCATCTTTAAATCTCTAATTCTTTGGTTCTCTCCTCCAGTTCCCTCTTCCACTTTTAAGGACCTTTGTGGTTAAATAGGGTCCAACTGAGTAACTCAGGAGACGCTCCCCGTCTCAAGGTCTGCAGATAAACAACCTTGATTCCCCTTTACCACGTAACGTATTCAGAGGTTCTGGGGATTAGGACGTGAATATATTTGGAGAGGGACATTATTCTGCCTACTATCTTGACTTTTAACTTTCATCGTAAATACATTCAAGTCGTTGCTGGTAACTTCAACGTACGTCATCTTATCAAAAGTCTGACCATTAAAATAAAGCATTAAAACCGTCCCCAGATTATGAAATTTTGCACATTTAACTAATTTAAATGGATAACTCACCAACTGTCTCTAGTTAGTCATTAAAAACTGACGAGAGAAACTTTGAGTCGTTGACAGGTTGTTTAAGCTAGCAAAAGGTGGAAATGTAACACAAGAATAATTCATCTGTTAATTGGAAAAGAACACCCAGTTGCCATCTAACTTTTTAAAAATAAATTCCTCACCATAACACATACATAGTAAAATAAATAAATAAATAAATAAAAATAAATAAATTCCTTTCTTAGTTCAGTTATACAATCCAATTCTGTAATTATGAATAAGGCAGAAATAAGGAGTTCTTAGTTTCTCACACTATGTAGTTTCCCCTTCTAGCACACATTGAGAGAGAGAGTCATTCAGTCCGTAGAGGTCACCCGGAGCAGACTGGAAGAGGGGACATCTAGCTCACGGTGGGCAAGTGTACCTGCAGCAAGAAACGTGTGACTCTGGAGAAGTGCGTTATCTTCCAAAAGGCTTAGTTTCCCTGTCTTTACAAATAGGGGAATATAAACCAGTTTGCTGTTAAATAGACTGATAGTTCTAAACAACTGTAAAACCAGTGGGAGCCTGTCTGGGGGTGAGGGTTGGGGGGTGGACTCTGTGGTAGGTGAGAATAGCTCTTGGAATGACAACTGTTTCATGTCTTGTTCTGATGTTCTCAGTGGAACTCAGCAGGGGATGCTTAGATAAGGTGAGGCCTCCTTTTTTTTTTAAATTTTTTTATTGTTATGTTAATCCCCATACATGACATCATTAGTTTTAGATGTAGTGTTCCATGATTCATTGTTTGTGCATAACACCCAGTGCTCCATGCAGAACGTGCCCTCTTTAATACCCATCACCAGGCTGACCCATCCTCCCGCCCCCCTCCCCTCTAGAACCCTCAGTTTGTTTTTCAGAGTCCATCGTCTCTCATGGTTCGTCTACCCCTCCAATTTCCCCCCCTTTTAATTGAAACAGAGAGCTCCAAGAGATACTCGGAATTCTACCTAGAAGCCATTTCTGAAATGCTAGTCTGAGTCCCTTAGGCCAGACTCAAGGCAGAGAAAATGTTTATTAGCTTGGAGGGTAGAGTTGCTACATGTTTGGCATTTTCCTATGAAAAATAACATAGGAAAACAATATACTTTAACTGCACCACCAGTTTTCAAATGGCTGGTGGCATGGTACACTGTGGCAGAAAGAGAAAAGATCCTTCTCATTGTGCTATTTATTTCTTAGGAGGAAAGCATTTTAACATGTAAAGGAGGCCGAAAAAATGATCTTAAAGTTAGGAGTTGTTGCTGTCTAATTTCTTACTAAAATATGCTGTGTTTTGCAGATGTTGATGAATGTGAGAAAAACCCTTGTGCTGGTGGAGAGTGTATTAATAACCAGGGCTCGTACACCTGTCAGTGCCGACCTGGCTATCAGAGCACCCTCACCCGGACGGAGTGCCGAGGTATGGTCCTAGCTCGGAAGTTGCTAAGTAAGGGGACATATATGCTAAGGAGGAGGTTTGCTTGGAAGGAATTTAACACCTTTGCCAGGAGAGGCTAACAGGCCCTTGTTGCTTTTTGCACTTAATTCCAGATATTGTCACACTGAAGGACAGCGTCATAAAATCCAGCAGACATGCAAATCATTTTAAAAGATGCTCCTGTTCCTATGGGAATATCTTATTTTTACTACTTTTTGCCTCATCACTATTGCTTTTAATTTTTAATCTGAGAGCTAGGGAATGGGGTTGACCCTTGTTGACACAGAAACTGAGGAAAGTTTCAGGTGAAATTGTATTGAATCAATTTCTTAATGGAAAGGTCTGTAGGGTAAAGAAGGAGCGACAGTGGCCATAGCAACATCACCTGGGAGCTGGTGGGAAATGCAGAATCTCAGGTCCCACCTCAGACTTACTAAATCACAATCAGCATTTGAACAAGATCCCCCCAGTGATCCATAAGCACACTAAAGTTTGAGAAGCACTACTATAAATGTTTGCTCACAGAATTTTCTCTTTGGGTTTATTAATTAATTTATTACATCATCCTATATGCCTTTTGTCAGATGACTGATATACTAAGTTTCTGGGACAGAAATAAGTAAGATCTACTTTCAACCCTCGGGGAATTCAAATATCTATGTCTCTATAACTTTGGCACGGAATGAGGTATTTCACTGATCCAGTAAAGCCAAATAAAAGCAAGAGAATTTTATGTTAAAATTAAATACAAGAAAAGGTCAAAAGGTTTGTATCACCTAAAAAAAATTGTCAGCTATTAACAGGAGTTAATTTTATTTGCCTTTTGTTTTTCCTTTAGCGAAAGCTCTTCATATGAGTTGAAGACAAATATTTTTTATTTTTATCAGTGACTGGTTACAGAGTCTTTGAATGTTGTTCTGGCTTAGAGATTTCTTGCCATTGGTATATAAATGGCAGTGTTGAGCAGAAGAAACAGGAGCATAGTATGTCAGCCTGCTAATATTTCTATTAATGGCCTACTTAATATAAATATAGATAGTTTGAATGTTTAACTGAGTTTAGAACATTGTTAACGTTATAACTATTGTTTACAATAATTAGCATGTATGATGTATTAGGCATTTTGCAGTAGTAGAGAATAAACTGAAAGCAAGGTCTAGAATTCTGCACTACTAAATAAGCAAGTAGAAGAGATTATTGAGCGTACTCAGCCAGGGCGAGGGCCAGCCAGTATAGAGGAGTGGTGATGTTATCACTCTGGGACTTAATTTATTGGAGACTGAGGATTACCTAAAAGCCTCAAATACTGTCCTCCTTAAGAGCTAGTGCTAAGCTTATCTCAAACATAAGGAGTTGATGACATATTCACATTTTGGGGAAGATGAAAGTGGCCACAAAACAGAAAGATTGCGTACTTAGCTGAGGAGAAGTACATGACAGTCTGAAGAGAAGGGGACAGAAGGGGCAGAGAGAAACACGGTAGAGAACTTTGAATGGCAAGCTTCCAATTTATCTTGTGAGGCAGTGTGCAGACTGAGGGTGCTCTGAAATTGGTGAGGAGAGAAAATGCTGAACTCTTTATACTGTTTATTTTATCCTTGGGCCTCAAAAGATTATAGAATCCTATAAAAAAAAAAAACCAATTCTGCTCAAGAGTATGTGGCTTTTACTATTTTTTGGAGTGTGTAGCAAGTCAGATTTTTGCAAGGATTAAGAAATAAATGAGAGAGAAAAAGAGCGTAGGTTGTTGGCACAAAGATCAGACAGAAGAAAAGCCCAGACTGCCTCAGCTAGTCCAATGACTCGTGTGGAAACCACTGTTGGATCTGCCCAGAAAGAAAGTGCGTCTGAGGGTCAACCACAAGACACCATGCAGACGCAGGGTAGACAGAGTAACCGATGTGCCATGAATGCACATTCTTGTCGTCCAGAGGATGTTTCGGGCGCTTATCCTCAGGCACATGTGGCCTCAGCTCTGCATAGATAGCTCCACCCCCAGGCACGGCTACGCGGTTCCCTGGTCTCTGTCTTCTGGGGAATAGGTTCTGGCAAAGATTGTATGCTATGTAGACAAGGCAGCGTGTATTCATCCTCTTTGGTGTTCATCCAGGTATCTAGCCTAGAAACTGAGGGGAACAGATAATCCAGGGTACCATGTTGTCCAATTTGAGTTAATCATTGATCTTTAAATGAGAAATGAGATACAGGTTATTTGAGTTACTGTCCTTTTTTAACACTTTCATATCGAGCTCTGTTGTTTACTTTGGCATAATATTAAGCACAACAGAAAGAAGGGGAAATGCCCCATGTTTTATTTGGTAGATAGAATGCTTATGAAGTTATAAAATAAACTAAGAATACATAAACAATAAAACTGTACTTGGACCAGAACTGCCATAAGGAAGGTAAACATTTCATGTGATTGCTGGTTTTCGGATGGAATTAAATTTTTTTAATAGGATTTTTGTTTTATTGTTCTGATGTAGCTATGAGATCTCCCTTTTTGAGCATGTGAAAAATGCCAGCCAAAGTTTAATATAAATAATGATATATCCTGGCTCATTAAATTAGCTAGGAAAATGAAGAAGAATCTGTTTTGTGTATACAATTGAGATTTAAGGAGTCTTTTTTTTTTTTTGGTTCTATTTTATTTATTTATTTTTAAGATTTAAGGAGTCTTATTAGAAATTAGAGTTAGATCAAATGCTCTTATACTGACATTCTTTTTCTGTCCTATGTCTTGCAAACTCTAGTCAGTCATCTAAAGTCTCACATTACTGGATATCACATTTATGTTGAGGAATATTTAGTAATTAAACCCCAAGACTACCATCATGGGTTTGGAGATGGAGGAAGGGGGAACTAAAATAATTGTAAATCCACCAAGTAAATCTATTTCTTCTGTTTTAACTTCCATCTTAGACATCGACGAATGTTTACAGAATGGCCGTATCTGTAATAATGGACGTTGCATCAACACAGATGGCAGTTTCCACTGTGTGTGTAACGCGGGCTTTCACGTGACACGAGATGGGAAGAACTGTGAAGGTAAGTAATAGCAAGATGGCAGTCAGGGCAGCAGGATAATATTCACCCCTATCTCCCGTCATGGTTTCAATATCAGAAGTCTTTAACAAGGGGCGCCTGGGTGGCTCAGTTGGTTAAGCATCTGTCTTAGGCTCAGGTCAGGATCCCAGGGTCCTGGGATCGAGTCCCACATCTGGCTCCTTGCTCAGCAGAGAGCCTGCCTCTCCCTCTGCCTGCCACTCCCCCTGCTTGTGCTCTCTCTCACTCTCTGACAAATAAATAAATAAAATCTTAAAAAAAAAAAAAAGTCTTTAACAAGACCAAGCCAAACATCAAGTGAAAGGTCAAAGTAGCAAATATATTTCACATATTGTTACAGGAGAGGCAAGCATACTTTGTAACAATATCCATACCTTTAATTACATTTCTGTGAGTCAAATAGCATTTCAAATATATGAGAGCTTGTCCTTTAAAGATCCCTGGTGATGATGAAACTTCTATAACACAGATCATTACTTCCTAGTTTTGTGCCATCAGAATTTGTTCGTTGTTTTTTTTTAATGGAACACACCTAATCTCCTGTATTTCTTTTTTAAATTTTTAATTGAAGTAAGGTGACACGTGCCATATATTCTTTTGACATTTATAATCCTTCTGTTTAAAGTGTCTGTCTAGTAAGAAAATACTGCTGAGTACCTGGAAATGTAAAATTTGTTTGAGACATTGACTATTGAGAAGCAGCTATCTTGTGTCTTGAATTAATCACTTCATTTTGAATTGGGCTGTTTCAAACATTTTGTCTTTTTCCCCTGCCATTTTTTCCTGAATTGAAAATATGACCATTATTGATGAGTTTCCACTACTTAGACCTTAGCAAAAAAATGAAGAATGCTTCTTATCGTCTTTCCCAACGTCTTTGGGAAAGATCCCAAGAATCTATTCATACATTAAAAGAATTTCAAAATTGTTCTTAGAAACATTTTTGGCAGAATATTATCTCAGTGATTCAATTCAAAGACTTAATGCCAGAACTCTCGGTTGGGATAGAATCCTGTTTAAAAAAAAGGAAAAAAAATCATAAATTACATTGGTCTGACTAAAGCCTGTAAGTGAAAACACACCATGTCTAGAAGAGCAAGTACCTCCCAAGACAGCTGTAGTATTAAATAAAATAACATATTGATGAATTTAAAGAAATAACCCGTTGATCAAGGAATTCTAAAGGTTAGCTAACATGGCTATCCTCCATAGTCCAGTCTTGCATTTTAAAAATACATTTTTTCCTACCCCTATTTAAAACTGCTTCCAATTTCAAGCTGCCCTCTGGTTTCTACTTTATAAAGAATTAGGAAGTGGCCTAAGTACATTTTAAGTTCCATCCTTCTTAGTTTTGATTTTTTTTTATTTTTCAGTGTTTTGGAAGTAATATCAGTGACGTAAATATAACCATCAGGCTGTTAACACACTTTTCAGTTTGTCCACTGCTCTTTTAAAAAAAAGTCCTGGTAGCTTCCATTGAGTCAAATTTTGTACACACACACATGTGCAGTTTTATATATATGATTACATATAAATTTCATATCTATACACACATGCATATATGTGTATATATGTATACATACAGCATATATATAGTATGTCATAAAATAAATTTAGCCCTAGAGTTTGCATGCACATGTCAAAAATTGAGAACTTAAGAATACATATTTTATATGGCCCTTCTTCTTCTTATATGCTATAATTTGGGAGAAAATTAGCCTTAGACTATAATCACACACACACACACACAAAAACCCCAGAAGAAATGTGAAGAAAAAGAATTATATTCATTCAGGTTGGCTTCCTCTGTAGGCTTACTCTTCTGGTCATAAGAGAATGTATATTTTTGCATTTTTCAGATATGGATGAATGCAGCATAAGGAACATGTGCCTTAATGGAATGTGTATCAATGAAGATGGCAGTTTTAAATGTATTTGCAAACCTGGATTTCAGCTGGCATCAGATGGGCGTTATTGCAAAGGTTTGTGCTATAAAACTCTAAGTCATATTCTCCCCCTGCTTTTTCTCCTTTCTATATTGCTTAGAGGTACCACTTTTCCGTATTGATTCTCCCCACTTAAAGTCCTCCTAATTCATTTTAGGAAACCTGACTGGACCTCCTTCTTAAGTCCAGCCATCCAGAGAGCTATGGTTTATGCTCAAGAGGCTGTTCTGATTTCAGAAAGGGTGTTTGGGGTCTTCTAAAGGAGCCTGAAAGGCTATGTAGCAAATGAATGAGAAGCTGAATTAATAGTTGGTCCACCAACAAATGTGAGCATCTTTTTAAAGAAGCTGAATTCTTCCTCTTCCTTATATTTGGGGAGTAATGGTAGTTAGGTCTTTTGATGGCTGTCATTTGCTACCTCTTACATCTTCACCTAGACAAAATATTGTAAATGCTTATTGCAGTGATATCTTCTCCATAATTTCCTCCTGATATCTTAAGAAACAAAGTTTTTCATGAACAATTTAAGCATTTTCAAGTCACATAAGCATAAAGGGAAATAGAATTAAGCAGAAGAAATAAACAAAGAGCCATTGTTTAACTTTTGAAATAACTGCATTGCTCCAGTTATTGAAACAAAAATTAAGATTTTTATTTGTGCTATTGAAAATTGGGGTTCTGAGAAGAGTCGTCGAGATAAATTTGTGCTTGTGTCTCTTGCCTTATGTAGCTAGGGATGAGGGATTATTGCCCTTGGGTCCAAGATCTAAGTTGAAAACATACTTCTCAAGGAACCTTATATCCAAAACAGGCCCAGGAAATCTACTAAAATACTGCACTCAAAGCCTTCTGCTCATAGTTTCAGATGGAGAAGTGCAGAGTGTCAAGCTAGTCAGGATTAAGAAAACAGAATAAAGTCCTATGATGTCTCTTCTCCAGGTGCCCCTGGTAGACAGTTTTGGTAAAGGTGCTATGGAAGAAAGCCTTGTATTAAGTCGTTGGCAAGACATGCATTTTCTCTAGGCTTAAAAGAGCTTCTATCCCTTGGTTGTTTACCTACATTCTCCATGACCTTCACATCAGTGGATCTTAATATTGTGCAAATCTGTCTTCAGAGCAAGAGAAAACATTTGAGTTCTTAAAATTTGAAATAGGAAATAAGTCTCTGTACTTTTGAGCCCTGTGCTGGGAGGAACTTATTGTATGGAAGACAAGATTAACACGTGGAAATATTCTACAGTGTAAAACAGAATACAACAAAGTGCCAAATTGTGCAGATTAAGTGCTGTACAAGTAAAAAGAAAGGGGAAGGGAATGATTGCTGGAATATTTGGAGTTAGGCTTCCAAACAAAATAACAGAAGGAAATGTGAAAGCCCCTTTGTGCACAGACCTTTTGCAAGAACACATACTCCTGTTGCCTATCCACAGGGCATGCTGAGATTCACTTTCAGTGCCTATAGGCTGCTGGGGACCCAGGTCACACCCTCTCAGCATTTAGTATGACCAATAGATAATACTGATGTAACTATTTCAGACGACACTATGACCTCATAGATGAAACTAGGTTTTGCAACTGTCTGCAGCTGGTGAAATAGATGGAATATACATATTAGACGAAGAATAAAGAAAAAAGAAATTTCTTGGGTGCTGAATTTCTTCTTTTCTGTAACTTTTCTCTTGACATCATTGGATGAGATTTTCTCTTAGCGCTGAGTACTTAGTTCTGAGACCACAAAGATGTGACTGTTCAAAGCTAGAATAAACAATGTTAATTTAATCTCTACAGTTAACTAATCTGATGACCAGCTTGGCCTCCCTGATCACTCTCTGAAAGTTGGGGCCACTCCCATTGAATCATGCCCTCTAGATCTATGTTACATCTCTGTCCCCGTTAAAAAGCCTGTGTATCACTTTTCAGGCTATAGTTGTCACTGTTTTACTGTAGATCTCAACTTGAACAAAAAGGTGACCTGAATAACTGAACCAATTTGAGTTCATGTATTTAAATATAACTGCTGTTTTAAAATACAATCTGTACACGGGAATCTTGGACCATCTGAATATACCTTGTGCCAAATAACACAAGCTAAGTAAAAATCTAGAGGTGTTTCAGTCTCAATTTGTCTTTTTAAGGTCAGAAGAAAAGGAAATAGTTACATACACTAGTTATATATTATAAAAGGAGTTGTTATAAAATGACTTGCTTCTAAGTGTTGTATGTTTTCCAAAACACAATTTTGGTACCATTTCTACTTCCCCATATTAAAGGGGAAAAATCTTTGCTATTATTAGTGTGTGCCCAATAAAGTGTTTTACCAGACCTCTCCTAAGTATATACATATGATACTATAAAATATCTGTAATACTTAAAGATTTTTCTTTGCTGGGTTCCAATTGGTTAGGGTGTTGTTGTTGGCCAGAAATGGTCATCAAAATCTTCTATATTCATTTTCCATTTCTTTTCTATGGTGTTCCATCAGGGTTTTAGTTCTGTATCTCTTAATGCCATGCTAGTCATCTCAGAGAGTTAAGTGATATTGGAATGGACACCAGTCTGAGTATTAGATGTCAAATGGAGCAGCTTCCTGCCCAGGTCAAAGTTGCACTCTATTATCAAGCTAGATTTCTGACAGTCCTGTAAGAATTGCCATGTGAAATGTTCAACAAGATCCTCTGTCTGTTAGCTGTCACTTTCCTTCTTCTTCCAGTTCTGTTTTTTGCTTTTGTGATTGTTATTTTGGATAAAAAGACCTCAGGAGAATATGATTGAAATAGCTTTTTCTGTGGTTTAAAAAAAAAAAAAATAAGCTCATGTAGTTTATGTCAATTTTTGTTCTTCTATCAAAGGACAATGAAATGCGTCTCATTGAGCTTTTATTGTTGGTGCTGCATATTCTTTTCCATCTTCCCCATTTTCAAGTGTTGTAAAAGAATTGTAAGCATGTTTTGGTTTCATAGAAACGTCACTCCATTTTTAATAAGTGCTTTTCCCCACCACAGATATTAATGAGTGTGAAACACCTGGGATCTGCATGAATGGGCGTTGTGTCAACACTGATGGTTCCTACAGATGTGAATGCTTTCCTGGACTGGCCGTGGGTCTGGATGGACGTGTGTGTGTTGGTAAGATAAAGCCGTGACTACATGTGTGCTAGAGATCCACCCTCTGTCGACCAATAAATCCCACCAATAACAAATGCACTCTACTGTAACAGACAGGACAGAATATTTGTGGGGGAACAAACCAACAATATCAGTTCTCTTCTTGCATAAATCGGATATTAATCTAAGATGAGCTGAGATAAATGAAAACCAGGGGAATCCCTACCTCTTCTTCCCCTTTTCTTTTCTAATCATGTCAATGTCCTCAATTTTCTCCAATTCTCCCTTCTGGATAATGGTCTTTGAAATTGGCCTCTATATGCTCATTATCTCATAGTGAACATTTTCGTATAGGGAATTAAATGTCCTAAGGGAAGCATAGAATGCAAAGGAGGATATGGATAATCAAGAACTTTATGTAATATTTTTATGTGGCTTTATAAGAAGTTTAAAATTTGTTGAGAAATAGATATTAATTTTATCCAAATTATTTTTAAGAAAGGTAGTCAATAAACCTTTGAATTGGGCATAGCTGGAAACTCCCTCCCTGCTGGTAAAGATGACACTACCTAGTAGACCAATGTCTACAGACTTACATAATGAACCATTTATAAATTAAACTTCCTCTTCTTCGAAAGTACATCTAATTCAGACATTCAATAATTGCATGTTTATTTTGAGGTAGGCCACACTTCTTAAGAAAGATCTTATTTATCATAGGGTGAGAGTCACTGGTCATCCATCATTCATTTAACTTGTATTAGGTGCCTGCTCTGTACAGGTCTGGGAAAGATAAAAATGAATGAGATAGATTCTCAGCACTTAAGAATCTCACAGTTGGGTAAACCATGGTAGTCTCTAGAAAACAGAAAGACTCTGGGAATTGGTTTCCAGTTCTTGGAAGCTGAATGTAGTTCGTTTTGTTTTGTCTTTTTCTGTTGAAATCTAAGACCAGAGGCATCTTCTGTGAGTTAGAATAGGGACGATGGCTAAATAAAGGCAGCTTCAACTTTGACCTGGGGAGTTCTCATCTGTTTGAAGTGATAGTGTGATGACAGATCCTTCTTCCTGTTTAGACACACACATGCGGAGCACATGCTATGGTGGATACAAGAGAGGCCAGTGTGTCAAACCCTTGTTTGGTGCCGTTACAAAATCTGAATGCTGTTGTGCCAGCACTGAGTATGCATTTGGGGAACCTTGCCAACCGTGTCCTGCACAGAATTCAGGTATGTGGTGTCATGGGGATGCCCTCGTACTACTAGCCTCCCGCCTCCGTCTGCAGTCTTTGCATTTATGGAAGTCACAGGGAGAGATGATGTTATGCTCTCCAGATACATCATATACCTTCCTGGGATCTTGGCAGGACTACTCAGGGTCTGATCACACATTACTCACCCAATCCTAATGGTCATTGGGAATCGACAGCATTTTGGAACCCCCATCCCAACTCCTCCACCTTAATAATACTCATACTCTTTGGAATTCATGCAGCTTGCCTTGTTTTCTAAAGTAGTTTCACAATGTTTGCATTTTGCAGGAACTATTATAAAAGCAGAATTTTACAGAGTGTAAAGTAAATAATTTTCAGATTACCTGAATATTTCCAGCTTTTTACCAAAAGGCCGTGTGTGAATTTTGTTCAAATCCCTCATGTTGATTTAGGTGTGCTTCTCCTAAATGATTTTATTCAACCCTAGGGAAAAAGTATTTTTCTCAATTTGAAGTGACATGGCATAATGAAAAGAAAACTGGTTGGTGAGTCAGAATTCTTCCCAGCCACCGGCAGACAAATTACTTAATTGTGGGGGGGTTCAGTTCATTGTAGGTTTTTGTTTATTTAGGAATTTTGCTCACCTACTTTCAAAAGGATTTGAGATGGCTTACAGTAGTAAACAATTATAAAATAGAATAATATGGAAAAGGAATCCTTAGTTTTCTCATCTATAAAATGAATTATCTTAGGTAATCCAGAAGATCCTCTCCAGGTGTAAATTGTTTCTATCTGTAAGGCAAAAATAGTTTATTGAAACTAAAGCAATAAACTGTCAACATTTGGAAACTTGGGAGTTTCCTTTCAGTGTTCTAAAATAGAGTTAGATCTAATATTGAAAACATGTAGTTCTGATTGGTTGGTTTACATCTAGGATCCAATTAGTTCATTTCTGGCCTAGATACAATCAATTAAAGATTAACTTACAATTTTTAAACATTTGATATTTTGAAAGTGATAATAGTTGAAATTAGAGAGTTAGAAATTAAAATATGAGAAGTTAGAGAAAGTTAAATGGAAGTCTTTAAAAGAAATGAGGGATGCCGGTTGAAGAGGAAAGCTTTATTCTGGCTGATTAATTTCACAAATTACCATTTTATATATGATTACCATTTAGTTCAATTCATGCTCACAACAATACTTCAATTTTATAATGTCAAATATAATCCTATCCAACAAAGATACCTCCATGTAACTTTATAGTCGTATATCATCAATACTATCCTTTTGTATGTTACTTTAACTTTTCAAAGTACTTTTCTTATACTTTTGTTATGCACTTTGAATTTACAAGACAGATGAGTATCATGAAAACTGGCACATGAGAGTATAGGTGATTTGTTTACATCTTCAGTAAGTGGAAAAACCAAAACTTAGAATCTAGGACCCTTGGTGCATAGAGTTCTTTGTTTTTACATTTTCTTCTGGACCAAGTGCATCCAAAGAATTCTTATGATACCTCAGAAAATGAAGTAATCTTATAAAAAGATGACTAAAAGAGACCAGATTTCTTTAAGCAATAAAGCTGAAGGAGGGTTAAATTTGAAGCCCAGCCCCACTAGCTTCTGTTTTGTATTTGAATGCACTTGCACAGAAGAGGTCCACCTGTGGACGTGGTTTCAGTCCGTTTGGTTTCTCTGCCTCTTTGGTAGATGAAAATGCCAAATCCTGAAGGATCTAAGTGTAGAGTATCCCTTATTTCAGGAAAGAGGGGAGATTTTAAGAGGTACTGAAAATATTCAGAAGATTCCTTCTTTAGCCAATCTAATGAGAAACTCCAACCCCATCACATCTAAAGTCCATCTCTGTGCTCTGGAAGGAAGCCAAGGGAGCTATCTATGAAGATATTTCTCCCTGGCTGCTGAACATTTACTCCTTGCAAGAATCAGTCAGTTAAACCCACTGAAGTGTAAGTATTAAGAATTTTCTCATATGTCCCCACACCCGTGTCTCTGTGGCACAACAGTGAATTAGCTGAGCAGCACCTACCATTTATTAAACGTATGAGCTGTGCGAGGAGCTGTGTTGAGCACTTTCCATGTTCTCTTGTGAAATCCTTATAAGTGTCATGTGAGTTGGGTATTCTTGTCTCCAGTTTATAGAAGGGGAAACTAACAGAGGGAAAGGGCTTGCTCCCAATAAGCATTGTCATCAGCATTCAAACCAATGCTGACCCGAATTCACTGACTGCAGATAGTCTCGGACCAGATTCTACCCAAATGGAAAAGAACAGTGACAATAATTTGCTTCCACTTAGGCCAGGCATCAACTAATTCAGCACTAACTGTAAAACTGCTTTCTGCAAAACTGGCATGATATTGTCTTTCCTACTTTGTTGCTTACAGTACTTCAAAAATGTTTTAATTAATTGCTGATGTGAGAGAATAATGACAATGCATTTCTTTTTGCTTCTAGTCCCAGGCTTTCAAACACATGCAATGGCAGCCACTTTCCCAGTTGTTCAGTTTATGGTCCCATTTAGCAGGGTTTAAAAATTAAGGCAGAGGCTCTGAGGGATTCAAACTTCCTTTTTTTTTAATCTGTGTAACTCCTTTTCATTCACTGTCATCAGGAATACAGTTTTCTAGCATGCAGGAGTGTAAGAGCTATTTGATTCTTAGCAGTGAGGTGTGGTTGGCCTCAGTAAAAAGGCCTGTTCCTAATATCCAGTTCCCCTGCCACTTAAGCACAAATGATTTGCATTTGACCATGAGACTCTGTGGTTGCCAGAAACTGTGGGCAACTAAGGGGACACTTTAGTTTGTTTTGGATAAAGTGTGATTCCCGTTAGTTCTCCATTTTCATCATTCACTCTTACGTTTGCCTAAATATTGTTGGAATCGTATGTGAAACATTGCATCAGTTTTAGGAAATAGAAATCTGATTCCATCAGAATTTGGGAACATATTCTGTATAACTTAATTTCTTATTAAGATCTCAGTTTTAACATTATGCAATACTTTGCCTATGGATTTATCATATAGAATGAACCTAGTATCCTGATGAATATGAACTTTAAAAATACACTTAAATGCAAAGGCAGATACTTTTGTTTTTCTTCTGAGTGGAGGCTAGAGAATTTGCAGAGAGAAATGAGAAAATGTTAAGAACTTGATTGTATTAAAAAAAAAAAAAACTGTTCACACTAAGAAACAAAATTATTCCCAAGACGGTGGGAGAAAGTTTTATTAACAGTTAAGAAACCACATTTTAACAGGCGCATTTCACTGTAAGTGTAAAGTGTTCCCTGGTGAACAAAATCAAATTGTAGGAAAAACACCTTTTCCAAAAGCGCTTTGCACAAGGAATTGCTATAACGTGCCTATGTCCTTTAAGGTCATTTTCCACAGTGATGCGGAGCCTTTAAAATGGGAGCTGAGTGTACCAGTGACTCCCTCGGGAGATGCCTCCTTTTTTTGTTACCGCTTTATTTCGGCTCCACTCACTTAGGAGGAAATGATGTGTGCAAAGCCAAGTACAGGATCGACCTGTCCTCCAAACAAGGGAATCATTTACTATCTGTTAATTTATTGCAGCGGAATACCAAGCGCTCTGCAGCAGTGGGCCAGGAATGACATCAGCAGGCAGTGGTAAGGACTTGTTTGAAATTCACTTTCTTCAGCATGTGCAGAAGCTGCAGTACTGGGCATTCCTGTGGGTTTCCAGTTGGTCCCTTTACACCAGACCAGAGGAGGTCTGACCCCTTCTCTGGCCATCACTGCATTATGTACCTGGGACCCCTAGAGGCCCCCAGGGGCAGAGCAACTATGGTACACTGTGTCCTGGGATTGCTGGGTTTGGGTGTGGGGCTTGGTACTGAAGGGGTGGGTGCTCTCCCGGGGCGGTCGATGGAGGACTGCAGATGAGATGCAATGACTGTGGCATCTCATTCATGAGAAAGAGGCAGTCTGGTCCTCCTTCGGCTCTTCCACAATCAAGTACAGTTCAGGGTTATGGGCTCAGTTGAAATGTTATCCATTCACATTTTGAATGATTTCCTGACTGCCAAGTATAGGGTCCGTATAAGATGTCAATAGGGAGCTATCTTATATTTTGTAGCAAGCAGTGATAGCAATTAACTAAGTTGGAAGAGAATGAAATATTTAAGTGTAGGGCTTAGAACTAGAGAAATATTGGTACCATAAAAGAATTAAAGTTAAAAGGGAGAGTTGGAACAAGTGTAAAAATGGATTTTATTAATATAAAACTAAATGATTCAATTCAGGACAGTTCTAGAAAAAAAGTTGGAATTGATTGTCAGTTCATTCTCATGATTAATTTCATCATTATGTGTGGATGAAGGTGGAGAAGAGATATTTGGGGGAAAGAGGAGTAGTAAAGAAATTTATAATGAATAAAGAGTTTGTGGGGAATAAATAAAGTTGTGATAGGGACCCAGAGAAGGAAAAACATGTTAACCCTGACTTATAGAAGATTTGAGACTAGCCATTCACTGATTGTCATTCTGCATCACCCTTGACCATAGAGCTCTCCTCAGTCTGTGGGCACACAGCAGAGGGAGGACCCAGCCTCATCTGGGCTGAGCAGCAGAAGCTTTCCCAGACCAGGTGGTGTTTGAATGGGCTTTGGACCAATGAATAGGCCTGGCTCCAGACATTCCTGACACAGAGCAAAAGGGCATTGTATGTTCATGGAAGAATGAGAAATTTAAAGTAAATAAACAGAGTTCATATTTTAATTTAATCTTTACGATAGTATTGAACCTATAAAAGTTTGAACCATGAGAATGACACAGTCATCTTATTTTTAAGATAAGTCTGATGGCACTGTGGAAGGTACCTTAAAGAGAGATAGGCTGGAGGCAGGGAGACTGGTTGTAGGGACTGGGGCTCTGTGGTGATCTACTTTTCCATCTTGATGTTTGATCCAGAAGAAGACCAGGGGTTCTCCTTCAGCCTGATTAAGGATTGGTAATCTTGTAGTTCCAGCTCAAATGCCAAGTTCCTCTCAAGGACTGGTGGAAGGAAGATTTGAGTCAGAACATCTTGTAGTAAGAAACAGCGATCAAGCTTTCTCATCTAAGTGAAACTTTATTTTACCAGGTTCTAAAGTTGTTACATTTCTTGTAATGTTATTTTTTTTTTGACAGTTCTTTGACCTTTACTTTAGAATGTTATTGATACTGAACCTTTTTTCTGGTGGTGCAGATATAAATGAATGTGCACTAGATCCAGATATCTGTCCAAATGGAATTTGTGAAAATCTCCGTGGGACCTACAAATGCATATGCAATTCAGGATATGAAGTGGATTCAACTGGGAAAAACTGTGTTGGTAAGAAGTTTCACCTGTTTCCTAAGACATCTCATGCATCATGCATTCTTTCTTTGTTGCTTGGAGGAAACTGCTTTCACGTAGCCTAAAGGACTGGGCAAATGAATGGCCTTCACTTTGGGTGTCAGCATGGCACATACATGTCTTGATTAAAATTTACATACCTGAATCCTGGTAATTTATAAGTAGTCGTGTGTCATGTTCACTCCAAAAAAGAGAAGCTCCTTAGATGTATAAAATACAGATTGTGAGCCGCTCTCATGTGTCTACAAAGGCATCCCTATTTTTACCGAGAGAAGCAACTCTTCTCCCAACCATTTGTTAGGTTTAATCAAAGAAAACCCAGCTTATTTTCAGTAATAACTGTTCTCTGTTAAGTTTAGCAAACACCATATTTTTAAAAAGATTTTATTTATTTATTAGAGAGAGAGAGCTTGAGAGAGAGCAAGCACGTGTCAGGGGGTAGGAGAGCTGAGGGAGAGGGAGAAGCAGGCTCCCCGCTGATTGGGAAGCCCTAAGATCAGGACGCAGGGCTCCATCCCAGGAATCTGGGATCATGACCTGAGCCCAGATGCTTAACCAACTGAGCCACCCAGGTGCTCCAAGCAGACACCATATTTGATGCTTTAACAAACATTAATGAAAGTACCAGCCAGTAACTAAACAAAACAAAACAAAAAACAACAAAACTTTGGGAATAAAATGATCAACATAGGCACCATTATTTTTTTTTCAACTTTCTCCAGTTGCCTAGTACTTTCTGAAACGTACTGTCCATTCTGTAGTGCAGTGATACACTGACTTTTGAGAAATGAATTCTTCCTCTCTCACACCCTTAATTTTAAGGCTTCTTTTTGGGAGCATAGTTGTGATTTGATTGCACATGGTATTTTCAAACTAGATTAAACTCAAAACAAGTTCTACTATTTCATTTTTCTGTAAGAGCCTCTTCTCTTCGGCAGATGAAAATCATCATTTATCTGAACAGGCCCAGAAGGACACAAAGATGTTTTAGCTTCATCCACAAATCACCCCATTTGAAGCAAAAGGGAGAGTTTGGGAGGCAATAGGGATTCTTCCTTCAATGCATTAGTATGTACTCCAAAGTTGAACTGATTATCATCAGGTCAGAAGTATGTTCGTATTCCAGATTATGTTTAGAAATATAAAGTGAGGAATCAAAGATCCACCACAGCCATAGGATTCCAGGTGGTGGCTATTTTTTATCTTAATCATCAGTTCCTCACTTTAAGGTTCCAGATCCTTGTGACATCATCAAAGTTAAAGGATT
Source organism: Mirounga leonina (assembly GCF_011800145.1). NCBI lineage: Eukaryota > Metazoa > Chordata > Mammalia > Carnivora > Phocidae > Mirounga > Mirounga leonina. The sequence goes on along the minus strand of NW_023270839.1, from coordinate 24,665,032 downwards.
GTAATATTGACTCTTTTGGGAAGCGTTAGCATTCCCTATATCATTTTGAGAGAATTCTCACCGTGTTGTTTCCTCATATAGTAATATAACTCTATACTTACTTTTCCATATTTTAACTACTTTATAAGTATACTGCTAATTTAAATATATTTACTACTGTGAACCTAAGCAGCTCTCTGGTGCTGAATTTGTGTATCCTTTATTTTAGGGCTACTAGATTGTCAAATAATGATCTAAACAGAATTTCACGATGTGTAAAAAACTCCTTGTGGACATAAAGCCTTTTCTGTGGGTTGTGTAATATACTTTAGCCCAACTGTATGTAACAAGCTGTTGAAGTTCCACACTTTCTGAATTACCTAAGTAACACATATCAAAACTTAGATTTTGCATCAGACAGACCTATTATTCACCTGAAAGTAAGGAGTTTTTCTGGGCTCTCTGAATCTCAAGTCTGAAATTCCTTGTGAGAATTATAAACTCTACAGATCGCTTCATACCCTGTAAACACAACTGGAGGCCATTTCAGTTATTCTAAAGAAGAAACACCCATCCTGGAACTAACACATATCCAAGATGGGCCATACTTTCTAAATATTTGTTTAGTTCCTTAAATCAGTAGGATTGGGCGCCTGGGTGGCTCAGTTGGTTAAGCGACTGCCTTCGGCTCAGGTCATGATCCTGGAGTCCCGGGATCGAGTCCTGCATGGGGCTCCCTGCTCGGCAGGGAGTCTGCTTCTCCCTCTGACCCTCTTCCCTCTCATGCTCTCTGTCTCTCATTCTGTCTCAAATAAATAAATAAAATCTTTAAAAAAAAAAAACAGTAGGATTAGTTCTTTTAATTCTGACACAACGAACAGTTATATGAAGATTAATGATTTCCAGAAAATCCAGGTGTCTTCCTGTTAAGGCAAGTGAATTGCATAGTATCTGGTGACTTTAGACTTTGTGGACACCTAGTAAAAATAATCAGATGAAGCCCTTATTTTCTTCAAGTTAGGTAAGTTAGGCAAAAACCAATGGTAGGGGAGTTGTGCCTGTTTGCTTGAGTTAATCATATCATATGACCTTAAATCTTAACCTGAAAAAACAGAGAAATTGCATGCAAGGAATGAGCTCCTCCAAAAGTTCATGTTTGTTGGTTTTCCAGATATTAATGAATGTGTATTGAACAGTCTACTATGTGACAATGGACAATGTAGAAACACTCCAGGAAGTTTTGTCTGTACCTGCCCCAAGGGATTTATCTACAAACCTGACCTAAAAACCTGTGAAGGTAAATTGTATTTTTCTTCTTATATTACGTACTTTACTGTCTTTTGGTATGCTACTGAAAAGCCATGAGAATAAGTTAGAGTCACCTCTATTTTAAACACGTATGTCATTGTAATTGAGATTCTGTGGTCCTAAATGACACTTGCATGCGCTTTGGAAGATACTGATGGTACTTAGCTACAGTTGGCATTTTATTTGCTATCACTTGAAAGATGAAGAAAATATCACATAGTTAGTAATTCGGAGATCACACTTCATGTTTGCTCCAGATTTTCTGAATAAAGAGATTCAACCATATGCCAGATTCTGTGCTAGAGGGATATCTGCTCAAGTATTAGTTTTGACATTCCATCTAGTCTAGAAAGAAATCTATCTAGGCCAGCTCTACTATCTAATAAAGAATATGTGGTAGCAATTGAGGCCAAAGTTTAAATATCCTTTCATGAGCAAGACTAGTTTTTAGCAGTAATGTGGACCTGTTTTTGTTTCAGACATTGATGAATGTGAATCAAGTCCTTGCATTAATGGAGTCTGCAAGAACAGCCCGGGCTCTTTTATTTGTGAATGTTCTTCTGAAAGTACTCTGGATCCAACAAAAACTATCTGCATAGGTATTTATCTTGCTGATCAGTACTGTATTTAATGTCCACTTTTAATGCGAAAGAGTTTATTGCAAAATAGTTTAAGTATGGATGAACAAAATTTTATTTTGTTTCAACATTATCACTTGCTTCATGTGTCATTCTTGCTGTAATTCCAATGCGCGTTTGAATTTTTTATATAGATTCTATTAAGTATCTATTAAACATCTTCTCCTACCTCCCTGCAGAAACCATCAAAGGCACTTGCTGGCAGACTGTCATTGATGGGCGGTGTGAGATCAACATCAACGGAGCCACCTTAAAGTCCCAGTGCTGTTCGTCCCTTGGTGCTGCCTGGGGGAGCCCGTGCACCCTATGCCAAGTTGGTAAGAGAGACAGGCACTGTGGCTCTGGGCCCATCCCACTGGTCACTTTGCTTAGAAAGGGGAAACCCAGTACTTCATTTATTTAGGTTCATCTAGGAATTCTAGATTTAATTCTGATGACCTTGATGAAACATATTGCTGAATAGGGAACAAAGAGGTGTCAAGGACAGTAATTTCATGTGATTTGGTGATTGGGTTATTGTTTTCTACCCTGGTGTTGCTTTCCTAGATCAGCAACTCCTGTGGGCTCCCTTGGAACCTCATGATCAGGGGTCCTGAGCTTTTTATAGGCACAGATTATCTTCCAAAAAATGGACTGATGTAAAGGAACCAGTATTCATGACTTAACTTCTAAATCTGTTGCAAACTGAGGTTTGAGAGCTTTGCTGATGATTTTGTTGATTCAGTGTTTGGGTATATGAATATATAGTCTGAATGCTGCAGGGCAGGAGATCTTCAAATTCTAGACTTTATTTTCCATGTCCATGTTATAGGATTCAACCATATTATATGATTCCTGTTTTAGAGCTGATAGCAAAAGAGAGATCTAGCCAATTTCCTTCTTAGTCATCCCCTTAGCATGATCTTTAGGGGAACTTTGGGTCTTTCAGGACCTCTCAGAGGAATTGAGCTTAATTCAAGGAGACATTTCGTTCTTCTTCTTCATCTGTGCAATCGCAGAAACCTTTGTCATCTTAGACTTATTCATAGCCACAAAATCTAATTCATGTCCAGGTCCTCTTTCGTGTTTCTTATACCATGTCGTACAAAGTCTGGATATTGTTATCTCAAATTTGTTTTTTGTTTGTTTGTTCTTTTTACAGATCCCATATGTGGCAAAGGCTATTCAAGAATTAAAGGAACACAGTGTGAAGGTATTTATGTGTATTTATAAGCCATACATTTTGGTGTGCATGAAGAATGCCTGTGTGCACTTGGATTGGATAGAGTTGTCATGTAACTTCTCAGTGAGACCTATGCAGCAGAGAGGGAAATAATGAGGACTGCAGAACATAACAGATGTTAATTTCACAAGCATATATATGCTGTTGCCAGTGTTGAATCACTACGGCCACAGGGCAGGGTGATTGAAAATGGCTGACCATGGTTTCGAGCGACTGCACTTTCAAAATACTGTCAGGAAGAGGAAAATGGAAGTTTCCAATGAGGCTGTAAAATTTGCATTTTTTTCTTGGTTTGTCCTGGCTTGTGTGTGTTTGTTTGTTTGTTTCTTGGTCATGGAAGATTCAGAAGGACATACTCTATTGTCTCATTTTTGAAAGTCTACGTGGATTCTCTCCAGTTTGTTGTGATTCTTTCTCACGGAGTCCCAGATAGACGTAGGTCAGGGTGACTAACACAACCTGACATGACACAGCAGCTGAAAAATTTTAAAAACAGCAATTAGTCCCATATGTGGAATGAAATGAAGTTTTTTTTTCCCCTGCTAAAATAAAGAGGAACGCTACAACCCCCACCCAAGGTCTTGCTTTCCAAATGATGACTGAATCCTTTGGCCTTTCTCTGGTCCAGACCCACTGTTAATAACTTATCTGACCTCAGCAGCACATTTTGGTGTACAAGTGGCCAGAACAAAAAACCCAAAAAGGTAAATTTCCCCCTCCCCACTTACATCTCTCAGAAGGAAAGATTTCAAATATTTTCTTTTTCAACATCCGTGGCTTGGAAAGTTATTTTTTTCCAAATAGAGACACAGTATGCTAATACCCCCCTTTTTTTGGCATTGGCAAGTGCCTTTCTTTGAATTAACTTGATGGTGAATATTTTTCCAAATTAAGTGCAGAGAACACACTACTTTCTATTAAGCAAACTGGGAGGGACTGGTACATTTGAGAGTGAGTGGGTGAATGATGAATGAATGAACATGAGTATCTTTTGACTCTCCCTAACTCAAGCTGGGGCCACCAAGGCTTTGACAAACAGTCTGAGACTGTTGCTGAGTTAAAACTAGTTTTACACCTTCTGGGGACATTTCAGCATTTCTCAGAAGACACTCTTTTGACTGGCCCCAGATATGTCTCAGTGGGATTTTTTTCTTCAGGCTATTTATTTCTTCTTTGCTAGTTTGAAAGGTCAGGTTTCTGTTATACCCAGACATCTGATCTCATAAAGCTATGTGGCTCCTGGGAGCCTTACCTGAGATGTCCATAGTACCCAGGGCTGTCCCCAAAAACTCATACCAACTCCCGGCCTCTATAATTCAAAAATTACTCCTTAAGACCAATGGAGAAATTCACACCTTTGGGAAAAGGTGGACTCAGCATGGTTGCTATTTAGAGTTCCCAGAAATTCTACATGAACTATTTGGAAGCAAACTAGTTTTATGAACTTATTTGGTTCAAAATGGCCTTTTCTGTTGTGAGAATAATTGTGACTCCATGAATGGAATAAAGTAGAATGATGTTATACATATATTTTAACTTCCTGTTTTTTTTCTTGATAGATATAAATGAGTGTGAAGTATTCCCAGGAGTATGCAAAAATGGCTTATGCGTTAACTCTAAGGGATCATTTAAATGTCAGTGTCCCAGTGGGATGACTTTGGATGCCACAGGGAGAATCTGCCTAGGTAAATCCTGAGCTCATTACTTTTCTAATGGTCATTTCTTAAAGATTATTAAAAACTCAGTGAGTAAAATAAAGCTGAATATTTGGTTCCAAGTACAGTTATACATATCCCAAATTCAGCATTTCCATTAGGATCCGTAGTAAGTTCCTTGACAAATAGCCTTCCTTACTCAAGCTCTTCATTTATTCTTTATAAAAAGAGTAGAGAACATGTTTAGTTCTTTATTGATGTGTAACTATTCTTTAAATCATTACCATCACAGTCATTATTCCAGAACGTTCAAATCTGCCTCCACCAACTCTAGGATACAAGGTGAATGGTGGGGAGAACAATTTTGCTTGATTAGAAACTGTAGCCCATCCCTGCTAGGCATGTCTTGCCATTGGCCAGATGGACAGGTCTTTGCAAGAAACCCTAGTGGGTGTGAGTGAAGAGTGCCACATTCCTTAATAGTGAACCTAAAGGAGCCCAGGGCCACTGTCACTTCTAATCACGTTGGGATTCTCCATGCCAACTGCGAGAGCCCAAGTGGCATTGATATGGAAGAGATTGGACCCTGAGTTCTCAGAAAGCTGCCCTGTGGGCTCCTACTGGCAGCAAGTTGGAGATCCCACAGTCATGTGTGTGGCATCTGGCAGACAGATTCTGACCCTACTTCTTTGGCTTCTGCCTGCTGGGAATATGTCTCTTGGATCATTCATTTCCGAGTCTGTGGCTCTGAAAATGATGCTCGGGTACATTGTATATCTGAAACCATATTCCTCTAAAGAGCATCCTTAGTGAAGGACCACTGTAGGTGGTTAAAAGAGTAGGATGAGGTTAAGGAATTTGGATCATTTATGAATTAGAACTAACAAAACTTGAAATATAGAGCTTTATGGTTTATAATGTAAGCAATATGGAGTAGAAAAGTTGGAATCCAGAGGGGAGAGTCTTCTCATAACCATGGATGTCAGTTAATCTCATTTTGAGTCCACTTTTTTTGTTTAGGAGGAGTTGGCGTTTAATGAGAACCTTCTTCCAGGTTCTTCAGTTGAGAGATGCTTCAGTGTTTAATTTAGAAATCATGTAAAAGGTATCCATATATCTCATTAGAGGCAACCTGAATGGAAAGTTGCCCAGAAGGCTTCGGAAGCTTTCTAACATTAAAGGATGTTCAGGCACATAGGTGAATGGTTAATGACTACATTGTGAAGGAGAGAGAGGGAAGATAATGCCTTAGGTTTTAATTACACTTTACAGTTTCCAGACACAGAATCTTATCTGAGCTTCACGGTACCCCCTCAGATGGGTGCAACATCATTTTATGGATGTAGAAATTCAGGGTCAGGGTTAATAATTTGTCTAAAACAAACAACTTCTTCATTGCAGGGCAGGACTGAGTTCCAGGTCTCTTGACATCTGGCATATCACTTCTACTCTTCCTCACGATTCCACGAATTTGGGGTTGGGGTGAGATGTATCCCATGTGTACCCAGAAGAATGTACACATAAGCACATGTAGAAGTGAAAGAAATACTTGAGAAGAGGAGAAAATCGCTTTTCTTTGCTCTTTTTCCTCTTCAATCTCAAGTAGGGCATTCTTCATTTTGGAATTTAACACTGCACCTCTCCAAAAATGAAGGTGTGAGGAAAAAGTGCTGGAACTAGCTTCGATGTTCTCCAGTGAGAAAGAGTGCAGTTTCCTTTTAGCTAGAGAGGAGGTCAAGGCATGATGGAGTGCATGTATTGGTAGGAAGCATGCCTGTACAGGGAGAAAACATCTCCCCAAAGAGCACTATGGGATTTCTCCGAATACCGTTCTTTATGTAGAATTATCAGAAAATGCCTAAAATCGAAAGGGAAGTTTCCAGAAACAGGAGGTGCAAATAAACAGGAGCTGCCAAAGAAAAGAAAGCCTTTTATCAGGTGGGAGTACTCCTCAGAAAGCCTGGACTCCTTTTGAGGAAAATAATGAATTCCAGCCAATAAATACATAGCAAATTATTATGTACATTGTACCTTGCCTAACCCAACTGGCCAGCAGTTTGGGGCAGTGGAAATAGGGTAACTCTCTCAGCCTCCCTGTGTTCCATCTGGCAGATATCCGCGTGGAAACCTGCTTCCTGAGGTACGAGGACGAGGAATGCACTCTGCCTGTTGCCGGCCGCCACCGCATGGACGTTTGTTGCTGCTCCGTTGGGGCGGCCTGGGGGACTGAGGAATGCGAGGAGTGTCCTGTGAGAAACACGCCGGAGTATGATGAGCTCTGTCCCAGAGGGCCCGGATTCGCCACCAAAGAAATTACAAATGGCAAACCTTTCTTCAAAGGTACCACGGGTTTCAGTGGGCTGATTGCTCTTCTTTGTAGACCAAGAAGAGGTTCTGTTAAGAGGAGAGTCACAGTGACTACGAGCAGCGTGGCCATCCCTCGGTTGTCGCGCGCAAACACACACACACACACACACACACACACTTTCCTCACTTTCTGAGTTATAGCAGACAGATGTTCACTCTGGAACCGGTTCTCTTTTCCCACCTTCCAGGACTTCCTGAGGCCAGTTGCCCCTCCCATTAGCCACTTGTTAAGTGTTAAAGTAGATTTTAAAACTACCCTCAGCCAAATATCAACAAGGAGGATATCTTCTTGGGGAATTTTTAGTCTGTCAGACACCTCTTCTCTGCTGCTTTAATCCAGGTCACGGCAGCTCACCTGAGTGTACCGTGGGGGAGGTGAATGGCGTGACAAACCCAGCGGCAGATCCTCTTTGTCCAAAAACAGTGAAAGTCATTCTGATGGCAAGCACATTCCAGTGACTTCTGATATTTCAAACCTTACTAAAGTTTATTATGCTATCATCTAAAATTCATGTGAAAAAATGAGAAGTTCCAGATTTAATCTAATTCCAAAATTGATTTAACTTTTTATGCACAAGGATACAGAACTTGTTTACTTGAGCATATGGAAAAATCATGACTGGTTTCTGAGAATTCCAATTTTTCGGAGAGGCCCAGCTTATATTCCTGGTGTAGATTTTTGTCTTGGTTGCCCATTGTGTCTGGGCCTGGTTATTATACTTCACAACCAAATCAACTTATAAAAATGGGAAGTGAGTATATAAATATTGTTTAATTATCCTTACATAAAAGTGTATTTTTTTTTTTTTTTTTTTTGTATTGAGTGTTTGATCCAAGACGCCCTGGGGATTAAAATTCTGTCTAGAGAGACAGTTTCTAGATGACCCTCTTAAAGGTCTCTTAAGTAAATTCAAAGGAATTTGAATAATTTTTTTCCAAAGGCTGTGGCGATCCATTGCCACAGAAGAACTTGTTCTTGAGATTTAATCTGCTAGTTCTGTCTTTCGTGACATTTTGTGGAAATGAACTTGCATTTCTTGAGCTTGAGGTCTTGCTTTAGAAAGGCCCCTGAAAGGAGATCACCCATTACATTATGCAGTCTCCTAGTGTATAAGAAACTCTTTTAATTATATTAATGAAACCTTAATGTTGAGAAAATATTTTCAAATTGTATACATGTTTGAGAAAATATTTTAAATAGTATACATTTATTTACAAATCATTTCAATTTTAAATGACATCTTTTTTGAAGTTCTTATATTTTAGGTGTATCCAAGAAAGCATCAGAAACACAGATGAATATCTCAATCCACTATACTCTAAATTGGTTGCTGTGGGGCAGTCTATTCCAATCATCTTCTGTGTGCTTTAAGTAGAGATGCTAGTGGTTTAGAGTATTTATTCATTCATTCAGCGAATACTGAAGTGTTTGGTATGTATCAGGCAGTGTGCTGGGCTCTAGAAGTCCAAATAAACGCACTCTTTACTTCCCTAATAATGCTTTCTAAAATGTAGACTAGAAATGTTTACAAAGTCATAGTTCTCATGGATCATTACACATTCTTTAAAGTGCATATTGCCAAGACCTTAAATCAAGACCCTCCAGCCTCCTGGGTTTAAAATAGAGGCATTGAGAACTCCTTACAGGATGCTCAGGAACTTTCTGCACATTTTCTTTTTCTTGAAGATATCAATGAGTGCAAGATGATCCCCAGCCTCTGCACCCACGGCAAGTGCAGAAACACCATTGGCAGCTTTAAGTGCAGGTGTGACAGTGGCTTTGCTCTTGACTCTGAAGAAAGGAACTGCACAGGTCAGTGAAGGGCTCCCCTTCGAGGGACACCCGGTAGAACTCTTCCCCTTTCCCACATTGCCACAAGAATGAGAGCTGTCCTGGGACTCACGCGCTGCTGCTTGCTGCTTGCATTCAGACATCGACGAATGCCGAATCTCTCCTGACCTCTGTGGCCGTGGCCAGTGTGTGAACACCCCGGGGGACTTCGAATGCAGGTGTGATGAAGGCTACGAGAGCGGATTCATGATGATGAAGAACTGCATGGGTAAGCATGTGACCAGCTGATCCGCACAGGTGAAAAGGGATTCCCCGAGGCTTTGATGACTCAGAGCCTCCCTCCCAGGCTCCTTCTGTTCCCCCAGTGGGTGGGTCTCCTGACCAGTGTGTCTGGAATCAGTCTGTGGCAGAGGGAGGCTGACATGCAGAAAGCATGAGGGCATTCTTGCTGTGGATTGGTGGTGGCCTAGGACACCATTTATGGGTCCCAGAGAAGTGAGTTTAACATCTGAAAGAGATGCCCCAGGGAAGAGAAACAGTTCAAAACATTAGTTGTATTAGAGGTCACATTATTATAGGGTTTCTGTCCAACATTTCTAGAAAAAGAGATTGATTAAGCTGGCTGCATTAAATCAGGTTCCCTAGAAAGAAACCTGAGATCGGGATTTTTTTTTTTTTTTTTTTTTAAGGAAGAAGCTGTAAAGAAGCGAGGGAAGTAATTTAGGGCAGGGCAAGAGGCCTCTTAGCTTTAACCTGATCCCACAGGGGATTCTGGAATGTGCATGGTATCAAAGAGCTGTCCCGCCTTTTGGCCAGGCCAGATTGTATACTCCCTTGTCAGCCACAGGCAGCCCCCAACATTTGAGGGCATTTCTGAGTGAGGTGGACAGCCGTCCTCCAAGAAGGGAGCCTGTGAGCCCTGAGCAGCTAGGAATCCCAGCAACGGGGGGCACTGAGGAGCGCACTGGTCTGGGGCCCAGGGCAGGACACCACCACTATCTTCCACATGAGTCGTCGTCATTTTGCAGATATCGACGAGTGTCAGAGAGATCCTCTCCTATGCCGGGGAGGCGTTTGCCTAAACACCGAGGGAAGTTACCGCTGCGAATGTCCTCCTGGTCATCAGCTGTCCCCCAACATCTCAGCATGTATAGGTAAGGAAGAAGATTTTCAGACCACTTATTGGTCAGTTGTTCAACCCACATCTCTGCCACAGTCAGAAGCTTCTGGCTGGATGTTGTTATTTTTATTTTCTAAACAGACATCAACGAGTGTGAACTGAGTGCGAACCTCTGCCCCAATGGCCGTTGCGTGAACCTCATAGGGAAGTATCAGTGTGCCTGCAACCCCGGCTATCATTCGACCCCCGACAGGCTGTTCTGTGTGGGTAAGTGCTCTCTTCTCTTTTGTATTTTCTTTCACTTAGTCTCTTTCTTTTTTTTTTTTTTTAAGATTTTTTATTTATTTGCGAGAGAGAGAATGAGAGAGAGCGAGTACATAAGAGGGGGGAGGGTCAGAGGGAGAAGCAGACCCCCTGCCGAGCAGGGAGCCCGATGCGGGACTCGATCCCGGGACTCCAGGATCATGACCTGAGCCGAAGGCAGTCGCTTAACCAACTGAGCCACCCAGGCGCCCACTTAGTCTCTTTCTAAAAACACTCCAACAATGTTCTCTGAGTTCTGTTTTCATCACTAGTTACTTTTACTTCATCTTCCTTGTTTTCCTGTAAGTAAAATTCTTTTCATAGTGGCTCATGATCTTTGGATCTCACCTCCCTTGTCTGTTTAAAGAACCGTTTAAATGAAGGATCTGAAATGTTTTAGCTCTAACAAGCCTGATTTGAGCCTGGCTGCTTGGAAGAAGGAACGGTAGCGCAGGCTTTGTTTATGCACGTGCATAACCCAGGCAAATCAGCAAGTGAGTGCTAAACACCTGCAATTAACGAAGCTTGGGTTTGGTGAGAAAGACAGAAAACAGAGGGTATGGCGTCTGCCCTTAGGTGGCTTAGATCAGCTTAGGAGATTTCAAAGAATAATTATTGGCAAGAAGACCATGTTCTGTTCATACCTTGCATTGAAATGGAGGCCAGGTCTGGCACTCCTTAAAGATGGGGTTCTGTGGGACAAGCATTTTGCTTTGTGGCTGGCCCTCTATAGGAGTAGTTGTGCTGGGAAGAGTGGCAGAGAAAGCCCTCTGGGTTTATTGTGCCCAAAGTCAAAGTGAAACTCTGTAAAAACTGCCAGTTTTTGCCTGGTTTGGGGTGTACATCATGTGGAACTGCCAAGTCTTACATGGTTTCCACCCAAAGCCATAAATTAGCCCAAATTTTTCTGAAACATGGCCCAGGACAACTCAGAATTCCAACTCAGGTTCTTGAAAAGGATTGGAACCTCAGCCAATTAAATTGAATGTCAAGTTTATAACTGAATATGTGACCCAGAGAATTTCATCCATGTGCCCATTATCATAACTGGGATTGTTCCTTTAGCCCTAGCATTGATCCTACCTGGCATGTGGCACCCCAGGTATCGTGTAACTGATTGTTCGTCTAACTCCCAGGCTGCAACATAAGCAGTATGAAGGTAGGGATAGGGTCTATTTCATTCACGATTAGATTCTTCTCTCTAGCACATAGTAGGTTTGTACTTTATATTTGTTGAAGGAATGGAACGATGCAATGACTTCCATTTGCCCTAGGATGTTTTTGTTTTGTTTTGTTTTACATTGGAAACTTTAAACCCGTGCCATGATCATAGACACAAAGAAAGGTGATTTTCTTTTTCTTTTTCTTAGACATCGATGAATGCAGCATAATGAACGGTGGTTGTGAGACCTTCTGTACAAACTCTGAAGGCAGCTATGAGTGCAGCTGTCAGCCGGGATTTGCACTAATGCCCGACCAGAGGTCATGCACTGGTGAGTAGGTTTTAGCCTCCTGTGAAATTCTCAGTAACAGGTCCACACTTACAGCGGTTCAGGGCCCAGACTTTGTAGTCAGACAGTCCTGAGTTCAAAATTTTGTTTTGTCACACATTTTAGCTATGCGTCCTTCATAAAGATCCTGAGCATCAGATTCCTCATCTGTAAGATGGGGTTCAGATTGCCTGTGTGGGAGAATGCATACAGCACTTTGCACAGTTCCTGGCACATGGAGTATAAGATACAGTTTTGAAGAATCTGATCTTTTCACTCACTTCAGGGCTACTCGGGGTGTGTTCCCCCGACCAGAAGCATCAGCATCACCCAAGAATGTGTTAGAAATGCAAAATCTTGGGCCCCACCCAGACCTACTGAATCAGAAACTTCTGGGGATAGATCCCAATAATCTATTTTCACAAGTTCTCCAAGTGATTCAGATACGTGCTAAAACTTGAGAACCACTGCTCAAATTCACACTTCCTATTGTATCATCCTGGGCTGGAAGAGCCATGTCTCCAGCTAGAGCTGAGAAAGGAGGTTGGTGAGACTGGTTTTCATTTTGGTTTCGGTTAAGAAGAGAACTTGGGTTTAGGGATCAAAATTACTTTATCATATCTAGAAAAATCTCCCCAGAAAACCTTAGAAATTTGACTATAAAAGTTAAATGTTGAAAATGATACAAATATATTTTTACTGAAAGTGCATTTAAGTAGATATGCTTATTTTAAGCAAGCTTCCCCTGTACAGTATCAGTAAACCAGAAGATGATCGACCTTAGGCATTTAAATTTGACAATGAGGAAAATAAAATAAAATTCACAATTACTGTTAAATGATCAAATGATGTCGGGGATAAGATTGCTAATTAAATAATGGATTTCTAAGAAGGTGCGGAGCTTGACGCTAAACAGCATGTTGTAAATCTTGAAAATGGTTCTCTGCTTTTTTACCTGGGATAAATTGATGGGATAATTTAAAGCTTCGTTTGGATTTGAGAGCTAATTCTCTTATGCAAATAGGCTGAGTTTATTGGACTTGATTCAGTTAACTTTTTCACCACTTAATAATAGAACTAGTATTAACAGCATGCTATCGTTGGTTTTCTTCTCTACAGACATTGATGAGTGTGAAGATAACCCCAATATCTGTGATGGTGGTCAGTGTACAAACATACCCGGGGAGTACAGGTGCTTGTGTTATGATGGATTCATGGCATCTGAAGACATGAAGACTTGTGTAGGTGAGCAAAGAACACAGAATTTCCCATTTTGTCTGGTTATTCACAAGCACTGTTAAATTACATAAAGATTAGTTTGGGAAGTTGATAAATGGATCCTATGGGAAAAGTAAGGATATTTAGGGCCATATTATTAATATTTCAAAGCCAGCATTCCAAAGAGCAACTTTCTTGTGACTGTGATCTGATGTTCTTGTCAGATATGTTATTTGGACTGAGCTAACCATTGGTCAACCCCACACAGACATTTGTTTTAAGTCTGGGCATTATTTCTGTCCACTTATCCCTTCTTATGCTGTGACTGGAATTTAGGCCTTTTAAATATTTTACTAAAGGCAAGCAAAATTTATTTCTGACAATAATATAGTAGACTCTAGACCTGATTGTATTCTATTGCTGTGTCTTCAAATTTGTTGTACTTTTCTTCCGCAATATCTAATCCCATTCAGTATCTTTGTAATCTTAGACATTGTAGTTTCATCTCTAAAAATTTGATTTGGGTCATTTTTCACATCTTCCCTTCTCTACTTGATAGGTCCAATCATTCCCCTAGCTTTTTGAGCCTATTAAATAGAGTTATAATAACTGCTTTAATGTCCTTGTCTACTAATTCCATCATCTGTGTCAGTTCTGGGTCATTTGAGTAAATTGACTTTCTTCCTCATTATGGGTCATATTTTCCTGCCTCATTGAATGCCTGGTAATTTTTGACTGGATGCCAGACATGATAAATTTTGACTTACTAGTTGCTAGATATTTTTGTAGCCCTAGAAATATTCTTGGGCTTTATTCTGGAACCCAGATAAGTTATTTGGAAACAGATGGGCCCTTTCAAAGTCTTGCTTTTATGCTTTTAAGCAGCAGTTACTCTGAGGCTTATTTTGCCCCATGACTGAGGCAAGACCCTTCTGAATTATGAGATTTTCCAGTCTGACCAGTAGGAACAGGCACAATTCTGGGCCTTCTGTGAGCTCTGATGATTGTTCCCTCTAATTCTTTTGCGTGGTATTTCCCCTAGCTTTGAGTAGTTTCCTTACATGAATGCATTGATCACCACTCATCTGAATATGTGACAGGGACCCTTTGCAGGTCCCCAGAGCTCTCTCTCTCTCTGCAGCTTTCTTCTGTCCTTTACTCTGCCCTGTAAACTCTGGCTACCTCGGCCTTCCAGGACTTCCAGTGTTATCCCCTCAACTCTGGGACACTATCCAGCTCCATCTGTCATCCCCTTCCCTATGTCATGGCCTTAAAACTGTCCCTACACCGTAATCTGGGACATTCATAGAACTCACCTAGCTTGTTTTCTTTCTGTCAGGCAACACCATCTTCTGTTGCCTCTGAGGTCCTTTTGCTGGTGTTTCATACGGGAAAATAAATTCCATCTCTATTACTCCATCTTGGCCAGAAATAAGAGTCTAGAATTGAAAATATTTAAATTCTGTCACATTTATATCTTCAGAAAACCTTTACCGAATATTTATGAAGTGAATGTCATAAAAAGTAGATAATTTTAAATTTGGGAAAGAAGTGAAGTTTGTAACTATCTGCACTAAGACTATTAGTTCATCTATCCTTTCTTTTAAATATTGGAAACTAAAATGTTGGCAGTTGCAGACTGAATTAAAATTTTTATCTTGCAACAGAATATGCTGCTTTCAAAAGTTTTCTAGACTGTCACATCAGTAAGCTCTAAGTGCAGCCTAGAGTCAGTCAGTTTATTTGCTTACTTGACCTCCTGCTCATGGCCCAGATAAAGAGCCGGTCGACCTGGTTAGCCTGCAGGATAGAAGGCAAGTATGAATTGAGCTCTGTAAATATGACACTTTTTTTTTTTTTTTGAGTAAAAAATTTTCTAATTTATTTTCTAATTTCCAATTTATTTGTCATAGTTGTTTTATCTCAGGAAAAAAGTTTTCAATGGTATCAAATAGTTTTATGTATTAATAATATTTATATTTTGCAGATGTCAATGAATGTGACCTGAATCCAAATATCTGCCTAAGTGGAACCTGTGAAAACACTAAAGGCTCATTTATCTGCCACTGTGATATGGGATATTCAGGCAAAAAAGGAAAAACTGGCTGTACAGGTATGTTTTTTCAATTTGAACAAAAAATGCTTGATGGTTAAGAGACTACTACTAGAGTAATACAAGTTTTAAAACTACTAACATTTTAATTGCTTTATAAAGCATTTTGTATACCGTTTTTCATTAACTTAGCCTGCCCTTCTTTGAAACTTGTCATACTTTAGATCTACACTGAAGCTTTTTTCTTTACCTGTGAAAAAAGGCATGTTGAGCGAATTACCACTGTAACTAACACCATAAATATCATATTTTTATGAGGTTAAAAAATCACATTTTTATAACAAAGTAGTTAACATGCTAATTACCAAACATTCCTATCCCTTTATTAAAGCAAGCCTCTCTCGTCAACATTTCATTTAAGGTTTTATAACTAAGGTTTTAAAGAAACATCCTGTAATTCGTATTTTTCATCAATTCCCATCAGTCTTCCAGTTCCTTAAATTAGTGTGCTTTTGATGTATTAAGTTGCTTTAGCCCAAATAATTCCTGGGGATTAGCAAATCTTATGAGGTGATAATTAAACCATTTGTAATTTTGTTTGCTTAATACCAACAGTCCATAAGAAAATCTTTTCACAATATTTGTAGAAGTTTATTTTATTAAACATCAAATATAAGAAGTCACTCTATGTGGATGATATTGTTATTAAGCGTTTAGTTGGTGTTTTCAAGTTTGAGGCCATGATGGTAAGTATGTGGAATAATATAATAAAGTTTTACTAGAGTTACTTATAGTAATATAACAGATTATGGGATATAACATAATTTAAAACATAATGGAGATCATGGTGAGCTTGAATTAGGTAATGGCATTATTTCTTTACAAATAACAGACTTCAATTCCAAAAGCCAGTTTGGCAAGCCCTTGTGACTTGAAACGAACATTAAAATATTTGCAGATTGGCCTTGTAGTAAATGTCCTTTTCTTAATTATATCAACATTTTTTCAATAAAGTTTGTAAGGATATTTATTATCATTCCAAACTGTCCAATAATGCTAAGTTTCAAATTTATAGATATACAAGATAATGCCAATAGTATTACTATTGGTTCAAAAATGACAAATTCTAGCCAAATTATAAAAAGAAGCGTGAAGCTAGAATGCCCTCATGCTCACTATATTACTCTTCATATGAAGCATGGCTAGGGGTCCATTCTAATAAGTGGAACAGTGTTTAAAATCTCAACTACTGGTCTCTGGGATACAAATGTTGCTTAGCTCAGTATGTCTATGGTTCATGCTTTATTGTAAGCTTTCCAGATAAATATAGGACTTGAGGTAAGGGGTGGTGGTCTGGCACTAATGTAGGGAAAGGTAAGATAGTTCCATATTGCATTTTACCTAGTAGAGGCTAATACCATTGTCTGGTTCAGTTGAACTCACTGAAATTCAGCCGAGAGAACCAAGAGGCTTACAGAGGGAGAAGTTAATCTAATGGGACAGTCTTCATTCCCTATAAGAAAAGGATCTTTAGAATTTCATGCTCCAAATTCCAGCTAACAGAGGCATGTGCAGAGGCCGATTATTTTAGGCTTTTCACCATGAAGAGAGGTTAAGTTTTCATACAATAGTAATATCATTGTAGGTAAATGAGATATATATAATGCCCTTGGCACAGTGCTTGGTATACAGTGGCTGGTCAATAAATAGTAGCTATTGTTGTCACTATAAAATGAGACCTGCAGACACAGTGTCTAGAAGCCATTTTGATTAAAGTTCAGCAAAATTCTATACTACTAGTTACTGACACATGCTTGAAATCGGTTTAAACTCTGTTTATGCAAAGGCTTGTTTTTCATAATTGAGTTTGCACTGTGGTGATGAGAGCCGTGTACTCCATATTAGATGAGATGACACCAGTTTTACACTAAGAACAGCAGTCTTTTGGTAAATTGCATGAACAGAAACTTAGATTTGAGGTCCAAAAAATACTCTATTCTTTCCTACGGGCCAACATCCCCCTACTTTTAAATTGTAGCTTAAAATGACTTTTCAGTTTCATCGAACCCAGCCAGCACTGTCAGGAGAAGACTGGAGTTTCATAGCCCTTTTGATATCATAGCAGCGGGGCATGCGATATTCTCATGTGAAGTCTTAGAGCTCTGGATTTTATTGCTAGTTCTTCCACTGGTTCATGAGCTTGAACATCTCACCAGGGCGCCTTATAGTTATGCAAGTGTTCCTCTTGGGTAAGCACCCCTGCAGTGAGGTATGGAAAGGGGGTGCATCAGGGAGGGAAGAAAAAGAGGTCCTCTGTAAATACTGTTATTCAACCAAAGGTATCATGTTTGATTGGAAATGACTTACACAAACAGAAATTGGCAGCGAGTTTGATATACTTAAAAACGAGTTTTAAAAAATCTAAGCCAAAATGTATTTTTAATCCCATGTAACTAGGGCTCTTTTAGCCTGCTTTTAGTTTAAAATTAGTGTCTCTCCCAACTTAGAATACCATCAGGTTACCCTGGTGATAGTCATGTTAAAGACAAGTGTTTATAATGTCCCAGGCAACTAATGTACATAGAGATATGTATCTTGCCTAATGGGATAAGCAAGCCACACCACAAATAACAGTGAAGAACAAACCTGGAACAATGTTTTTGATGATATATGTAAATATATTTTTGTACATATATAATATATATACAGACATACAATGTGTATACTTATAATATATATAATATGTGTGTGTGTATATATATGTATGTATATCTATTTGAGTACCCTGTAAAGGAATTATAAAAATATGTATGCTATTTCATAGGGAAGAACGTTGTTTCATGAGAACTCAAAAAATGTCCTCTGGGTTCCATTACAGCTTTGTCTAAATATTTCAGCTCCCTTGTCATTACTGATTGTTTCCATTTTAACAAATAAACATGTTTTTTTTCCTCACAATCACTTTAGCAGTGCTCAGAATCCACCCACTGACTTACATTCCTAGCCCACACAGATGTTAAGGTTTTCTTTTTTCTCCTTAAGCTTTGTTCAAATCATGGGTATTGCTGAGGAGAACGTTCGATTTAATGGAGGGAGAATGTCCATTTGCTTAAAATCTAGAACACAGCTCTTCTGTCCTTAGCGTAAGGGGGCTGGATTACAGGTGTTCTGTGGCCCACACGCAAGGCTTCTGCTGCTCATTCTACATCTTTGTAATTAGAAAACAAATTGGAAGAAGGAGAAGCAGGTTGCTGCTAGGTGCCATCCTTGGTGGGTCCTGGCTTTCACAAACTAATTTGTAAGAACCTGCCTCCCATCACGTGCTCACTCAGTCATTTAGTGAGCAAGCATGCCATTAAAATCAGAATTGTTTTCAGTTAAAATAGCAGCATATCTGGGTAATTCCATTTCTCAAACTCTCTGCTTCTTTTCACACGAGAAATGTTACTCATAGGTCTTAGTCCATGACAGAGAATCATATACTTCAAAACCATCAGGACTCAGGGAGAATTTGTGCCCATTTCCTTCCAGCTTCTTATCATTGCTAATTGTCCTCTACTGGCTGTAAGCCTGTGAAAACTCCGTGGGTGTTCAGTTAAATTGTCTTGGCTCGAATTTGGATCCAAATTGAGAAACCCAAGCCTTCACGTTTGGCCTCTCCGTTTACTCTAATGTCCTCTTCCCCAAGGCCCAATCAAGGAGATCTGACAGTGTACCAGCCCTGCTGCGGCCGATGCCCAGATGGCAGGAGGGCAGGTGTGTGGGGGTGATACGGCCTCCCCACCAAGGCCAGCGCAGCTCAGAGCACAATCCCAGAACCTGTGAGTGGGGTCTGCTCAGACCACACCCTTGCCTGTCAAGACAGCCATGCAAGGAGGACCTTTGAGTCTTTGTGAGGGAACTTTGGTGGGGTTAAGGAGGTTGCAGTGTCAGCCCTAAATTTGAATTTCCTTGCTTTTCTTGGCGTGGGCTTATTCTTAATCTTCAAAAAGGAATTTTCTGTCTGGAGCAAACTTGTGGGGGAAAGAGAACATTTGTACAGAAAGAGATGTTCCTGGCAATCATGTGCTATGTTGCCTTCACACTATTAAGGAGTAGATGTTTGAATACAGCATTTTGTTTGCTTGTTTGCCTTATGGCTCAGTTTCCCCTTCTGTTTGCTTTTATAATGAAGTGCAGTCTTAGGCCCAAATCTGCCATGGAAATAATTAATAAATAATAGTTGGCAATAGTATGCATGCACATATACACACATGAAAGAGCTCTTCCTCAAAGATGCCTTTACACCTTACGGCCAACTCTTTCTAAATCACTTGTTACACACCGAGAGCAAGTCACTGAGATAATGACTTAAACAAATATTCATAAAATGGATATTGGTTCCTGAGTCTCATCTCCTAGTATCCTAAAGCCTATGATACATAGCTTCTTACAGAGAGAATTTCTTCTCACCTTGAAAACATTGCAGTAAAACCACATGTATTTTCTTGAGTTAGAAATTTATATTAGCATATTATTGATTTAAAAAGGGAGGGAGACTCCTTTTAAAAGAAATGGCTGCTTTCTTAATTGCAAGATTAAGTATGGAAGGTAAAAAAACTCATATGAAAATCAGGGTACCTTTGGTCCTTAGAAAATTGGAAAGAAAAAGATTACAGAATTACTAGATTGACAGGCTATGATCATCTCTGAAAATTGTACTTAGTAGAAAAGATTAGTGAAAATTTCTGTAAGTCTGTTAATGCTCACAAAGATTTTGAGAACTCCAGAAAGTAGGACTTTGAATAAAGTCCTTATGTGACTGAACAAATCAGCACGATTAGGCTGCCGTGGCCCAAGGGAAAAAGTGCCAAGCAGCGGACAGGGAAAATGAGTTCTAACGGACTCAGAAATGAGTTCTGCCACTTATTGACTTTGGGGTCCTTGAAGGTCCCCATATTCTTGGGGACCACGGTATCCTCCTCTGAGTAACTGAGAATTAGGAACGTCAAATTCTGAGTTTTTTCCACTTAGAAAATTCCTTGACTTTATAACATTAAGAAGCTTCAATACTTAGGCAATGGAAGCTCATCGTTTCTACCAAACTCAGAGATCAGGACAGATAAAGGAGGGAAATGAAGACAGGACTCCGCGAAAGTGGTCCTTCACTCTGAGGGGAGTGATTACCTGAGGAAGAAAGAAGTGTTGATGGTCCCACTTGGGAGGCCATGAGGTCAGGCTTACTTTTCTTGAATTCCCGTGCATACTTACCACTATTATCCCTGGGCTGGCCTTCCTCCTCATTTCCTTGGAATGTGCCGTGCTCAATTATTCAGTTGGTTAAAGCTTCCAGTCACAAGTCTAAAGCTGCCTGGTATGTGCCTCCCT
This sequence comes from Mirounga leonina, assembly GCF_011800145.1. Lineage (NCBI taxonomy): Eukaryota > Metazoa > Chordata > Mammalia > Carnivora > Phocidae > Mirounga > Mirounga leonina. The sequence goes on along the minus strand of NW_023270839.1, from coordinate 24,644,520 downwards.
TGACCTGCTTTAATAACTCAATAGATTCATGTGGCTGCCAAGGCTACATTAAAATTCACCCATACAATACATTGTAATTGTAAGAACTTTCTTCCAGAAGTGTTTTTATTTTAGGATTGTTAGTGTTGTTACAAAGTATCTTTGTAGGAGAAATGTCATTATTTTATTTTGTGTTTGCTCTAGAAGTTATGAAGAAGCCAAAGATGGCAGGACCATTTCAGGGCTTCAGATGGAACATTTGGCAAACGGCATGTTTCCAAACACTTTCAAATCATTTAATTGGGTTTCTTAAGTAAACAAAAGGGTAAACACAAGTTGCTTGCCCAGTTTCTTTTTCATGCCACTTTTCAAATGAGCATTGAAAATTCTTGCAGCATTTCACATGCCAAAACTATCCTTCTTGACCTAAGTTTTGTGTTAGACGTTTGTTTCCGTATAGAGTCATAGTAGCCATACTTACGAGTTTTTGTTCTTAGTTAATGAAAAAGTTGTTATAAGGTGAAGAACCTGTCTTTCATTATGGATTCATTTTGCCGAATAAAGATTCTGATACCAATTTCAATTCTGATCACCAACAGGGTGTCTTAAAATTAAGCTCAATTCTGATGACAATATCTACCCGGAGGTAGTGAAAAATTCCACAGGTTAATTACACAAAACTATCCTCATTTCAGATGCCAATCACAAGTCCAGGTTGTTACCTGTGCTTTTGAATGACTGGCTATTAATCATATAAATTAGAGGTTCCCACCACCCCTCTATCTCATCACAGAACCCAGGAAACCAGTTTCCTTGCTAGATTACCAGTTTATTATAAAAGGATATAACTCAGGGACAGCCGGAGAGAAAGGATGCACAGAGCAAGGCATGGGGCAGGGGTGTGGAGCTTCAAGGCCCTCTCTGAGCAAGCCATTCTCCCCCAATCTCCACATGTTCACCAATCCAGAAGCTCTCTGAACCCATCTTTTTGTGTTTTATGGAGGCTGCATTACATAGGCATGATTGATCAAATATCTGATCATTGCTATTGATTCAGCCCCCAGCCTCTCTCCCATGGAGGTCAGGGAGGTGGAACTGAATCACGTGGTTGATTCTCCTGGCAATGAACCCCATCCTTAGGTGAAGTCCAAAATTTACCTCATCAGTATTACAAAAAGATACCTTTGTGCTCTCATCACTAAGGTAATTTCAAGGGTTTTAGGGAGCTCTGTACCAGAATCAGGGACAAAGACTAAATGTTTATTTCTTATTATAAATCACAATATCACAGAAAACATTTCACTTTATATTTTATAGCACTTTTATATTATAGAATCTGTCTTGGCTAAATTTGGAAATGGGATTTTGGAGAATGGAGAACTTTCAAGAATTTGGAGTCTTTTAGTAATGTTATAAAATGAAATTCAGTACTCCATGCAATACATGCCCTCCTTAATACCCATTACCGGGCTAACCCATCCCCCCACCCCCCTCCCCTCTAAAACCCTCAGTTTGTTTCTTGGAGTCCATAGTCTCTCATGGTTCCTCTCCCCCTCCGATTCCCCCCCTTCCTTTTTCCCTTCCTTCTCCTAATGTCCTCCACGCTGTTCCTTATGTTCCACAAATAAGTGAAACCATATGATAATTGACTTTCTGTGCTTGACTTATTTCACTTAGCGTAATCTCCCCCAGTCCCATCCATGTTGATGTAAAAGTTGGATATTCATTCTTTCTGATGACTGAGTAATATTCCATTGTATATGTGGACCACATCTTCTTTATCCATTCGTCTGTTGAAGGGCATCTCGGCTCTTTCCACAGTTGGGCTATTGGTGTACTGTATGAGGACTAACATAACATAATAAAATTAAATTAAATTTTAAAAAAATGAAATTCAACTGAGTAAAATTTGAAGATCTTATTGGCTTTATTCCATGATTTATGCATCCAGCAGCATCCCATCTGGCAAAATCAAAGGAGCTCCAAGGAGCTGTACAAAATGGAAGGCTTTTCTGGTAGAAAGGGGGAGAGAAACAAGGAAAGAGGAGGTTGTTTCAGGCAAGGTCAACTTCCTATGGGGACAGAAGAGGTCTATCAGGTAGATTACCTCTTAGTGCTAACCAGGTACCTCCAGATTGACTGGTTAAAAGTCTCATTCCTGAAAGAGGCTGCAATTAAGTTAGGTATTGAGCCATGGTTTGCTGATATGGGGCTTAGCACAAGTGACTCCATTTTAGGCCTATTGTCTCTCTTTGATAGTAATGTGACCTTAATCTGGTACTCCTTTTACAGAAAAATCTCCATTGGATTGATTTGAGTTTTACATGAAATATACAAGAAGGCTTGGGTCTCCAATGTGCTAGAACTCTAAGAAGCTAGAGGAAAGATGATTCACTCACTGCCTTAAGGAAAATTCCCTATAAATGTTTGAATTAGCAATGCCTAAAATAAAACTTTTATAAAAAATAAAGCATAATTAAATAACATAGTATTTCCATTTAAGAATAAAATATATATATATAGTAACATATGAATGAAAACATTTTCTAGTATGCCAACAACATTGTATTCCTTTGTCTGTATGAGATATGATAACAATGTGTACCATTGCTCTATAGTTGATTTAATAAAAATATTGGGAATAGAAACGTGACCATGCGTGTTAATGCCATAGAACATTAGGCAAATTACTTTTTAAGGTCTTCAACTGGAAAGAGGTTCATTTTGTTTTGCAGTGACCGGACACTGACATTAAAATAATAGAGAGATAATTAGAATTAATAATAGCAAGTAGCATCATCTTGTCCTTTCTTTATAAATTAAAATTTAAAGCTGTTCAATATATGTAGAGTTATATATGTGGATGCTAAACCAATCTATATTCTACTATGGAAAGTGTGAAAGTCAGTCAACTTTTGAAATTGCTAGTTGCTATTGCTAAGTTATTTAAATGACCAAAAAGGCATCCATGCTAAACGTTTTTTTTTATTTTTTTATTGTTATGTTAATCCCCATACATGACATCATTAGTTTTAGATGTAGTGTTCCATGATTCATTGTTTGTGCATAACACCCAGTGCTCCATGCAGAATGTGCCCTCCTCGATACCCACCACCAGGCTAATCCATCCTCCCACCCCTCTCCCCTCTAGAACCCTCAGTTTGTTTTTCAGAGTCCATCGTCTCTCATGGTTCGTCTACCCCTCCGATTCCCCCCCTTCATTCTTCCCCTCCCACTACCTTCTTCTTCTTTTTTTTTTTCCTTTTTTTTTATTCTTATGTTAATCCCCATACATTACATCATTAGTTCTAGATGAAGTGTTCCATGATTCATTGTTTGTGCATAACACCCAGTGCTCCATGCAGAATGTGCCCTCCTCAAAACCCACCACCAGGCTAACCCATCCTCCCACCCCCCTCCCCTCTAGAACCCTCAGTTTGTTTTTCAGAGTCCATCGTCTCTCATGGTTCGTCTACCCCTCCGATTTCCCCCGCTTCATTCTTCCCCTCCCTCTACCTTCTTCTTCTTCTTTTTTTTTTTCTTAACATATATTGCATTATTTGTTTCAGAGGTACGGATCTGAGATTCAACAGTCTTGCACAATTCACAGCGCTTACCAGAGCACATACCCTCCCCAGTGTCCATCACCCAGTCACCCCATCCCTCCCACCCCACCCCCCACTCCAACAACCCTCAGTTTCTTTCCTGCGATTAAGAATTCCTCACGTCAGTGAGGTCATGTGATACACGTCTTTCTCTGTTTGACTTATTTCGCTCACATGCTAAACGTTTTTTAAACCACTGGTGATTTTTCCAGACATCAATGAATGTGAAATTGGAGCACACAACTGTGACAGACACGCTCTATGTACCAACACGGCAGGGAGCTTCAGGTGTAGCTGCAGCCCCGGATGGATTGGAGATGGCATTAAGTGCACCGGTGGGTGGAAAAATAATTGCTTCTCGTGCGCTGCGTAGATTGTAAACATGAAAATATTAATTCTGTAAAGAAAAAGGTGTATACTACTGACTTTAAATGGGATGCTTTCTGTTCGTAATGATGTGACTGTCTTCCATAAGATCTGGATGAATGCTCCAATGGAACACACATGTGCAGCCAACATGCAGACTGCAAGAACACCATGGGCTCTTACCGCTGCCTTTGTAAAGAAGGCTACACGGGTGACGGCTTCACTTGCACAGGTAGGCTTGTGCTGGGAACCACTGCACAAATGGCCATCAGAGAAGCCAAGTGTTTCACCGTCTTTCAGACTGTCAGTTCTTCAGGTCCGTTATAGTCCATCTTTTTTTTTTTTTTAAAGATTTTATTTATTTATTCGACAGAGAGAGACAAAGTGAAAGAGGGAACACAAGCAGGGGGCGCGGGAGAGGGAGAAGCAGGCTTCCCGTGGAGCAGGGAGCCCGATGCGGGGCTCAATCCCAGGACCCTGGGATCTGACCTGAGCCAAAGGCAGATGCTTAACCATCTGAGCCACCCAGGCGCCCTACTTTTTTTTTTTTTTTTTTTAAGATTTTATTCATTTATTTGACAGAGAGAGACACAGCGAGAGAGGGAACACAAGCAGGGGGAGCGGGAGAGGGAGAAGCAGACTCCCCGCCGAGCTGGGAGCCCGATGCGGGGTTCGATCCCAGGACCCTGGGATCATGACCTGAGCCGAAGGCAGACGCTTAACGACTGAGCCACCCAGGCGCCCCTCGTTATGCAGTTTTAACACTAATAGTTATAATTACAGCTGATATTTCTTAAGCTCTGCGCTCAGTGAGGAGCCTGACATGAGGCTTGATCCCACGACCCTGAGATCATGACCTGACCCAAAATCAAGAGGCAGATGCTTAACCGACTGAGCCACTCAGGGACCACAATGCTTATATATATATATATATATATTTTTTTAAGATTTTATTTATTTATTTGACAGAGAGAGACAAAGTGAAAGAGGGAACACAAGCAGGGGGAGCGGGAGAGGGAGAAGCAGGCTTCCCGCGGAGCAAGGAGCCCGATGCAGGGCTCGATCCCAGGACCCTGAAATGATGACCTGAGCCGAAGGCAGACGCTTAACGACTGAGCCACCCAGGCGCCCCCGTTATAGTCAATCTTTAACAGAGAAGATTGCTTATTTGAAACTACATCCCTGTGGAATGGAAATTTGGAGTCAGGTCAATTAGGGAGACCTCAGGAGCTAAATGTAGTTAAATAGTTGATCTGGGTATCGCCATACCCAGTGATGTCATTGCTTTAAAAAAATCACACTTCCTTTTATAATCCTTAGCCTGTATATTTTTGTACCCATTTCTCACCGTTGACTTGTTTTCTATGCCAAACCCGAGGGTGAGCTTGCTGTAGAAAGCTATGTAAGGAAAAGGGATTCAGACGTTCTAGATCATGATAAGATATTGAGATCCATTTCGTATGACTTGAAAGCATTAGTGTATCCTGAGCACTTTGCTCAAGACGCCATTTAAACATAAAGGAGACTAAGGCCCAGTCAGTTGATTTACCTGGAACTTTTTCAACTCGCTGAAAGTGTTTATCATATTTGAAATTGTTTTTGTCCATCCCAGTGAGGTTTTGTCATCCTAAACCTCCCGTTACCCCTTAGAAAATATTCAGAGTTTCATGTATTAGGTATATATGGTTCGTGTGTTTGATATTTAGTGCCTGTGGTTATTAGCAAAGCTCAGTAGAGATTGAGCAGACAGGAATGTTTGGCCTCCTCCATAGATGATGTTCTAGGTCTTTTGCTGCCCATCCGAGCCGAGTCTGAAACCTGAGAAATGGGCACAAATCACGGCACGTTATTCCTGTCATGCATGTGTCCTTCTGTGCACGACCTTACTCGTGAAAGCCTTAATTTGAATGATTCATTTGACTTATTCTTCCTTTTACATCATTAGGGGTAATTTAGCACTCAGGATTCTGAACCTGAACCCCATATTCATGGACTATTCAATACTAACATTCAAAGAAGGGGAAAGGATGGGTTTAGAGGTTGTCAAATAGAAACTATGATGAGACCCCGCTACACTCAGGAAGTTGACAGTGATAAAAAAATAAAAATAAAAGATCTGAGGAACTGGAAAGCTCCTAACTGGGGAAGAGTAACTTGTGTGTCTTTCTGGCTGTAGATCTTGATGAGTGCTCAGAGAACCTGAATCTGTGTGGCAATGGCCAGTGCCTGAATGCCCCGGGAGGATACCGCTGTGAATGTGACATGGGCTTTGTGCCCAGTGCTGATGGGAAAGCCTGTGAAGGTAACTGATGGGGAAGCTGCCAGGGCCCTTGCAGGGCCGGACAAACTTAGGTTATTTAAACATTCCTGATTTTTTTTTTTTTTTTTTTTTAACTGAGGTGTGTTTTGGCTTCACATCTGAGCTGGTCAGTTCAGTCCATGGAGGTACTGGGTCTCCAGCTGGACCATTTCTCTTTGCGCAGAGAAAAATCTCAGCTATTTGGCCACAAGCTGCACATCCAACCTTGGCCAGATGGTGCACGAGTACACCCGTTGGTCATTCCTATGACCAACTGAGAGAGAGGCTAACCAAGTGTGGTTAGCTCAGTGCAACCTGTTTATCCCCATCGCTAGGGGAAGGAGTTCAAAGTACTCATCCCCTGATCATGTCCCATGGAAGGATCCTCTTTAAATATGTTTTTAATCTCTGCTATGGTTTAGTTTCTAGAAATAAAAGCTTTAAAATAATAACAGAGCAGATAATCTTCTCCATATGTAGAATAATGTACTGGGCATGTCTCACATGGTCTCTAAATATATAATATATGTGAACATGGAACAGTCTTTTGCAAATCCATTCAGTAGGGGGCCCCTAGGGATAATGTTATATGTCATGCTGTCTCTCAGCACAAGGCTCTGTCTTCCTGAGGTGTTGGTCAGACAAGAAGAATCCTGGGAGCCTGTTGGCTCAGGATGGCTTCCATTAGGAAACACAAGGTTCTTCTCTTTCCCCACACTTGTCAGATTTAAGTGCATTATCCCTCACAGAGAAGAATTAGTGTCTACAGTGAACTAAAAAGATTTCAGTAGAAATAAACAAATGATAACCATTGACAGTAGAAGTTTAAACAAGACCCTGATTAATGTCTTAACTAATAATTGTTGCTTGTTAATAGGACATTAACTTAAAATCAGTCTTTAGCTATGACATGTATACTTATTCTCTCATAGGGTTCTATGTAAATACTTTTCTTTGTTATGGAACCATTAGGTGTTCTTTATACAGTTTATATTAACTATGCAGAGTTTGATATAAAATTCCTCTGAGGCAAGAAACCAGATTATGCTCTGGACCCTGTGCCTAATGCCTTGTTTACTCTTGTTACTCTGAACATCCAATCAAAACAGGTACTGTGCCACCTCTGGGAACATAAATAGTCACAGTCAGAGTTTTGCTTCTCTTCATGCTATAAGGGAAGGTTGTGTTTGTTTGTTTGTTCTTAATATAAATCATTGCCGGCAGAGGGGTTATGGCTATTTAAAGCCAGTCTCAAGGCTGCAATGTGTCCGTGTGTCAATTACCCAAGCAGGAGGTTAGCATGGGGTGGGGGACCAGGGCCTGAAAGAAGCGTTTCTGCCAACAGTAGCAAGCACCCAACGTAGCTCTAGGGATACAGAGGATTATAAAACAGATTACAAAAGTTAGCACAAAGCCTTTGTGGTTTGTAAAATTTTAACCCACTATAAAAACAGTGACTGTGTAGATAAGAACAACCAAAGAACTGGGTCTAAGGTAGCCTTTTGGACTCTTACTTCACAAAAGGGACATGGGCCTGTGTGACATACCAGAAACTCTACATACATAATGCCTAGCCTACTGCTTGGCATGTAATGGGGGCTGAAAAAAAGTGAGTTCTCACCTAAGAGGCTTCACTTACATGGCAGAGGGTCTACCAGGCCACAGGAAAAGCACCTAGATTGAGGTCAGATAGTCTTCACTTTCTTAATAACATCAGGTGATGACATTAGGCAGTTCCTTTAGCAAAGAGATAAATTTCCTTTCTCCCCCTTTGTGTCCCTCCGCCAAGATATCGACGAGTGCTCCCTTCCGAACATTTGTGTTTTTGGAACTTGCCACAACCTTCCCGGCCTGTTCCGTTGTGAGTGCGAGATAGGCTACGAACTGGACAGAAGTGGCGGGAACTGCACAGGTAAGACATCCGTTCACGTGGGAATCTGCTCCCTGCTGTCCTGGGGACCTGGCTGCTGGGCCTCACTGGGACCCCCGCCCCAAGATTACTCAGAGTCACAAAAGAAAAGGGGACGAAGCAATAGGAATCACAGGTTACACGTGAGGATGCAGAGGGAGGAGCAGCCGGCCGTTGAAGGAGCAGGGTCTGTAGCCTCACAGTCAAGCTCATGGCTGCAGAAGAAGGTTCCAGGGGCGCGCTGGCTATTAGGCTTCCCAGCTATTCCTTTTCTCCTCAGGCACATTTGCAGAGAGTTTCCTTTTGAAGGCCACGCACTGCGCTGGGGTCATGAGTTTTCTCCTTGCACTTCTCCACTGTGACACCCACTCCTTGCCACCCTGGCCTGTCTGTGGTCACCAGGGAATGTGATACAGAGAGCTCGCCTACCAATTTCTAGCATGGAGATTGTTTTCTTGTGAAGCAAGGAGCTCTCGGGGAGCATAAGAAAAAAAAATGAGAAAAGCCGTAGGCCCTCAGTAGACCGTCACTTGGTTCACTTTGGCACTGAGTTAAGACTTTGCAAGACATTTGCAATTCTCTTTCCCAGGCCACCCGTCCATTCAAGGATATTGAGGAAACGTGTTCCTTTCTGGATAGGTGCAGGATTTCAGGGGGGGAGATGTATTTTTTCCAGCTACGTAAACAAGCTATGATTCAGTGGCTCTCCAGGTTATGACCACTACCACTACCACCAAATAAATTTGGACCAGAGTCCTCCTCCCCAGACATTCTTCTCGGGTTTTTTTTCTGAAAGCTATTATGACACCAAGCTGGGCCTCTAGCACACCTCAGGAAGTTGCCTCTCCACGGCCTGTACCCCTTCCTCGGCACCCCAGAGTACCGTCAGCATCATTCTGTCTGACCTTATTTCCCTTTAGTCTGCCCTGTCCCTCCAAGTTCACATGCAATCGGAACAAATGAATTGTCTGCTGTGGAACCTACAGGAGGGTTACAAGGTCCAAGGCAGGGTGGGAGGGAAGCCCAAGGAGGAGGTATCCTCCTCATTCCCCATTCTCTTCTCTCTGAGTCAGGTTGTCTGTTCTTGAGTATTTCACGAGTGTTCAAAACAGACAAAAGGATTATGCAGGGTGCAATGTGCCAAAATCCATGTCCTCAATCTGGAATTCTGCACATATTTTTGGAATAGAAACTGAAAGGGAAATATTCCACACAGCACCAGTGATGGGAGAGTGACTCTTAGCCAGCTTGAAGGAACATGCTAAGCCTTGTGCATGCATCTGTGCTCATACTCAGCTGCACCAAGGCAAGCATGCCCAGTTGGGGAAGCGGCAGAAGTTGCCTGCTCCTAAGGGTTCCCTGGGACATCTTGCTCTAATTTGATGAAATAACAAGCCACACATATTAAATATATTTTCTTAAAACCTGTGTCTGAATTTTTGGTTGACCGAGGTCACAGTAGTGTTTTGCTTTCAGTTACCTTGACTGGAATATTTTTCCTCGTTCCAAAGTTATATTTTCTCCTGATGACAAATTTGAATGCTAAATGTGTTCCAGGGGAAAAAGACCAAAGACTATGACATATTTCCTTCCTGAGGGGTTTTATTTCAGAAGTGGAAGACTGTGTATTTCTAGGTGTAATTATAGCTAGTAACTCTTAAAATTCTTATTGGGAGCCCCAGACCCGGAGCTACCGTTTTATGGTGATGTCTGCCCCCACACTGGCTGATAAGTGTGCCCTTTGCTGTTTGGTTTTAGATGTTAATGAGTGTCTGGATCCAACCACGTGCATCAGTGGGAACTGCGTCAACACCCCAGGCAGCTATACCTGCGATTGTCCCCCTGACTTTGAGCTGAACCCAACCCGAGTTGGCTGTGTTGGTAAGATCTTAAAACTTCTTAGAGAAGTATATTTTTATTTTTAAAGCAGCCTTGAGCATTCCACTCTCAAATTTTAAAAAAGTAATAATGTAAAGATTTCAACATTTCCTAAATCGGGCTTATACTCTCAGTTATTTTTTTTCTATAGGTTAAAGTCCCAGTATATGTGTTTGGGCACTTTTTTTAGTTTCCTAAGAAAGTAAATTATGGTTTTTAAGCAGTTTCTGAGACGGATTTGAATTTTCAATCCTCACCTAGAGAGAATCTTCCTGACACTCTTTTGTTCATATATGGTAAATAGATACGCGCTCTGGGAATTGCTATCTGGATATTCGACCTCGAGGAGACAATGGAGATACAGCCTGTAGCAATGAAATTGGAGTTGGTGTCTCCAAGGCTTCCTGCTGTTGTTCTTTGGGTAAAGCCTGGGGTACTCCTTGTGAGCTGTGCCCTCCTGTGAACACATGTAAGTGTACATCCTCCTGTTTATTATTATTACTCCCGCTCAGGCCAGCTCTCCTTTCTAGATCACAGGATGGAAACCACAGAGGGGGAGAGTTGCCACCAGTCTCTACTTTTTGGTCAGGGAAGGGAGATCAAAACTCTCAGCCCCACTGAGGGACCCCACTCCCAATTTGGGTGTCAGAAGTGTCCCCAGTTGGCTTGTACTAAAAGGTCAGGTGGGGCAGGCCACATCTCACTTCTTTCTGAGTGGAAAGTAGACAGCATTATTTTAAAGAAGACTTTCCAGCGAGGTTACTTACAGAATATTTGCTTACCTTCCAAGGAACACATTGATTGATCTCTTCTCTCATCTATTAGCTAGTTTTCAAAATCTCTAGGACAGACTAGGGTGTCCCTGGGTGAAAGAGAAGCAATTAGTCAAGTAAATATGAGAGGGAAGACTATTTCTATTCTTGTGATATGACTTGAAAGAAAGCTTTAGAATGTGGTTGTAAGGACAGAAATAAGTCTTCTAAAAAATATAAAAGGCTTCTCATTTTTCTAAGTGGGTCCTATATCAGGATTCAGAGTCAGATATAGCTTCTTAGGCAAAGGTTAGTGGTGCTGTTAATAGTGTATATTGGGATAGGTACAGAGTCTTTCCTTGCTGAAGGGTCATTTATTCACTTGTTCTAAAATTATTTGCTGAGTACCTAGAGTGTACACTTTGGGTGTGCAAAGATGAATTAGACTAGGTTCTGCCTTCCAGAAGTGTACAGTCTAGCAAAATACCATCCAGACAGAAAAGTTATAATTCAGTGTAGGTCTCAATAAGAGAAGAAAAAACAGACACAGTGCCATAAGCAGGAGAAGGAGCACTCCTGGTTCCCATTAGGACTCTATCACCCACCACCCATGTCACTTTGGGCCAGTTACTTAGAAAGATTGAGTTTCCTCATTCATATAATGCCTTATAGGATTAAAAGAAGTCATTCTTGTGGCGCCTGGGTGGCTCAGTCCTTAAGCGTCTGCCTTCGGCTCAGGTCATGATCCCAGGGTCCTGGGATCGAGCCCCGCATCAGGCTCCCTGCTCCGCGGGAAGCCTGCTTCTCCCCCTCCCACTCCCCCTGCTTGTGTCTCTGCTCTCACTGTCGCTCTCTCTATCAAATAAATGAATAAATAAATCTTTAAAAAAAAAAAGAAGTCATTCATGTCCAGGATATTAAGGCCACAGGGATGAATGCTTACTTAGCAGGCACCTCCTTCTCTCTTCCCTTAAGAAAGGGAAGTCAGTTCTGAATGGCAGAGGTAGTGATGACTTTGGGCATTTTTTTAATTGTCCTTGAAGGAAGGATGTGACCTGAAGGAGAAGACTAAAAAGAGTGGATGTTTGCAGGAAGGGGAGGAAAGAACAAAAGAAATAGGGGGATAGTTAATTTCATTGATGTTGAAAGAAGCAAGCCAAGATGTTTAAGTAGGAGAGTCAGCTCTATTGATTAATAATGATTGGCAAAGCAATAGAGGTCCATACTACCCCAAACTGGATCAGAGCTAGAACTGGAATATATATACATGTATACATTTAGGCATACACACATAGCATTTCAGAAAGCCAGGAGAGGGATTATCAGATTTGGAAAGACCATGATGATTATGAAAGAGCTGATTCTTACCGAAGCTCACCAGGATGACACAGCAGATTAGGTTCATTCTTATTCACGTGTTCCTGTATATATCACACCACTGGTGCACGGCACTGAAAAAAAGGTTTTTGCGTGAAATATTTGAATGACAGAATTAATGGAGGGAATCAAAGGATGCTGTACAAAGTTGGTTTAGGAAACCAGGGGAATCAGTACTGCCCTCCACAGAAACAGAGGAGCAAGACAGATCTCTAGGCATTAAAGAGTAAAGTGGGATGGGAGGGGCGCCTGGGTGGCTCAGTAGGTTAAGCTCTTGCCTTCAGCTAGGGTCATGATCCCAGGGTTCTGGATCAAGCCCCACATTGGGGTCCTTGCTCAGCTGGACCTTCTGCTTCTCCCTCTGCCCTTCTCCCCAGCTTGTGTTCTCTCTCTCTCTAGCAAATAAATAAAAATCTTAAAAAAAAAAAAAAAAAAGAAAGAAAAGTGGGGTGGGAACCAAGAAAGAACAGCTTTTCCTAAGTTTCTGTTTGGAAAGGGTTTTGGAGACAGGCCGATTAACGTTATTAAGAAAGGAATTACAGCCTTACAGAAGAAGTAAAGCTGAACAAAACATGAAAATGGAGGAGTTTGTTAGAAAATAAAAAGGGGAAGAAAATCTTTACAAAGAAATAGTGACAGCGATAGGGAATAAAATAGTTCCCAAGAACATGAGGCCAGGAGAGTAAGTGGGGGGGGGGTCCAAAAACTAGGGACAGTGGGCTGACACTTATTTGGCGCACATAGTAAAAGCCATAACACGTATACACAAAGTTGTTAACTTGCTTAAGATGGGTGGGGTAAGTGCTAAAGATTCCTGAAAATGAATATTTTCAGTTGGATACGTCAGTCTTTCTCTTGAGAACACTATTTCTAGAAGTGTTTGATTCAAAAGAACTCAATTTGATTTTTTGTTTCAATAGCTGAGTACAAAATTCTTTGTCCTGGAGGAGAAGGTTTTCGGCCCAATCCTATCACTGTGATATTGGAAGGTAATTCTGTATCCTTGATCTTCAAGTATGCACATTTTGAACTTCCTCGGGTTTATTGACAATGCTGAAGAAATGCCGTTGTTTTCATTGTGATAGACATTGATGAGTGCCAAGAACTCCCGGGACTGTGCCAAGGCGGGAAATGTATCAACACATTTGGCAGTTTCCAGTGCCGCTGTCCAACTGGTTACTACCTGAATGAAGATACCCGAGTGTGTGATGGTAAGTGGTCCTGATAGGATGATGAGTTCTTTCAACTATTGAGACCTGACCCCAAAAGCCAGCATAGAATCACCAGTAAAACTAAGAATTTAGCAATATAGCGCAATGGTCTAGACATGAACATAGCTAGCTGCACAAGGGGCAGCTTGCATTGTTACTGACATGCTATCATTTCCTGTACACCTCAAATCTTCCTCTTTTTCTAAGAAAAGTGGAGTTTTATTATCTTGGGCCATAGTCTCACTTATGTCTGCAGTTTTCTGGATACTTTAGAAAAGCCATTTCTGTTAGAGTGGCACAGACTCATTTCAGTGACTTCTGTATTCTGGGAGGTTCTTAGTTCCTCTTCTTCCTGTTCTTCACAATTTATCATCTGTACTAATGCAGCAAAATGAGCTTCCCTTAAAAAGGCAGCCTCTTTGGTTTTATGATGGAAGTGGTAACTCCTGTTCATCCTGTGTTAATGGAAAGATGGGGACATTGACAACTTTTGGCTTTCAGAGCACTTTGACTGTAGACCAGGGTGGGAGAGATGGTTTTCTTCTATATGTTCTATATGCAGGAGTCGCACAACTAGTTAGGGAAGATAACTCCTTGTATCCTGGAGGAGAAACATTCCTTTGGATCTCCAAAAGGCTTGATAGGTGACCTCGATAAGTGGCAACCTCATTGGGTATTAGTTGAGTATATGACACAGTTGAGTATATGACATATAGTTGAGCTATATGACACAGCTCTAAGACCCCTGTAATGAACAAAGATTAGAATCAACCCCTATGTTTGAAAATGGGGATAGAGGTATGAAATACCTACCTCCATACTACCTTACCAATGCAGATTCATGAAGCCAATGGTTGATGGCTTCAGGATATATCATATCCTTCCATCAATTTTGAGAACATTTGAAGTATTAGCTGTCTTTCTGAAGGATAGTTGAGAATTATAATTTGTCTGCATTTCCATCTTTGCATGCCTTTGAGGATGTTACGGACTCATTTACTAGGAACTCATATCAGAAGGCAAAACCTCTTTTTCCAGAACTTCCTTTCCTGAAAACACACACACGAGCATAGACAAAGGACATTGATGAATTAAACATCAATTTTTCTCATCCAGATTTCCAAGTGCTCCTAGGGATTTTCTCCACCATTGTCAGCATTTATAGGGACACTGAGTCTCAGACCATTCCACAGAGTAAAGTTTTCCTATTCACATGCCATTTTCTCTTTGGATTCCAGATGTGAATGAATGTGAAACCCCCGGAATTTGTGGTCCAGGAACATGTTACAACACTGTCGGCAACTATACCTGTATCTGCCCCCCAGACTACATGCAAGTGAATGGGGGAAACAATTGCATGGGTAAGTCCAGGCTTTCCTGAACCATGAAAGTTTGGTCCTCATCTGCAAGGCCAGCCATTGGTCCTTAGTGTTACGTTACTCATCAGACCGAGTGCTGCCTGCCACCCTTTTGCTATCTTTGTGAAAGCCTCCTCCCTTGTAAACCGTAAGCTTGACCTTTCTTCCCCACCTTGTGTGGGTGGTTGGGAGTTTTCTTTAAAATGTAATGTTGGAAAATCCCAAACAACAGCTTCATAGTACTTCTTTTGTTTGACTTTGGGTGTATCTTTATACAATTATATTTACAGCACTGACCTACAGCATTAAAACATCATGAGTCGGAAATGAGAAAATTGCTGCCAAATAGCAGTGGAGAATTGTTACTAAGAGACTGGGTGGAGAGTCGTGTAAAGTTTATTAATGCTGCAGCTCCATAATGACTTCGTTCTGTGGCACAAAATACCAGGGAATACATTTCTCAAAGTTCCCTTTCTGAGAGCAGCATATGTGGATAGAAAATTGTGTAAGGGCAGGCTATTCCTGCAAGTTGCAATAAAATCCAAAAGAAGTGCAGTCCTTGAGTATCCCCTTAGAAATCTGTCGTGCTCTCCCTGTGACATCACCAACCGCTTCGCTCTAGATATGAGAAGAAGTTTGTGCTACAGAAACTATTATGCTGACAACCAGACCTGTGACGGGGAACTTTTGTTCAATATGACGAAGAAGATGTGCTGTTGTTCCTACAACATTGGCCGGGCCTGGAATAAGCCCTGTGAACAGTGTCCCATCCCAAGCACAGGTGAGTTGCACCATTGCCAAAACCGTAAGTTGATAAATTATGCATGGGCTGTTGGGGAAATGAGTCTCAACAAGGGAAGAGAAGGGTTCATTGTTTACCCTCCTAAGCAAAGATTCGCTCACAGAGGCGAATGTTTAAACTCACAGTTCTGGCTGAAAATGGAGTCACAGAACACACTTTCTAACTTGTACGCTAGTTCATTCACCAGACTTATAGACTCAGCATATCATAAAAATATAAACATTGTAATTGTTATGGCGTTCACCATGTAGCTAAAAGACTGGAAACATTAGGCGAAGCAATATGACAGATAGGTGAGCCATATTCCTATTATCCTTACTTATTTGTAACTGGTCTTATTCCAAAAAGAATTTAAGGCAACCCACAAAGATTTGAATGTAAAATAAGAAGGCCTAAGGCAAATGGCAAACAAGGGTAAGAAACTTGGAGCAAGGAGCGAGGCTAATATGCAAAAATCCAAGCTGGGAATTTCTACACACTTGCCAAAGATGAGCAATAAGTTTGGCTCCAAAATTCCTAGCAGCTCATATAAAAAGGGAACGATAATCAAGTCTAAGAGTCTCAATGACTATAAAGCAAACCTAACACCATGCGAAAGCACAACTCTTCTTGAGAGAAATTTTTTCTTATATCCTCATAGAGAAAAATCTATATGATGTTATTTGTTTTAAAAAAGTCTAACCCATGCCCTTGGAGTAAATGAAGTGAATTGGTGCATGGTTCTTATATCAGCTGGTAAATGATGACATCATCAGTTAGAGTGAATGACTGTGATGTAGTTATTGATTAGAACATTCTTTAGTACCTACTCCATTCCCCACAGTGATCTGGAAGATATTAAATCTCTTGTCTGGTGTTATCTGACAATGCATAAAATAGAATATTCTTTTTTAGTGAAATATATCAGTTTGTCCATTGTTTACTCCAGAAATAATATAATCATCATCACTCAGAATTACCAAGAATTATCTCCAGTCTGCAAGATGTCTCTAACCAGGGGTTGGCAAACTACAGCCCATGGACCAAATCCAGCCCACCACCAATATTTGTATGGCCCAAAAGCTAAGAATGGTTTTTACATTTTTAAAATGGTTGGAAAATATCAAAAGAATAGTAGGTCATGACCTGAAAAGCATATGAACTTCCAATTTTCATGTCTGTAAATAAAATTACATTAGAACACAGCCATACTAATTTGTTTACTTATTTTCTATGGCTGCTTTCATGGAATAGTTGAGCAATTTTAATAGAGACTGCACAGCCTGCAAAAACTAAAATATTTACTCTTTAGCCCTTTAAGAAGAAAATTGCTAACCCCTGCTTTTGACCAATGGGCTTCAAATCTTTTGATTACACATACCTACCAGTAAAAAAGCTGGAGGTTACGTGTACTTGGTGTGTACTCCATGTACGTATGTCTATATATATTTTTTCAATTAGATCGAAAAATGCATTTATTATTGCATTTGTTATTTTCACAAAGTGTTCTATTAGAAAATATGCACAAAATTTTTTAAATTAGATTTTACAAAGAGAAATAGAAATCCTAGTATTTTTTTTTTTTAATCTTAATGGATCATTGTTCCCCTACAAACTGCCTTGGAAACCCCTAATAAAGACTACCATTTACTTTCAGAGATATCTGAGTTTTTAAGAACTTAAGTATTCTAAATACCAAATGCAAGATTTCTTCTTCATGTTGAATCTTGGCCAAATCTAGTCATGGCTTTTCATTAGGTATATAGTCTGCACATGTTTTGGGATTCCTGAAATTTTTCTGGATGACCAATGTCAGCTGGTACTATACTTGTTAGAAGCAGGCACTCGTATCAAGGAAATTTCGATACATTTTCATTAAAATACTTCCAGAAACCTTTTATAATTTTCAGCGTGTTTGACCAATAGCGCAATGGCCCCCTTGAGCTTAGATCGAAGCCATGCTCTATCAGTTACAGTCGGGATCTGCAATTACAGGACCTCGGACTTAAAAGGAACTGCAGATGACACTTCATTCATCCTTTATTATCAACTTTGACGAATTTGGGCGCATGAGAGGAAGATAGAGAGTCGGGGGAGGGAGAGAGAAAGAATGAGAGAGCTGCACCAAATGAAATCCAGCTCCCCAAATTGAAGTAATGACATAAGTTGGTTGTTTCAACTGAATTAGTCATTAATAGACCTGATGTCAAGAACTTGGCTAGATTTGCTATGGTCTCCCCCGATCTACTGAGGAAATGGCTTTTGTAAGCATTCCTCAAATCCTAGATCCCTTAATGTGAGTGGAAAGAGACACTCTTGCCAGTCCCTGGGTTCAGAGCTAAACAACATCCTTCTAGAAACCCAAATTCCTACAGGCAAGCTCATACAAATGTGTGGGCTGTGATGTGGAGACCTCTGCTTCTTCTTCAGTAATACGTCAACATGAGTTCACTTTTCATTCAGTGTTTGCCTTAAGGGCAAGGTTACAACATCTGGGGAACTTTCAGATTTATTTATTATTTTAAATTCCTCAAAATACAGATAAATATTTTTGAAGACGTTCTTTCAGCCCAGTCATCGCTCTTTGCTGACCCTTATTCTCGCCCCTCTCTCCCCATCTTTGTTTAATCACTGCAGATGAATTTGCTACGCTTTGCGGAAGTCAAAGGCCAGGCTTCGTCATTGACATTTATACCGGGTTACCTGTTGGTGAGTTATGGTGCCATTGTTGGAATTTTCTGGTTTTGCCTTTGTGTTTAAGAAGGGGAATACACACCCTTATTTTCTCAGTTTGCTTTTTTTTTTTCTTAGAAGGAAAAAATAGTTAAACAATGCCATTTAGCTTTATTGAAACACTGATTCTTAGTTTGAAACAAAGTGCAAACACTCTGTGAAGCTCCACCTACTTGGCAGCAACATTTGTTGCTCGTGATTAAGGGGGCTGGAAAGCTTCTCACACAATTACAGTCAAGCCTAGTTAAACCAACCCTAGGCATCAACAAAGAGAGATTCTGGGAGTGGGGCCAGTTGATGTTTGATTTGACTCTATTTCCCGATCTTTCCTTCTGACTAAGATGTGAGTGTAATACGACTTTTCATACCGATCTTTATGTGTAGGTTATTCACCAAAGCCCTTTTGGGGATCAGTTTTATCTCACATGGAATCTCCTCAGGTCATCATCTGCTTTGGGAATTTCAGACGTGAAAAAAAAAAAAATCTTGCCAATCGGAGGCCCCGTCTGGTAACTGGAGCAGAGACCACTAGAGCACTAGAGACTAGAGATGCTTGTGCAAGATTCAGAAGTATTGCAGGCGTTCAGCCAACGGCGGCAAGGCCTTTGTGGTTTAAAAGCAAATAACATAAAAGTAGATGGAAAGCTATTGCATTCTCAGACTCTTTCCCCAGTGTGATTTATATGCATCCTTAGATGCCCCTCCTAAGTCTGAGCAATTGTGTCTAGTAGCAAACATCACCTCTTGCTTTGTTCCACCATATTCCTAATAAGTAAACTGAAATCCACATCAGCCTTTCCAATGACCTTGTTTAAGAAAACAAGGGTCTGGTCCAGCAATCAGCCTGACTCCCTTAGTGCCAAATCCATATGGCTCCACAGTCTAGTCAACGTCCAAAGAAACTTCATGGTTTGGAAGGAAAAGCTGCTAAATGACATTGGCATGAAACACCTGGCCCTCGCTGCTTTGTTTTTCCCTTTCCCAAAACAGATCTTTTCATCTCCCTTGAATCTCTGATCCAAAGATAAGTGGTCTTTAATAGTAAGGGTTCTCCATGGACAGACCAGGCATGTCCCCCAGCAAGGCCTGCCCTCCAAGGTTGGCAGCAGGCAAATATTCGAGAAACAGCATCAACATCATCCACCAGTCAAGCTGGAGACGTCTCAGACATCATGTATTCCAAATGCATTGCTTTACAGCTGAGGGGACAGAGGCCCAGAGAGGGTAAGGGACTCAGCCGAGGTCACCTAGCTAATTAATAACAGAGCTGGGACCCAAATCCAGTCCTGACTCACAGCTTGCTTTGCCTCAAGCTCTTGAAAGCTGGAAATGTGATAGTTAGCAATATACTTATTGTTACCAAATTCCACCGTGACAAAATATTTAGATGACTGAGAAACTTTGTTTTATTTGAGCTTTATACTCTCCTTCTGAAAGGTCTTAAGATTGTTGGCATATAGAACCCATTTCGTATGGGGTTAAAACTATAGCAAGTTTATTAATCTTGTCTTAAAATATAAACTTCTCCAAGTTGAAGTTCAAATGAAATCCAGACAGGAAAAGAAAATACAGTTTTTAATATATCCTTTTGCTTTTTCATGCCCAACAATGGCTAGAAATTTGACCCAGTCTGTTATTGTTAAACTTGATAATACATCACTTATATTTAAAATAAATGAATGTGAATATAATGTTTCATGTTTGAACTAAAAGAATGTCATCTGAATTTTTGTTTGTTTGTTTGCTGATAGCACACAGTTGTGATGTTACTTTGCATAACCTCTTAAGAACATGAATGACAAATGTGTGAAAAATCCAAAAACATAATCACCTGTATTCAAAATAAGAATATACACTAAGCTGTTTTTTCTATTAAAGAGATCAGTTTGCCTTCAAACAAAATCAAACCCTTCAGAAAAGGGTCTAAAATAAGCCTGTGGTCTGTCAAATTTCTCCTTCAAAGCAGGCTGGCTTTAGAGTATGATTATTCTGGAACGTGATAGCTCTTGTAGGCTCCACGTACAATGTGGCCGTCTTCTGATGACTCAGGCAAACAGACATCCTTGCAGAGGCTCCTGACTATAATATGTCAATGGAACTACCTCAACAGCCTGGTAACAGATACCTGGTGGATTGGGAAGACCGGGGCTTTACATCCCCTCCCAGCTTCTGAAGTGTTTTGCGAAACTCCAGCAAGGGGTGGTGGTGGGGTCCTCCAGGATAACAAGTAATTCAATTATGGTTTTGTGAAACTGTGATGTGGAGAAGCCTGAGGGCAGATTCCTGGTACCAGATCCTGACTCTGCCTCTTCTTAGCTGTGTAATCTCTGGCAAGTTCCATCCGCTGGCTTGGCCCCAGTTCCATCATCTGCACAGTGATGGTAGTAGTCACAGTACCTGGGGACCATCTCTTAGAGTGGTTGTGATGATTCAGTGAGTAAATCCAGGATGAATGCTGAGAAATAGGCCAGATATACAGCAAGTGAGACCCTGTTAACACTCCTACTACTATAATCCTCAAAGACACTGAGAGGCTGGGAGCTGAGAGCAGGTCAGACAGAGTGGACCACCACGCCCGTGAGGAGGTGAGACCTGCCCACAAGTCCTCCTCATCAGTGGGCCAGCCCTGCTTTAAAAGCCGCCTGTGTTCTGGCTCTGCTGTCATTCCTACTTTGGTCTGGTTTTACTGCTCACCAATCCAACTTCCAGATACTGGTTCTTAATTTACCACATTTTAATGGACTCCAGTGGCATGCTAGGGACCGGTAAAACCGTGGTGTCACAGCCAGCCCCAGCCTCTGGCCTTCGGAAGCCACAATCTGTGGCAACAGAACAGTCCTTCCTCAGTGCTGGCCCCCACAGTCACCATGGGCCCAGCTTACACTCTCAGACCTAACTTACCCACTTCTCAAAGCCACATAGAGGAGGAAGGGGGTGTTGAAGGGGAATTTGAAAGATCCAAGTCGTCTATGACCATGGGCTCCTCTGTGCTTCACCAGCTCTCCTTTCCCATGCTAGCCAAACCCCACCACACACTTTGGGCAGAGAGGCCACTTATTCTCAAAAGTCCCATTATTCTACTCATCTGGTACATAGTGCCCAGTGGGTACCAAGATGGCCCCTACCTGGACAAAGCTGATGTTCTGAAACAAAACCAAAAAGACAGACACTACATCCAGGTACTAAATCTTGACAGAGTGTCTGAAAAGCAGTTTATTATTTTGATTTGATATTGATTGACATCCCCCATTTCCATCACCACTACCTTAACACCCCCCCCCCCCCCACCCGAACACCCATGCACTTTCTCTGTTTTGGTTTTGGACCTTATGTAAACACTGAGTTAGAAGCTGCTGGCTTTCAGCGCCCATTTACCCTGCACAGAGATCATGCACCACGGCATCACTCATGTGGGGCTGCTCTGCTTCCAGATATTGACGAATGCCGGGAGATCCCAGGGGTCTGTGAAAATGGAGTGTGTATCAACATGGTTGGCAGCTTCAGATGTGAATGTCCAGTGGGTTTCTTCTATAATGACAAGTTGTTGGTTTGTGAAGGTAAGTGATGTTACTATATCATGTCCAGAAATGAGCCAACTGGCGAGCTACTTGCCCACATAGACTTGGCCAATTTCACAACATTGGAATTTCAGAAATCCATCAAGCTCTAACAGTAGTGTAGGGCACCATGCGGAGCATCATTTTTTCATGCAAAAAATTCCCCTAACTCCCAGTGGAAAAAGCGGGACGAACATTCCCCAGCCCTGCCCAACCCCCCTCCCCGACACACAATGGATTAGATTTCCCAGCTGATATAAGAAAGCCTTGAGTTCCTGGGTGTGTCACACAGATTGCTTTTGTTTCACACTGCTTGAAAGTGAGCATGGGTGGTGGGCGGTCATCTTTACTTGAATCTCAAAATTAGTGCTCTCTTCCACTCGGAGCCTGTGCTACTCCCAAGTGAAAACAAGGTTAATGCAAATATTCCAAATGCATGAGAGAATTCCAAATGGCAAGAACAGCAAATTCGATTTTATATGAAGAATGTTGGCCTGTGTGCAAGTGGTCCTTTTTTCATTTTCAAATTACCTCCCCTTGCCATGTGGATGTACTGTGATTCTGTGCATTCCTCACAGCACTTCATATTTTTCCTACATCTGGGGAAGATAGTGTACTTTTACATTTTAGTAAAAGGGACATTACTGGTTATTAAATATACCATGTGCCCTCGGATAGCTGGAATAATTGTCTATTTAATACTTAAACTTTGGGCCTCTTGCAGAGTTTTTGTTCATGTCAGAGAGGGTTATTACCCCTTACAGCATGTGTTAGAGCACATATGTCAACATTTTAATGTTAAAAAACCTTTTTTTTTTCCCCCTAAACTAGGGACAAACTCACAGCCCATGAGTAAAGTTATGGTCCTCAGCACATGCTTGTTAAATTCTCCAGCCTCACCAGGCTTTCAGTTACTGTGGCCAAGTGGGTGCAAGTCCCTGATTCTGCCTGCTGTGGTTGGTGGGGGCAGGGAATGGGGTGAGAGCCATTTAGAGCCTTCCTCAGGAAATAGTCATCTCAGGCCTTTGCCCTGGCCCCTGTGCTTTGGAAGGCCATCAAGGATCAGGTGTCTGGAGAGGAAGCAGGAGAGGAAGCGTGATGCAGCAGAAAAGAAAGGAGCCCACAGCAGATGAGCAGATAATCTAACATTGGCTGTCTTCCTCATAGCCAGTCTTCCCTCTTTCATACCTGCCTAGGATGCCTGCCCCCTTCCTGGGGCCTCTGTTGTTCTCTTCCATTTAGAGATCCCAAACCTATAGGCATGGCTCCCCATGACTGCCAAGTCAACCTAGCCCTTGCTATCCACCTGAGATTGAAAACCCTCAGTTGTACCAACATAAGGCACTTTGCTGTCAAGGTAACAGTCAGTGGATATTGAGATTACAAAACATTCCAGCTTTTGGGTTCCATTTCACAGGATATACGTCAACAGGGTGAATGTTTCATCCAGGGTCAACCACTTCCCAGCACACTCTTAGCTCTCAGAATCAGAAAACAAAGGTCGATTTCATACACACCTCAGTAACACTGAAATTAGAATGGATTCCAGAAGGGAGTTAGGGAACATCCATGCATCCATTCTCCCCAACTATGCATATAATCCCAAGCAAGTCATCTGATCCTCCATAGAAATGCTTGTCTGTGATACCATTTGGCTTCTCCACAGACTGGCTACCTCTATGTTTCTGTATGCTCGTAAGACCAGGGCAGACCTGCTCAGTGAGGTGGTGCTGGTCTTGGGTCCACTGTAACCCAAGGCAGGCATACTTCTACTGTTGCCCAGAGAGGCACACCCCACCCCACATTAGCCAGAACCCCCCCACTGACGAACAGTCGTCCTGAGGTTTCCCGCCACAAAAGCATACACCTGTGAGGCATCAGTTGCTGTATTTGCCGCCCCCTTGTGGGAACTTCTTTGGCTGAGCCCACTTTGTAAAACCCCAGTACTGGTGGTAAGAGCCGGCTTCCGCCTGTGTTCTAGGCTATTCTGTTTCCTAACTTAGCCCGGGTTAGATAGTTTCATGGGAGCAGGGGCAGGAAACATGTATTGTGCCCCTGGCATAGCCTGGACTATGCAGTAACTTGCACAATGCCATGAATTTGAACTACCTTAGCTACCTGGTTGAAAAGAAAAGAAAAGAAAAGAAAAGAAAAGAAAAGAAAAGAAAAGAAAAGAAAAGAAAAGATAGGCAAATAACCCCCTGAGTATAGTCAAAGCTCTGAAGCACACAATGCCCATTTATTCTTTTCTTTGATAGTGAGAGTTGGATTGTTCTCAGTAGTTTTATGTGCGGCCCCTCGTATTAAGTTTCCTCGATTTGACTGCCATGTGGCAGTAATTTAAGCAGGAGCCTTTACAGCCCTGTAGTTCAACACACTGCCTGTGGATCAGCAGCACCAGCATCACTTGCAGGCTTATTGGAAATGTAGCATCTCAAGCCATTCCCCAGACACACTGAATCAGAATCCGCCTTTCAGCAAGATCCCAAGTGACTCATATGTGCACGAAATCTTGAGATGCCTTGCTTACAGAACCTAGAACCTTCTGGATGAAAGTGACCTGATAGAATCATAAACCTGGGGTCTTTGAGCAAAATGTGATATTTCCTAGGATATTTAGTCTAGACCATGCTAAGTCCTGATCCTAGCAGCTGAGTTTCATGACTTTTTTTTTTTTTAGACATAGCATTATTAGACTCCATATGTGGTCATAAACCAAGTACTCACATTTATGAAAAATATTAGCAAAGCAGGAAAACTAGAAAATAAGTCTCTAGTGTTCCCTTGTCTGTTCAATAGAACTGATCAAAATAAGAAAAGTAGAAATCCGTTTTCTGTGAGAGGCTTCGTCACCTCGACCCCCCATTCTGTTCTCCTCCTAATGACATTCTCTTCTGCTTGGAGATATCGACGAGTGTCAGAACGGCCCTGTGTGCCAGCGAAATGCCGAGTGCATCAACACGGCGGGCAGCTTCCGCTGTGACTGCAAGCCCGGCTACCGCTTCACCTCCACCGGCCAGTGCAATGGTGAGTGGCCCCCTGCCGGCTGCCTGGGCCCGCCAGTGGCCGGGCTTCATCCTGCTTACCGTACCTGGCTATTTTTGAGAAGGTCAGGTTGAAGAGTACGTGAGTTATGGTTTGGACTGCTGAGTTCCAGTAGCTAGACTAGCAAAAAGAAAATTGTTGAAATGTCTAAACACAGAGGCAATGTTTTTAAAACAAGAAATATATCCTGGGCCTACATAGATTTCATATTTGCCAATCTCCTGCCCTGCTGCAAACACCCCTTCCCACAAATACACACACACGCACACACGTGCACACACACACAGTCCCCTGACCAGTATTCAGGGCCAAATACTGTTTTATTTCCTTTTACATAATTCCCCTTAGGGCAGGAAGTTGTCACCTTTCCAGCCTCACACCCCAATTCTAGACAGTGAGCCTCTCCTGAGCAAGAGTAACCTGCATAAACTAAGCAAAAAGGACCAACAGCACCACTTTTGCTCCTAAACATCTAACAGAACTGAGGGCAGCAAACATTAACAGCCTTTTATTAGCTATAAGTCACCTACAGTAAAATGAGAAACTTTCCCCTAGAGGATAGATTATTTCATTGTTCACTTTTGTCATGGATGTGGTAGAAATAAGAAGGATGAGTTAGCTCAAATGGATGGTAAAGTTTTAAGTATCTGATGGCATCTTCTAGCCAGTGCACCAAAATTAAAACACCGGTGTTTCAGCCCAGAAACAAAATTACACCTCAGAATGATTTTCATGTGAGTTTTTGAGTAATTATAAATCATTGTATATTTAGCATGGCGGTCAGGAAGAATGTGTTATTTTGCTATGGTTCATTTCCCAAGGAGTTTCCTGGATATTTTATGCATTTGTGAATGAAACAACACAAGGGAACGTGGTCAGATTTTCCTTGGATTTCCTTGCCTACCAGTGATTAAGTGGTAGGAAGTGTACTGTTCTCTGTAGGGTATTTTGCATTGTTTTATTAGACCTTGGTGGGAAGAGGGTGTAATAGCAGAACAAAAACTCACTTTGAGAATCAAGGCTTGTTTTGTTGGGTTTAAAGGAACATGTGCAAGTGTTTAGCATTTTGTCAACAAAGCAGTTGTTATCCATGTATTAAAAAAACAGGACAGGAAAAGTGGGGACGTCTCTGATATGAGTCACAATACCCTAGTGTAACTTGGCATTTATACCACTTCCCTGCATTTTGCTCTTTAATTTATATTTCTTTGAAACTGGGCAGAATAATTCCAATCAAAATAAGGAATTACTGATAATACAGAACGTGTCATTTCACACCATTTCACGCTCAGGTGAGAAGTGGGACGAGCTATTTATACATCAAGACAACACGTCCAACTAGGGCCTGTTGAAGCTTAAGCCCTGCCATATTTTCTTGTAGAACATCAGCACAAATAAAACTCATCCAGCACTAACCAGGGATAAGTACTGTGAGTGAGTGAGTGTTGTTTGTAGCCAAACTCACTTTCCCTCATTCATTGGAATCCTCGGAAGAAAGGGAATGTACTTGAGTTTTGCAATTATTCAGCCTCTAGGGCAGAGGACTTCACTCTGGAATTATCTTCATTTATGTCTTTTAAAATATGTTAAAATGTCTTCAAATGCTATCCTATGCATGACATTTTTTCAAGCACACTGCAAAAATACCCCTCTTGCCCTGTGTTTAAGATGAAAAGAACCAAAATTTCCTTTCCATCATTAGATTTTTATTTGAATTCATAAGTACATCATTTCAAACCCCAAATCACAGCTGGCCATATTACCCACATTGTTGAGAGAAGGAGTAGGTATCTAAGCCCAGGAGTTTAGTCCGACTTGAGGAGCTGTATATTTAGAGCAAATGTAGCCCCCTTCTGAAATGTCCTGCCCAACTAAAGGCAAGAGACATGCCCTTCCCTGCCACTTCCTCATGATCTCTGTCTGCTGTGTTTTTTTCCCCCCGAAACCGTGTTTAAACCTCCTATCTCTGCCTCAGACATCATCATTTCCTGGGAGCTCAAACCCTGGTGCTTGTAGAAACCTAGTTTTCTGGTCTCCAGACAAAGTGAACTTCACAATTAAGTTCTCTAAAATTGTAACTTTCTATTTTACCATTAGAACCTCTAAGTGCTCCATGTTTCCTTTTCTTAAAACCAACATGAAATGGCACTGTGGGAAAGAAAATTCCTAATTAGAATTTTCCTAATTCCTTCTCTAAGAAGATCCTTAGTGCACTCTGTTTCCCGTGGGCCCCAGAGAGAAGACAGACCTAGTCCCTTGCATACTTGGAGATCCAGTACTCCCTGAGGGCACCCAAGGTTCGGTCCAACTCTGGTAGGCTCTGAGACACCCTTCCTCAAAATCAGCTCCTTTTATAGAGCTTAGCAATGGAACTAAATTTCTTCTGCCTATCCAGTTTGCTCATTTTAAATCCATTTTCTCCAATGGGAATGATCATAATTTGTTAGGTTAACAAGCACTTCTAGATAGCTCCTAAGCTGCTGTATCCCAATTTCTCCATTAAGATGATATATTCAAGCTCACTTGAGACTTTTCAATTGTATGGTGATTCATCAAGTCTAATGTTCTGTATATTGGAAGGAGGTAGTCATAAAAATGGCAGCCTGAGCACATGAAATAGAGGGCAGATCTCTTCAGGCATGAGCACAACTGCTCTGGGCACAAAAAGTGCCCATTCCCAGTTGCTGTCTGCTCAGTAGACAAGACAAGTCAACAGCAAGTTTGGATGATTCAGACGGAAGCAGGGTAATTGCTGTGCTTTACAGAATCTACACTCAAGTTGGCATTCTGCTGTTGGCTCTCTTTTATGACAGTTGGAAAACCAGGATGATACAGTGCTCTTCGGATGACACATGTCCTAAGCGTAGAGTCTTGAGAGCTTTAAAAAATTAAATTAGAGGCATTAAGTAGGCATGTGGTTATACCATTCATAGATTCACCTAATAAATTCTTCCCCTCAGATAATCAGATTTCAGGAGAGCAACAGAGATTCAGTTGATGATAAATATAATTTAGAGCCTAAAGACTGGCAGAGGCAAGATGACAGGGCTTTCCTCTGAATGAATATGAATAAAAAGAAACATCATTAGGATTGTCAAGGGCTAAAAGGAGCCATGTGTACACATGAAGATGGAACAAAAAGTTGTAGGAGTAAGACAGAACAATGAAGTGAAACTTGAACAAGGGACAGTGTGGGTTGTCCATCAGGAAAACCTATCTTAGCAGTGGGATTTGTTTGATGCTGATACAAATTTCCAAAGGAAGCCACGAAGGGTCCATGACTTGAGGCAGCAGAACTTGACTAGACAAAATACTTAACTCATTCCACAGTCTGTGATATTGCTGAGGCACATAATCAAACGGATTATCTCCCAGTTTGGACTCTTCTTCCCCATTCTAAATTTTCTCACCTTTCAGAACATTTTTCCCATCCCTTCATGAATTATTAACATACTCTGAATGTGCCCAGTAAATGAGAGTAAGTTTTAACTAATTTTGAGATAAAAATAAATATAATGCCAGTGTCTGTTCTACTGGCTTGGTTTAGAGCTAGGATCAATCCTGAGCATGATACCTAGAAGTAAGTTATGTAATGCAATTTTGTCTCCTAAACTCTACCTAAGATACTTAACGATACTTTTTATCCACAGATCGCAATGAATGTCAAGAAATCCCCAATATTTGCAGCCATGGACAGTGTATTGACACAGTTGGAAGTTTTTATTGCCTTTGCCACACTGGTTTTAAAACAAATGCTGATCAAACCATGTGTCTGGGTGAGTGTGTGATTATCGTTTTATTTTTAATTGATAGCCTGTTGAAAAATTCATTTGCATCTGAATACATAGAAAAGTTAATACTAAGCCTCCAGTATTAGTTTTGCTGTTTGTAAAATAAAAACACAAGCAGGCCTGTAGCATTAACATGCTTTGGTATTTAATCTTTGGCAATCTGAACATAATAAACCTCTTCCTTGATACTCATTTGGCTGCGAGGTCAGAAAAACTTCTGACTAAGGGAAAAACTGAGAAAAATATTAAGACAAAAAGTATTTTTTATTAATGTTAATAGGCTATTATTTTATGAAATCTGTGTGGGTTTGCCTTACTGGAATAGAGTGCAGCTTTTGAGTGTTTGAATATGAGCATTTTTTGAGAAGCGTCTATAGTTTGTACCAGATCCTCAAAGGCAAACTTATAGATCCCACAAAGGCAAAACAAAACAAAACAAAACACATTGTTTCTATGGGAAGAGAGCTCAAGATTTTAAATCTCTTCCCCCTTGCTTTCAGTACTAAATCAGGATGCTGATTTAGAATAAATTCCAAATATTAATCAATCATGTTCTCTCTTTTCCTCCTTCCTTTTTCTACTTTCAATCACCATCCATTAAGTTTTCCGGGCACTCCCTGAACATGATTCAGTTTCACAGCTGGAAAAAAGAAGAATCAATAGAACTTATGTTTTAACAGCTTAGCTTTCGCTGTAATTGGGTTCACCCATTAGGGCACCTTCTTATAAAGTTTTGTCTTCTTCAGAACAGATAACCGGTTTTAAATTAAAGGAGTATCATGAGCCCTGCTTGTTCCTGGGAAGCTTACCCTGGCAGAGCAGTGGCACCCTGCACTAACAGTCTTTTTTCCTCTTCCATCTTGATTGTCTGGAACCCTCTACCAAGGAGCCTGCCCTACGGAAGAATTTCACTAGCTTGGCTAAAAACGAATCAGACAGCAGCTGTTGATTGCTGGCAGCGTGACTCATCCGAGTGCAGTCCTGCAGCCACAGACACACACACATCGGATTACTTTGGGGTCAGCAAGAGCTTTCTGGTTTAGGATCCCAGATAACTCGTCTTCATGTCCCAAGTTTGAAAGGAAAGGAAATCCTAACTCTGAACACTGCATTTGGCTAACCTGAGGTGTTGTCTTCCACTCCCAGAATCTCCCTGCCTGTGCCCTCGCCCTCCTCGTTCTGCCTCACTCCCTCCCGCTAACCAGCAGGATCAACTTTCTTTCATTTTAATTTTTTATTTCCTCCTTGATATAATGTAACCTGCTGTATAAGAAAGTTGCAAGTTGCTGTGGTGCAGTGCAAAGACAAAAAAGATGCCAAAATAGCTTTATAAAATAGTCAAAGAGAAAAGTCATAGACCAATAAAAAGACAAATAATAATGCAAGGGTTTATCAGGAGAGCCCCATTAAGTGCCATCACTTGGCATAGTTTGGAAGGGTGAGATAAGTCACCAGTAGTGGGACTAGTCATGGGCTTTTAGGGGTGGACTGGGAAGAAGGAAGGGATGTCGAAAATATCAGGTGAGTTAGAAACCTGATTTATTTTGTTGCTGATGTCTGGGTAATATTAGGTGACTCACTGCTTTTTGGTAAATTGGAGTGAGAATCTTAAAGGCTGAAGTTTGCCAAAGGTGGCAGCAAATCAAGACCCAGAGGCGCACAGAATTTTCCATTTCCAAGTGAAAATATTTGAGAAAAGTGGCAAGGGTGGAGAATTCTAGAAGTCAATAGAGTAAAATAATTCTTGTCCAGTTCTCATGTCCTTAGCTTGCCTCCTTCCACATGCCAACCAAGGAAATGGTTTATTCCCAGGGTTTAGATCCTCGGCTCGTGCTGATGGCTCATGGGGAGCTGCCACTGATCAAGATGTTCTTAGCCTGCACCTGACGCATCGTGAACCCCACAATGCCCTTCACCCCCAGGTAGCCACTCACCTCTTCCTCTGTTAACGGCCATGCTTCTCTGTGCCCGTTGTTCCTACTAGACATAAATGAGTGTGAGCGAGACGCCTGTGGGAATGGAACTTGCCGCAACACCATTGGGTCCTTCAACTGCCGCTGCAACCACGGCTTCATCCTTTCCCACAACAACGACTGCATAGGTACGTCTGCAAACCGGCGGGCGCCGGAGGAAGGCCGCTTCCTGTGCGCTCTGTGCAATTAGCAGCCTCTCCGGGGTGCCGGCCGGTTTTCTTAAATACATGCCCTCTAATGCATAACACTTAGTTAAAGGAGTTGTCAAATATAATGTCCTAAGTAAATGTCAAATAGACTAACTACAGCCATGACTTTTATTAAAATGCCTCATTAGCAGCTATAATTTTTATATGTACCGGGCTGTGAATTCAATACATTTTTAAATAAATTGAAACAGTGACGTCTTAAAACATACAAAAGTGATTTTTTGTATGGAAATTTCATAATTCAGGAATTATGTGGACCTACTTGTCTCAATGTTTCACTAGACCCTTGCTTGAAAGAAGTCAATTATTGAATCTATAAAATCCTCCCTATAAAACCTGCTATGTTATTTATAAGTGAGATTAATGTTCCAAATTGTATATCATGCTAGAGGCTAATTGTATATACTTCTAATTACAAGAATACTTAATACCCTCAGCTGTACTGTGTATTAGGAATTCAGTTTTAGCTTTTAAAAATGAAGCATAAAGGAAGATCAAAGTGAAACTCATATAAAGTTCTAATATAAATTATCAATCTCTAATTAATAGAATAGTGTAATCTTGTTAGGTTTTGATAGGCGAGGAAAGCCAGGTGTATTGTTAGAAACTAGATCTTTATGGGAATTTTTAATGCTTGGCTGTGCCAGCAAAGTCCACTGAAACTTAGAAGAAGTATTTCTCCCTTTAAAGGTTTTGTTCATTGCTGGAATTTTGACATTTTCTTTGGAATATATCAAAGGATATTTTTTTGGCAGATGTTGATGAATGTGCAACTGGCAATGGGAACCTTTGCAGAAATGGCCAATGCATCAACACAGTGGGGTCCTTCCAGTGTCGATGCAATGAGGGCTATGAGGTGGCTCCAGATGGCAGGACCTGTGTGGGTAAGCGTGGCCTCATTAGCAACTGTAATTTTTATATGTACCCTCCATGTACCATCCGAAGAATGCTCCCAGAGATGAAAGGATCCTGCAGGCCCTATCACCATGCTTCCTTCAGAAGCCTCGAGGGGAAAAAATCCGAGGAGAATTTCACTAATCCTACCTGTAGACTGTATGCGTGCATGCGTGCGTGCGTGTGTGTGTGTGTGTGAGAGAGAGAGAGAGAGAGAGAGAGGACACATTTCTCTGTTATGTTTTAAAATTAAGTTATTGCATTTGCAGGAACAGTTAAACTGTTAAATTTAACAGAAACTTAAATTGTCCCATAAGCAATTGTGATTTGCTTTCTTATATTTTTTTTCTTTAAAATAGCTTTGTGGGAAGCTCTTATACAGTCTTTGGGTGCGCACAAAAATCTGCATTCCCACTGACTTTTCACATGCTACACTTTCCTGGAAATACTTAATTTGTGACAGGTCACATAAAACATGGTTGGTCTACTGCACACTTCTGAAAGCTGATAGAGCTTCTTTTTATTGAGTCGTTAATTTTTCTCCATGGTAGTTTTATGTATTTCTTTGATTTGATTCCAGTTTCTTGAAATTTTAATTGCTTGATGGAAATCATGCCAACGGGAACCTCTTCTTTCTTTTTCCCTTTTCTTTGCAGATGTCAACGAATGTCTTCTAGAACCTGGAAAATGTGCACCAGGCACCTGTCAAAACTTGGACGGGTCCTACAGATGCATTTGTCCCCCTGGATACAGTCTACAGAATGACAAGTGTGAAGGTAAGAGTGGGAGGACTGTCAGTGTTCGTTACTGCATTGGCATTCTCCAAGTCAGTTTTTATGATGGTGTGCTGGTGTTTTTTTATCAGAAACAAATCCAAGAGCAGAGGGTCTGACTTATGTTCTCGCACTCAGATGATGAGACAAGAACATCCAATTCTCACGCTAATATCTGATGACACTGTTTTGCTCTGTGCATATGGGTGGTCATATGGCCCTGACTCTTTTCCAATGTGCTTTTATGCAACTTGTAAAAAATCCTGGATTACATATTTTTAAGTGCCAATAGGTTGCAACTACAAATAGCTTGCTGATTCCAGCTAAAATCTTTAAGTGACCACATTCGAGGTTCGACGAATGTGGCTGTATAATTTGTCTATGTTGTTTGACCCATAGAGCAGTGAAAATGTGTTACACAAATAAATTCTCAGCAAATTTCATAGTACTGCGTGCCTCAATACATATGTCATTGAACTAAATGAAGGACATTAATTGTCAGAACTTCATAAATAACTAGGCTGAAAGGATTTTTAAGAAGTCACCTAGTCCATGCTCCCACGTTTAAATAGGTCTGTATCTAACCCATAATGAGTAAGAATTTTCTCCACTTTTAATACCATGGGGAAATTTTATTATATATCGAATTTAAATCATAGTCAAGTGATAATATTCTAAATGGAAACAGTTTATCAAAATTAGGCCTACATGCAAATTATTGTAAGTGTTATTTTACTTTTACTAAAGATCAGCCTTATTTACTCCATGAGTAATGCAGAATTCCCCTAAGATGAACAGAATGGAAATGTATAGACAGAAAAATGACTTCCCGAATACTGAATAATGTGCCCATTCCGCCATCCTTGTCAATATCCTTATGAAGTCATCACCTATAGGTTAATTTCTACCATAAGAGAAAGAATCCTAACGACAATGACAAAAACAACAACGAAAAGAAATACTTGAGCATTTTTACAAAAGTTGGCCTTTCTCTTAAGAAAAGTTTGGATGTGGGAGAGGAGGGCACGTGGGAATGGAGTCATTCAGTCATCAGCAGCAGCTCAGATGCGTTAATACACCACAAGCAACATGATGCAATTATAAAGGCACTGTAATAACATAAGAGTGATGAAGAGACTGGTTTTGCCCTAAACAGGAAGATAATCACTTTGAGTTGCACATACCTATTGTGTGGTATTTACAATATTGTCAAGATAATGGAATTAATTTCCTAACTTCCTCTTAGTTGAACCTTGTTGGAGGGAACTCATATAATATGAATACATCTTGATGTAGGTAGAACCCTTTGCACAAATGCAAAAATAAAGAGCCCCATGATATAAGAGATACATGTTTTGTTGGGGAAAAAAAGGTATTTCCATAAAAATAACATGGCTCAGAATCAAGACTTAACTGTTTTTTACTACAAATTCCTGCTGAAAATCAGAGGAAAAGATAGATAAGTCTGTTGGAAAGAGTGCCATACTTTTCCCATATATAGGGTGATCATGTATTTATTGATCAAACCAAGACAGTTTTAAGGAGGACGCTATTAATAATAAGGCCGGGACAATAAGCATAAGCTAGGACTCTCCTAGGAAAACTAGGGCATATGGTTACCCAAGCCATTCAAACTTCAGTGTAGACCATCTTTAATCAGCCCTTCCTAGGGTTAATGTATATTAATATGCTAAAGGAAACATCACAATTATAAGTGTATCAAATTCCTATTATCTATATGATGAAAGAAAAACTAGCTTCTACAAGAAAGACATTTTTGTGTCTTGAGAAAAACTAACCTGCAAATGAGAGTTAGGAAGGAACCCCATCTTCTGTGATATCTTTAGTTTACACTGCACAAGGTTATTTTCATAGGTGTTATTATTCTTGTAAAATTCATAGTTTTAGGGCTATAGCACAGGGTGTTGGGGAAAGCACTGCAGATGGATGGAGGGGAATAAATTTTTGTTTCAAAGACCTGGATCTCTTACTAACTTATTGTCAACACAATTAAAATTTCAAGCTTCTGCTTCCTATGCAGTGGTGAAGTCAGACCCTGGAGTTTCTTGTTTCTTTCCTAGCTTAGGGTGGTAGAAAATTACCTTTTCTAATTAGCCAGGCACCTGAGTCTAGGTAAGAGATGTTTCTCATTGTATCCCTTAGAAGGCACTTGCGGATTCCCTTTTTACAACAAGAATTTTCAAGATTACTTTTTAAAAAGATATCAGAGCTTAGAAGTCCACTGACAGCATAATGACCCAGGAAAAATCTTCATTATTGGGAGGGTTTTGAAACTCAGTTGCACTCTGTACTTCCACACTTTGCATTCAGTATTTGATGGTGTCTCCATTGTGTTTTGATTTTGACACATGTAATTCTTTTAGATATTGATGAGTGTGTGGAAGAGCCAGAAATCTGTGCCTTGGGCACATGCAGTAACACTGCAGGCAGCTTCAACTGTCTGTGTCCGGATGGGTTCTCCTTGTCCTCCACTGGGAGAAGGTGCCAAGGTAAGTGCCTTTGAAGGCTTTAGACTTCCATTACTCTGTGTTTATTTGTTGTGGTTTCATTTTCTTAAACATGGCAAAGCTTTGATTCTTTGTGAAAGAGAAGATGGAGAGTTTTCGTTCACCCAGACGTCTAATGATTGCCGTATGTCAGAAAGTTCATTTTTACTTTTAAGGTTGAAAACTCATCCATCAAGTTCTGGTTGCTTGTATAACAACTGCCCTGGCACTTAAACCTATCTCTCCCCCTAAGAACACAGATGCTGATAGGTCAGTCAGTGCGGGGTCAGCCATGAGCCACTGACTCCTGCAAAGCCTGGGGACAGTTCAGCTCCATGGTCTCTGCCTCTGAAGAAGTAACTCGGTACAAATGTGGGCCAAAATCTAGACTCTCGGTCAGAAAAAGACAGGTTAATCCATATGCTTCCAGGATATAGTGCCCATCCCTTACATGACAAATTTTCTAAGAAAACAGAAAAATAAATTTGAACTGACCTGGACTCTTGCTGGGACATAGTCTGTTTTCAGGACTAATACTTGTGAACTTAAAAAAAAAAAAGCCTGAACTTAAGCCTAACACAATATATTATATCCCAGAAAACTGTTTAGATTTTAGTAAACAATGCAATGGTGTGTGTCTATCCATTTATACATACTAGCTTAATGAATTTAGAACAAAAAACCCCACACAGACACACATATTTCTCCCCTCTACCTCTGTGTTCTGTTGTTTGTCATTTTCTTGTTCAGGTTTTTTTTTTCTTGGTTATTTTGTCTTGGTTTGGTTTGGTACTGTATTACTAAATAAAAGGCAATGGATATCATTTCAGATTCCAAAAATTGGGTTTGGGGTCTCAGATCTGCCATCTGTAGCCTAGGGCAAATCATTGGATCCTTTGGAAGTTCAATTTCCTCATTTTATTTTTTATTTATTTATTTATTTATTTATTTATTTTTATTCTTATGTTAATCCCCATACATTACATCATTAGTTTTAGATGAAGTGTTCCATGATTCATTGTTTGTGCATAACACCCAGTGCTCCATGCAGAATGTGCCCTCCTCAAAACCCACCACCAGGCTAACCCATCCTCCCACCCCCTCCCCTCTAGAACCCTCAGTTTGTTTTTCAGAGTCCATCATCCCTCATGGTTCGTCTACCCCTCCAATTTCCCCCACTTCATTCTTCCCCTCCCGCTACCTTCTTCTTCTTCTTTTTTTTTCTTAACATATATTGCATTATTTGTTTCAGAGGTACAGTTCTGAGATTCAACAGTCTTGCACAATTCACAGTGCTTACCAGAGCACATACCCTCCCCAGTGTCTATCACCCAGTCACCCCATCCCTCCCATCCCACCCCCCATTTCAAACTGTAATAATACCTGCCCAACCAATCATATTGAATAGGTAAAAAGCTTTGTTGGTTTCTGAGTTGTTCATAGACTCTTGTTATTCTATTGATTAACTTTTTGCCTTCCTTTCAACTGGTCCTTTTGTTACTCAATATTTAGAAGTGTGAAAGGGGAGTTGAGAATTCTCTGCTTGGTCTGATCTCATAGGTCACTGTCAGAAGCCCACGTGGATTTCAGGCTTGTGGGTGGGGTGATACTTGATTCAAGCAGATACTCTGTTATGGTACAGACCAAGCCAGATAAATTCTAAGTCCTACTCCCTTGTTTTTGTGTGCCTTTGGCTTGGCCCAGGTTTGGAAAGAAAGCAGTGAGAAACCAGGTGTGAATCTGCCGATGTGGCAGACCAGAGGAAACTCATAGGCTATTAATTCAATTTGCACTGGCCTGTCACAGAGCAAGCTAACGCTGCAGGAAGAATCAGCCCAGCTGTGAGCAGCCTTGCCACATGCTCAGCTCCAAGAGGCAGAGCCAGAATTGAGGAATGCAAGCAGGGAAAGTGACTTTTGTAGTTCTGATGAAATTTCAAAGGTCATTAAGGGCTCTTTGCAGATGGACTGGTAAACAGGCATCCTAGTGAGTCCTAGTTCAAGTGTGTGGGCAAGCACAGCTCTCTTTCCCATTGCAAGGCACCTTTGATTAATAAACCAAATCTAGAGAATCACCACAGGCAAATGTAAATCTCCCACAGGGCACACATTTTCCTGAAGCCAGGGAATTAAGAGCTGGGTTTTACTTATAAGGTGACAAATTAGGAGTCAGGTTTCTATGCCCATGAAATGAGAAAATTCCTTAGAACCACAGATAATGTTTTTGAAGGAACAATTGTGGTAAGACTCAGGTGAACAGATCCGGGTACCTGAAGGCCACAGATATAAATTGGCCACTCCCACTTACAAAGTTCAGTGAAGGGAATTTGTCACTTAGGCTCACTGTAAACTTCATGTGTTTGAGCCTGTGTAATGGCTAGATTTTTTTCTTTTTCAGGAGGCAGGATGGTAGAGTGGTGGTGGGGAGACAAGGCTGTTTTATGGAACAGGGTCATAAGAGGAAAAGAGAATGTATCTAGATTTAAAAGAAACATTGTAACTGGAAGACAACAGAGACAATTGAATTTTAATATATTTGTTGAGACATTTTTGTGAGTAGTCACTAAATTATACCTTAAGATAGTTATAGATATAAATAATAAACATAGAACATTGTATGTGACAATGAACTTGAAGAATAAAATCAAAGAGTGTCCTTCAAGAAACTATAATCTGTTAAATCTTGAAACTTCTCAGCAAAGCAAATATTTGGATGGCAGATATGCCACAGGATGAGGACTGGCTTTTATTGCACTTGACTTTCAGAAGAGTAGTTTTCTGAAAGATGCCTGTTAAGTCCTAGCTATCACAGGTGTGGAAGGAGAGTAAAAACTAGCAAGAAAATGTATCTGGAAGAGTTGGTTGAAGAAGGTGAGCAAACTCATTGGGGAAGAAGGCCAACTGAATTTGACTTACTAGAGTCTCGTAAATATGAGTTGAGTGAGTGAGTGATTGTTATTTTTACTTTAATTCATGAATATTTTCCTTCTGTGGTCTTTGACAACTCAGTTATTCTTACGTTGTCTCCTTTGTCATGAAATGAAAGCTCTGAAATTGTCTTACCAGAAATGCGTCAGTGGCTGTAATATGTCATAATATGCCACCTAAGGTTGAGAAACAGTGACAGGAGAGAGCATACCTGATCATAAAGAAAGAAAGGGGAATTGTACAAAATGGGTATGGAAGCATTTCCTTAAAACCTGCAGATTTTAGCCTCTGTGTATCTAGAGAGGAGTCTGCAAGGCTTTAGATGTCAAATCTGAGGGAAAACACTCCAGGCTTTTGGATGAGCTCATTTTTTTAGAGCCACCCAGTTTGCTCTATAAGAATTGGTAGAGTCCATTTCCAAAATTATGTCAAGCAATGTTGGAGAATTTTGTAGCAACTAGATCCCATCTTCCATGTTGTCACCAAAAAATAATTGATATTAAAGAAATACATTCTTTCAAAGAAAGGTTATCCTGCCTCCTATCCACCCATCTCCCTGCCCTCCTTCTGTCTGTTGAGCTAAACAACCTTCTGTATCTTGCATGTGTGTGCACACACACATGTATAAAGTCTGCAGAAAGCACCATGTGCATTTTGTAGACAGCATCTACATCAGTAGCTGCTTCAGCAAATGACCATTATTGTTGTATTTTTGCCAGTCCACAAAATTGCCACATCTTTATTTACTCTATGCCTGGACTCAAGGGTTTTATTTTGCTTTCTGGGCTTAGGGGACCCAGAATAAACAACATAGTGTGATAGCAACAGTAAGTACCAGAACTGGGAGGTCTACCTTAACCTACTACGCTCGCTAAATGCTATCCAAAACACACAAACACAGTGTCAATGCAGGGGTCTTGTGAATGATTCCACTTCTGAATGTCTCCACCCTGAAGTCACTGATGATGTCAGTTTTGAAATGTGATAGTGTTGGATTTTGTTATTCACATCAGGTTATTTTGGAAAATTCACTGCAATGAGAAATAAAGTGAAAGCCGCATAGATGTATTCATCAGATCTTACTACAGAAGTCACCTATGACTTTAAAGATCTGAGCCCAATTTCTGTCGTAGTCACTTAGGTTACAGTCTTCCTATTGTAATGAAAAGGGAGCACATTTAACAGGATGGATTGTTTCTTGTTCAGTATTATACAGTAATGATGCAGTAGGAAAGGATCTAAAGGGTCTCCTGGATTTATGCTGCAGATTTGCGAATGAGCTACTGTTACGCAAAGTTTGAAGGAGGAAAATGTTCATCACCCAAATCCAGAAATCACTCCAAACAGGAATGCTGCTGTGCCTTGAAGGGAGAAGGCTGGGGTGATCCCTGTGAGCTGTGCCCCACTGAACCTGATGGTAGGTCCACCGTCTGCATTTCTCTTTGGGCCCTTCATAGGGCCAACTGGTTATGAAATAAGAAGGGTTGTACGTAGGCCCTCAGGAAAGATATGACAATTTAACTGTAAGTCTACATAAAATATCCATTAAGATTATTTTAACTCAGGAGCTGGGTAGTTATTTTCTTCCGAAATGTGCTATGAATCGGGGCTGCCCAAGTAGTAGGCACACCAGCTCTGGGAACCTTGTTCACTTCCCCTGGTATCGGGGCTTTTCTCGTTCATTGTTTCCCGACATGTGCAGCATGTGGCAATCTGGCCACCACACGTTGCGTGGGAAGCAGCCTGTAGCTAATTGCCATTGGTCTGTCTACTAACAAGTGTTCGTCTCTACCGCAGAGGCCTTCCGCCAGATCTGTCCCTATGGAAGTGGCATCATTGTGGGGCCTGATGATTCTGCAGTTGGTAAGTGGCCTGTGCTGGATTCCCAGCATTTCTTAATATTCTTAACTCTTCCCTGCCCTTTATCCAGCCATTCTTCCTTTTATTTTTTTTTAAAGATTTATTTATCTATGTATTTATTTGAGAGAGAGAGAGCGCATGAGCAGGGGGAGGAGCAGAGGGAGAGGGAGAGAGAGAATCTCAAGCAGACTCCCTGCTGAGTGCAGAGCCCGACATGGGGCTCGATCCCATGACCCTGAGATCATGACCTGAGCTGAAATCAAGAGTTGAACGCTCAACTGCCTGAGCCACCCAGACGCCCCTCCAGCTGTTCTTATTTCTCCACACTCATCTTGTAAAATAAAGCTCTACTTTTCATTTAGATACCAATTATATTATTGTACTGTATGGTAATATTGTAATATTAGATATTTCATTGATTAGATGCTGAAATGATCATAGTTTACCTTTGTGTTTAAAAAACAGTACCTTGTTATTCACTATTTTTTTTCTCCTTTGCATAAGATATGGACGAGTGCAAAGAACCTGATGTCTGTAAACATGGGCAGTGCATCAATACGGATGGCTCCTACCGCTGCGAGTGTCCCTTCGGCTACATTCTGGAAGGGAATGAATGTGTAGGTGAGTAATAGATCTGTTTCTTCCAGAGGGATTTTCCAAATTAGAAATTAGGCCATAGAGCTTTCATACTAGGAAGCGTAAGTACCAGGATTGGGACAGAAGTAATTTTGTGCATTCATTCATGCATCATTCATCTGTAGTACTAGTTGAGTACCCCATGTCCCACGCTCTTTGTCTACAGCAGTGACCCAAGCCAACATGTTTCTTCCTTGCATGGACCTTACAGTCTATTGGGGAAGACACTGGACACATCTGAAGACATGGTGGAAAAGAAAACATTATCATCTATTTTTTAAATTAAAAAAAAATTAATGGTCATAATCTTATTCTCTCAATATGTAAAATACAACATTTATCCAGATTTTATTACATTTAGTAATGTGAAAGGCTATGTACATAGTGTAAACTCCTCGTTTTTGCTCTCTTACTAAAATTTCAAAGAATGGCTATGCCTGACCTTTGACCTCTTGATGCCTACTAACACAAAATTGAATCCAAGTATTATGTCTGTTCCTCTAAAATTTCACCCACAGCTATTACCATGAAGTGTAAGCAAATTCCTTAGTCTTTCTAGGCCTTAGAATGTCATATTATACAAATAGACTAACTTATTCCTAATTACCCTGCAGCTCTAAAACTCAATGATAATATGATTTTTATGAACTCAAAAGAGAGAAAATATTCTGGACAGTGAAATGCAATTTCATAGCAGAACAAAAGCAAAGTTGTCAATGTTTTCTCTTCGGAATCTTCAGTTAGTGCTCCTGTGTGCATGCTAAATGAGCCTGCTCACCGACGTCTCTCTACCACAGCCTCTTGCCTTCACTGTTTGACTCAGAACCCAACAGAAGATGTAACCCTGATGATAGTCCATCACTAGTCCATATCCTAGAGAACTAAGATAACAATGTTATTTCTCAAAAATTTCCCTTTCCCAAAGGAAGATACTCTCCCTCCAAGAAATGTGTCAGAAGGACAGTCAGGATTCTAGATGGATGGGTTGGGAGGCATAGATATTTTTTAGACCTCCTCGGTAAGACTTGTTCTCTCTTCACGGTTGTTTACAGAGATCATACCCTAAACATATTTCTTTCTAGCTTTTCTTCTGCCTAATGTAAACCATCTGGTTTCAACAGAATCAACAAAAAAATCTTCTTGAATCTTGATTTTATCCAGTGTATTAATTTTGCTTAACCTCTGGTCTCTCGTTTTGTGTAAGCTTAGTCTTCTATTTTATATCTGGCAAAAATCCATCATGTTTAAGGCTTTTTGGAGAATGATGTAATGTAAGGCCAGACTGGAGATGTATTTCTAGCTTTATGTAAGTGAAAACTTTTGACTTGTGAGAGCAGCCTTGTTTTAACCCTTGGAGCATCTATTCCTGGTCAATTTAGCTCTTCATACATAATATGGGAGGCTGGAGAAGCTCAGGAGAAGAGCACTAGGAGGGCTGGAAGCCCAGATACTGTCACTGTTAGTGCCACTGCCACTTAGCAGGTCAAATTTCACAGCTATAAATCTGTGGATAAGACACGTGCACTCCTTTCTTGTAAAGGCAGAATGAGGATCAAACAAGATGCCACAGATCAAAGTACCCCAATAGAGTGAGAGGTATTATTTGAGTCCAAGCCCATTTTTGTCTTCATTCATCATGTATTGAATACACTCTTGGTCACTTGCAGATACTGATGAATGCTCTGTGGGCAATCCTTGTGGAAATGGAACCTGCAAGAATGTGATTGGAGGTTTTGAATGTACCTGTGAGGAGGGATTTGAGCCTGGTCCAATGATGACTTGTGAAGGTAAGCCTCTTTGCAGAAAAGTTGTGGTTACATGTTCTGGTCATGGAGACAGTAGTTGGCTGATTACAGTTCTTGATACTAAATACCACTTAGGGCGTACAGAATAAAGAACATCTAGGCCTGATGGGCCATACCATTATTCTCCTGGTTCACAGCACAAATCACACTGTATAATATAGAGAGTTCTTTTTGGTGTCTCCCCATTACAAGTATTTAGATACAACTCCCATCTTGTTTGCGACCTTCTTTCTTATTTTCCATTTTTCCCTTCTTTTTCTTTCTTCATCTCCCATGCTCCCTCTCTTTTTCTTTTTTCTTTTCTACTCATAGAAAAACATCTGCACACTGACATAACCACCAACATCCTATAGCTATCTGGGGGCAATCACAGCAAAAGATGTTGTCTACACTCTGTAAGCATCTGCCAGTATGCCTAGTAGGATCAATGTATGGAGAGAAGGGAAGGAAAGGGAGTGTCTAGAACAGTGGGTCTCAAAGGGTGGTCCCTGGATCAGCCACATCAGCATCACCTGGGAACTTGTTAGAAATGCAGACTTTCAGGCCTCATCCCAGACCTCCTGAATCAGAAACTTGAAGAGTAGAGCCTAGCAGCCCTCCGGGTAATTCTGATACACTCTCAAGTCAAGACCACTGGTCACATAAGAGAATGAAGGTGAGGTGAAGGTAGAGGATAAAAGTGGTATGAAAGCGAGCTTTTCTTAGAGATAGGTCCTATTGATACCCATTGTCCTAGTTGTTGCTGAATCTTTAAAGGCTATCACGAAATATGATCTGGGGTCTCACTGATGTTCTCAGTCAGCATCCCTGGACTTAGAAAGAAACATGATAATCAAGATGGTCTGTTTTAACCTTGCTTTTCCAAAACATATTCTGCTGGTTCCAAACTTATGGAATCTGTAGAAATCTCTTTTATCTATTAATGGTAAAGTCATTCCTATTTAAGGTTAGAACTTGGGCATCAGTGTGAAAACTCTAAAGTGTAAAGTTATTCAGAATACCATTTGCTTAGGCTCGGGAATCACTGTTATTTCACAGGAGCCTCTTTTCTATGGGGAAGGGGATGTGGTTAACAATATTGGATGGGTCTGCTTCTGTTCTGACTGCAATTGAGTTGACAGTTGTTTTGACTGAATGGGGTAAAACTGATTCCCACACTATATGACTCTAGGGAATGGCAAGTGGTTAGCTTGACTCTTAATATCCAGAATTTCAGAAATGCTCCCTATATGTAGGGTGGTCTATAATTTCCCATCCATCTAAATAACATTGATAATTATACCAGGACAATAAGCCAGAACTGAGACTGTGCTAGGAGAACCAGGACCCACAATCCCCTTGCCCATACCAACTGTAAAATAACCAACTCATTCAAGTCATCAAGACTGCTTGGTGCATCCATGTTGATGGCAATGAAGCATTTCAACTTTTGATAAAAATAGACTTTTTTTTGGTTGATGCTCATGATCCATTATTTTCATGCTCCCTTCTGTTGCAGATATAAACGAGTGTGCCCAGAATCCTCTGCTTTGTGCTTTCCGGTGTGTAAACACTTATGGGTCATATGAATGCAAATGTCCTGCTGGATATGTTCTGAGAGAAGATAGAAGGATGTGCAAAGGTGAGACATCCGTGTTAAAGGTCATCTAACCTGGGGGGCTCTCACTCTATCTATGATGGGAAATGTCTCTCCAAAGCATCTATCAGTAGAGAAAGGCTGGGAATCACGGAACTCTGCTATACTCCATGGACAGTATGGGGGTCATCACTGCCCATAGTATGATAATATTAATTAAATTATATTTTTTAAATCCCCATCACTAAGGGATGTTATTTTCCAAGAATGGGGGTAGCATATGGAGTCTATTTTAGTTAAATAATTCCATTAAAAATGCTTACTGAGTGCCTACAATTACTGTGGCTCTGGACGAGGCTCTGCTGTACAAAGTTAGGTAAATCATGGGGCTCCTTGAAGAGCACGGATTTGCTCCTCCAAGGTCTTAAATGAACAGCTACTTGTTCTCTTCAGATGACCTAAATAGGATTTTTCTTGAAGGTGAACAGATTTCCTAACTAAGAGCTCTGCATCACATGCAGGATAAGCCCAAATTTCTCAGCTCAGACCATGTGAAGGAGAAAGATAAAGAGAGGGAAATGCAATAGGACAATAAGGTATGGGGAAGACCTGTCCACACCAGAAGAAAAGAAATGAAGGAAGGAAGAACCAGAAGAGAATATGATATTTGTGAATGTTTGTCTTTTCCTCAAAGTATAAAAACTGAAATTTTCATTATACAAATGATATTCTAATCATATTAATAATCTAATCGTATATCATATTAATATTACATAAAATGATATGTTATTATAATTGTTATATAATGGAAGCTTTGGCTTATTATACTATATTGTAATTATAATGCTGTTGTTATATTATGAAAGTTTTATAGAAGACCTTTTTAGGTGAATTCATCAAAAAGAAATTAACAATCACGCTTCCCACCTTTGAAGGGGTT
Organism: Mirounga leonina; assembly: GCF_011800145.1. Lineage (NCBI taxonomy): Eukaryota > Metazoa > Chordata > Mammalia > Carnivora > Phocidae > Mirounga > Mirounga leonina. The sequence goes on along the minus strand of NW_023270839.1, from coordinate 24,599,779 downwards.
ACAGTTAGTTGGGGAATAATTTCATCATCAAGGTCAAAGTAGGTGAGAAGACTCCTTCCCAATCCAAGGAGGCCAGTGCCCACGAGACGAAAGGAAACAGGTTAACACTGAAAGAAGTGTAAATGAAAATTGATGATACCATCTCATGCTTAAAAGGCAGGAAATTAGCGCAGCTTCTTTTCTAATTCACGGGTGCACATTCTTTCCAGACGAGGATGAGTGTGAGGAGGGCAAACACGACTGTGCGGAGAAGCAGATGGAGTGCAAGAACCTCATCGGCACGTACATCTGCATCTGCGGGCCTGGGTACCAGCGGAGACCTGATGGAGAAGGCTGCGTAGGTAAGCAGGTCCTGGCCCAAGGAGCTTCGAGTGAGTCGGGTGACAAGGGACAGAAGTGACTTGGTGTCTGAGTCCTTGGGGGCAATGTGTTCTTCTTGGACAGAGCCATCTTCCCTCTGTTCCCTCATGTCACGGTTTCCCTTGGAGAGCCCCTTGCCTCTTGCTTATCTCTGAGTTCCAGAAGCATCATCATTCTCTCCCTCCGAGCCGGCCTTTGTCTACCTTCTCAGCCCATGTTGCTGCCAGTACTTGGCACCAGGTGTTTCCTCTACTTCTTTCCTTTACTCCTATATTTTTTGTTGTTTCAGGCTAGGTTCTCTTCACCACATTGGAATGTCTTTCAATTGTCCCAGCTTTGCTGTTAGCACCGACATTGAATGACAGATGCCCAGTCCCTCTGAACCAGGAATAGCATTAAACCAGTGGGCTCTTCCTCCAGGGAATCTGTTCTTGTCTAGAGTGGGGCCCTGGCCCTGGTATTTTTTAAAGCTTCCTAGGGATTGTAATATAGATCCTCCACTGAAAACCACAGCTTCAGACTAGGGATGGGCAAATCATAGCCCGGGGGCCTGCAGCCTGCCACCTATTTCTGTAAATTAAGTCATATTGCAGCATAGCTGTAACCATTCATTCAGACATTGTCCATGGCTCTTTCATGCCACAATGGCAGAGCAGAAGAGAGTGAAGGCAACAGAGACCATATGGCCTGCAAAACCTAAAATAGTTATTATATATAATACAGTAATACTATAATATTACTACAATTTAAAGTAAAAGTTTCCCAACCTCTGGTTTGAACAATCAGTACAGGAGAAAATTATTAGAAAGTTCCCACATGCTTCCTTTCCATTTTTAATAATCAATGATGCCAGAAAAAGAAATCTGATGTTGTCAGTCAAGAAGCTCAAGAATCTCATTATCCCCTTACCTTGTAAAATACAGAATTAAACAGTAATTGAAGAGCAGATTTTAAAAGCACAGAAAAAGCATTTGGACATAGGAGCACACACCAACTCTTCCAGGCTCAGTGGTTCTCAACCTCAGCTGCCCACTGGAATCACTTGGAAAACTCAGGTCCCACTCCAGACACTCTGATTTAATTGGTCTGGGGATGGCGTGGGCATCAGGATTTTTAGCCTGTTTCAACAGTCCTGTAGCTGTCACCTTCCAACTCTGCTTCTCATTATGAGATCTCTGCCTCGGGGGCTCAGAACTATTCTGCAGGGGATGCACCTAAGCAAGTCACTTTATTTATGATCTTTCTAAAAAAATCATTAGAATGGGATGCCTGGGTGGCTCAGTCTGTTAAAAAATCATCAGATAATTCTAAGAATCTCCAGTTTGTCTTAGTGCTTTTTTTTTTTTTAAACCTGAGACTGGATTATGATTATTTCTCAATAATATTGTTAAAGTATTACAATAAATGTAATCTATGTTGAACTGGAAGATTATATATAGACCAATTCTCAGGTCAAAACTGACCCATCACAGACAGTATTCTGATGAAGTATTATAATATTTCTCTAATGTGTGATCTTTTTTTTTCCCCCTTCACTTGAAATAATCCTTTGGGAATCCTTTGTATGGACAGATATAGAAAATTGTAACTTTATCAAGTGGAAAATGTATGTGTACCTAAATTGCAGTCATCTACATTTAAGTATATCAAAATGCCATCAAGTATGTTTTTTAAAGGACAGAGGTATACACACACACACACACATTTGCTTGTATGTGCCAAATCCATTTCTAGGATACGTGAGAAACTGGCAGTAACACAGGGTTGGCTCCCAGGATGGGAGTCTGGTGGATGAGGAAGAAGGGAGGAAGGGGCACTTTTGCTGAATACTCTTATACCTTTTGAATTGGGAACCACGGGAGACAGTTACCTATTCGCGAGCTAAAAAAAAGAAAGACTCCATCCTTGCGCAAAGGGGTGGGATGACTGCTCTTGTGTTTGCTCTTTCCACGAAACCCCACAGATGAGAATGAGTGTCAGACCAAGCCAGGCATCTGTGAGAACGGGCGCTGCCTCAACACGCGGGGCAGCTACACTTGTGAGTGCAATGCCGGCTTCACCCCCAGCCCGGCTCAGGACGAGTGCCTTGGTGAGTGCAGACGACCGGATGCTTGCACAGCACCCCCCACCCCCGCCTTCATGCTGGGACACTTGGCACCCCAATCTCTCATCTGAAATCGTAGAAATGGTTAAAATTTGAGGCAGGTTCCTATTTTGGAAGGGACTTAATGACTGCGATTTGTCCATGGGGCTCAGCACCACCCGCAGCTGCATTCTTCCTTTGCTAAGTGTATCGATGAATCACTCGTTTGGAATTTCGTTCTCCGCTGCCTTTTGAAGCCCTTGGTGCCGAGGATCTGTTTCTGTGTGTTTTTCTGCTCCTCTCTCTCGATAGCATGACCACTCCTCCGTATTTCAGGGAGCAGAGAGAGTTGTCACCTTGCGTGGGCACTTACTGAATTTCTTGTCTTGTTTCCCTCAGACGTCATCCTTTCTCTCTTACTGCTGTTTCCAGCTTTCCCTTCTCGCTTCTCCTCACCCAGGGTAAAGTGTTTACATCCTTTTTGGGTTTTATATTTGACCACATTCTTAATATATTTTGTCATGCTCATCAAATTGCCTGAAGTCCCCTTTGCGACATAATGTCCCTTCCAGACAACCGGGAAGGGTACTGCTTCACGGAGGTGCTCCAGAACATGTGCCAGATCGGCTCAAGCAACAGGAACCCTGTCACCAAGTCGGAATGCTGCTGTGATGGAGGAAGAGGCTGGGGCCCCCACTGTGAGATCTGCCCCTTCCAGGGCACTGTGGCCTTCAAAAAACTCTGCCCCCATGGCCGAGGATTTATGACCAATGGAGCAGGTACTTCCTTGCCTTCTGACTTATGCCCAGTGGAGCAGGTAACACTTACGGTCCAAAAATACTTGCAGGGAATCTGCTTGTTTGTCTTATGAAAAACAGTTGAGAGTACGGAATCTGCAGTAGGGGCTTAGGCTGAGCGCATGCTTGATGTCAACCGAAACCCTTTATTATGGTGTTTCAGATGTTCAAGGCCAGGTTGCCAAAGCTGTGTGTGCTTGGGCTCCTGCCTCTGCATCACAAGGAGTCCCCAAATTTTTAAACAGAAGTTTGTTGTAAGTCAGTTATTGGTTACTCAGAGTGTCAATTTGTTAGAAAAACCGTGGCATAAATGATCCCTAAATTCCTAGACTAGTCCACCAATATGCATTTTAACTCGTAAAATTGGCTGAAATATGCTGCATGAAGGAAGTATAGACAATGCTGATATTCTGGCAGTTAAGACCCAGTTGCCTCTGGAAAAGCACCTGCTGCTTTCACCTGGGAGGCGTGGGGAGGCTGTCGCAGTGTGAGAGGCTGCTCCAGAGAAGCTCCAGGCCTGGGATCCTCAGCAGCAGCTGCGCTTGTTTCCAGCCTCGTAAACGAGAAGGGAGAGAGACTTCTCCAGCTCCTTGGGAAGGAATCAGAAGGGAGAGGGGAGGAAGGAGAGTAAGTAGGGTTTGTGTGGATGTTGGAAAGATGTGGCTGAAGGTAGAATCACAGAACTGGATGTGGGAAGACACAGAACTGGATTGGACGGGGTGACCCAAAAGCAACTGATGTTTCTTCCAAGGATGAGAAAATGAGATGGTGGAAAAGACTCGCTTCTCGAGACCAGGGAGGGCAGGCAAAATTGCATTTCAGAGGAAACTCAAAAGAATTAGGATAAATAACATCTGTTGGTATAAAATGATCGTTTGGCAATCGAAGGCTAAGAACTCATTTGGTATTGGCACCACACCGAGCAGTAAGGAGATAGATGGGTCACAGTGTGGAAGGACAGCTGCTTCAGTGCTCGACAGTGCATAGCGACCAGATCTTTCTCCCTGTGGTGGAGCTGTGAATAAGGCTCTCTCTTCCTTATCAGGCTTCAAAAACCCCTGCCCGGGGATCCACCCCAGAGCCCTAGTGCTTCCCTCACCAAGGGAAGTTTGGTCCCATTTCCCCAATATTATACAGTTTGAGATTTTTCAGGATTAACTTTAAATACAGCCAAAAGAATGGAAGGAAACTTTCCTCCTTATTTTGGACATGCACTGTTAGAAAAAAATGGGATTTTTCTTGTCAAAAGAGCCTACTGCTGTGCGCCATTTATGAGATGTCAGTAGGAGGCAAGCTTGATGGCATGAGATAGAGCAAGGAGCTGAATATGTCTGGATGAGACTGGTGTCCATGGACCCAGAGGGAAAAACTATACATTTAGAAAACCAATTATCTTTAAAGTGTTCCCCTGGCCTGATGAGTTATTATACTGTCGTCCAGTGCAGTTATTCATTTGCCTTTCAGGACAATTACCATTACCTATGAAATGGATGCTGTCATCCCTTTGTTTTAATTTCTTAGGTGCATGAGATAGTAACACAATTTATTAGTATTTACAGTAAGGTCACCCCTACATACTGATGTTGCCCATTTTATAGTGTCTTTCTTAATCTCTGTTTGTTAAATTAACAGATATTGATGAATGCAAGGTTATTCATGACGTTTGTCGAAACGGGGAGTGTGTCAACGACAGAGGATCCTATCATTGCCTATGTAAAAATGGCTACACTCCAGATATAACTGGAACTTCCTGTATAGGTAAGTGCTCTGTTTTTGGTGTCGTTTATTCCAAGTGGAAATTGTACATTATGGGAAAAAATTAAAAATCCTCAAACCAAACATCTAAAAAGCTTCTATAATTTCATAGGAAAACCTAAGACAATGAAGTTATTTGTTAGACCCTATGGGTACTGAGCATCATTTTAGATGGACAGTCACACAGTATCTTTTTGATCATAGATCTGAATGAGTGCAACCAGGCCCCCAAACCCTGCAATTTTATCTGCAAAAACACAGAAGGGAGTTTCCAGTGTTCCTGCCCGAAAGGCTACATTCTGCAGGAGGATGGAAGGAGCTGCAAAGGTAAAGTAGAATTTGCCTGCACCCACTCACCTGCCTCCTGGGCACATTGTTGCATTCCCTGTGCATTTGAGGAATCCATAGGCAAGCTCTCCACAAGCAAGAAGTGCTTCCCTGGGGTTAGTGCCTCCCTGGGATCTCCCTGCCACCCACTTCCTGTGGTGGATGGCTGGAGGCTGAGGCCAGGAAGATTGCAGCAGGGGGTGGGGTGGGGTGAGGGGGTGTGCAGTGGCAGCAGGAGCCATTCTCAATGCCTGCCCCTTGGGCGTCCATGGGGGCTGCCCATGAGGGTCTCAGAGACTGTGGAGCCAGATGACTAAGGCTCAGGTGGGGCAGATTCCTAATTGACTACTTCCTTTCTGCTTTCTATTTATTCTATTGATGTAGTCAAGCTATTCAACAACTATAGAGCCCAAGTCTCTGGCATTGTCCTGCCTCAGATTAATTGGTGCCTAGAAAACACTGTGCCTAATTAAGTAAACACTTTTTCTAGGTTTTTGTTCTGCTAAAGAGGGCCATTCCTGCCCTCCCTACCTTATCTGGGTGAGCCATAAATATCACAAAGAATTAAGAAACAGCAGAACTCTATGCAGAAATCCCTCTTCAACCAGAAGTTATCCTTTGCAAAATTCTGTTGGTGTAAATTTACTCCCAGAAATATCTTCCTCAACAGTAAGAATTTCACATATTGAGTGAATAGCACAAGTAAATCAAACTTAAGGGTAATTTTTAAAAGGAGGGATTTGGAGAAGGATGTGGAGACCAGATGGCAGAACAAGAGTTAGAGCGTTTCTACTATGAAGCCTTGACAGCGTAAAAGGAAAGTAAGGGAAGTTGAATGGTGAGGTAGAGTGGAAGTGGAGAGCAGAGGGAAGTAGGACCCTCAACCCCATTCTTGTGTCTGCTGGAAGGAGAGTTAAGAGACTTGTAACATAGGATGACAGAATAAACAATGCCTGAGGTTTTCCTATGCAGCACAAATCCTATATAATCCTATAATTTGGGGAGAGGAAGTTGAGAGACCTACTTAAAAATTCTAGCTTAATAAAAGAGTTGTTTACAGCTTTGTTCTCCTCAAACATAGAACTTATTCTCCATCTGTGGATCACAGTGAGCTCTGGGCAGTGTGAGGCTGTAACTCAGAGCCGTAAACTTATTCATGTAAATAGAGAACCAAATTAGAAAATCTCTCATTGTGTATGTTATCTGCACCAAGCAAAACAAATTTACAGCATTTTTCCAGCCTGTGGGGGCAGAAAAATCCTCAAAAATGTCTAGCAATTAAGAGATGAAAAATGGAAAGTAAATTTTTTTACAATGTGTCAAATGCACCAGTGATGCTCTCTTTATGGTTTTAGGAGTGGGCAGAGCAGCAATGGGATTCTTACAGATCCCCTCACAACATGAGTCCCTTTCTCCTGTTGTTCTCATGAGGTCTAGATTCTTCCACATACTTGGCATGTAGGACTAAAGATCAAACCCAGTGGTGCAGATACATGTACTATTGAAACTGACAGGAAAGAGGCTCAAAGGATAGCCCAGGGGAGATGTGGGACCAGCACTTCCCCCATGAGAGCCGGGTAGCATCCAGATAAGAGAGAAGGGGAGATAAGATGTTTTGGAGATGAGAACAGCAAGTGTTGCTGTTAGAAAACAGTGTGAGAGACCGCTGAGCGGTCTCCCTCACCTGTGTGCAGGTAAGCTTCAGCAACCATGGGACGGTGCTCTAGCAGGGCCCCTTGGGTCAGAGAGAGGGGAGGCCACCCCACTGGCAGGAGGCGCAGAGCCGCCAATCATGCAGAAACCAGTAAAGCAGGAACAGCAGGCCCCGCAGTGGTGGAAAGAGCGCAGGATTGGCTGCATTTTAAGAGAAGTCAGCACTGGGAGAAATATGGGGGCTTGGGGGAGTTCTTTTGGTTGAGGTCCACGCCAGGTGTTACCCTAGCCAGCAACTGGCACTCCTCTGCAGCTTCGAGCACAGCTGTGTGTGCGGTGACCAGACAAGGCTGCGAGGAAGCAAGGGAAAGAGGGAGGGAAGAAGGAAGGGGAGGACAGAAGGACGGTAGATTGGTTCCTGGATACACCATGATTATTTGTTGTTGTTGTTATTGTTAAAATTCAACTAAAAGCTGGAACATACTTTGTATCTCTTGAGGTCTTTAAATAGCAATGGAGTTGAGAATGAGCCTGGCAGTTCCAGCAATGAGGAAAGAAGCCCAAAGTGGAGGATTTTATTGAGTTATGGAAAACAATGTGGGATAAATACTGTAGGCAGTTTTTAAATGTGCTCTTAGCTTATCAGAGTGAGGTTTTTTTTTTTCTTCCCTTTGTTTCCTTCTTGATTGCTCAGTTTCATTTTAACCAAAGGAGACTCTCTAAGAAAAGAAATCCTTTTGGTTGGATTTGGTTTGGTTGAATACCTCATTTGAGCAGATTCAAAACCGTGAACGTAAAAGGGGAAAAAAAAAAAAAAAACTAAGCAAACAAATTAATTTCCAGCCTCAACATTTCTTTTTGCATTTCAACTTGAAGAGATCTTTTCAATGCTTTGGAAAATTTTGAGAATCCCTAATCTTTTACTTCATTTTATAGTTTATTTAAAATGTCACAATTTATTTGAAATGCCTTTGTTGAGACATTCCTGCATTCCTCTAGTGAAAGGGAATTGGGATTTCCTTGGATCCCCAAGGGGCTACATTTTTTGGTCTCCATGGAGAGCACATTTCATCTTCCAAACCCTTACCTCCCGGGTTCCTCCTAGCCATGTGCCGCGTGGCTCTTCTGGCCAGGGTTGTTTGAGACGTACAGGTCAGTTCGACCCCGCTCCTCATCTTACATTTTTCACAGATCTTGACGAGTGTGCCAGCAAACAACACAACTGCCAGTTCCTGTGTGTGAACACCATTGGCAGCTTCACGTGTAAATGTCCTCCTGGATTTACGCAGCACCATACCGCCTGCATCGGTAAGTGGGACAGGAGAGTGCCCCACCAGAAATGTAGCTATCCCTTTAACGAGTTGTTTCCTCGTTCCTCTGCTGTTGGAGTAAGAGGATAAAGTCAAAAAAGAATATGTGAGTACATGTGTGCGCACGCGCACCTGTACGTGAAAAGTTATTGGCCTTATTTGGCCTTTTCTGAGTGGATCCTCCCTCTCTCTTCCTTTTAAACAACACAGAGAGAGCTTCAGTGGATTTTAATTCTTTTCCCTCACCGCTTCTTCTAGATAACAACGAATGCACTTCTGACATCAACTTGTGTGGGTCTAAGGGTATTTGCCAGAATACTCCTGGGAGCTTCACCTGTGAATGCCAGCGGGGGTTCTCACTCGATCAGAGTGGCGCCAGCTGTGAAGGTGGGTAGGGTCCTCAGCTTGATGCAGCTGCTGGGCCCTGGGGGAGGCAGTCTGTGTGACTTTCAAACTCGTCATTCTCCTCCTCTATGAGATCTCAGAACTGAGCAACTGAAGATGGGAAGTATTTTGCCGGGTTGGCACAGGTATATCATAGAGATCCATCTTTGGTCTCATGCTTGACCAGGTCTGTAACATGTGCCTTCCCTCCATATCTCAAGGTTTTTCTGCTAAGTAAGTAGCGTAACCTACTAGGGCATGAACTAGTCAAGAAAAATAGCTCGGTTCCTGAATTTGATTCATTCATATTCTAGTCACTGGATCCAGAGTCCTAAAAGGATTCCCCTAAGTGGATTAAATATACGAAGAATACCTCTTCTGATACTATGTAATTAAAATTCTAAATTATTTTTTTAGGATTTCCTTTCTGTCTTGACATCTCTGAGCTTCTGATCCTGGCACAAAGGAGCAAATACAAATGCTTCCCACAGACAGCTACCCCATAGAATGCTCGGGGGCCTTACCTTAATGTCTTCATCATTTCCATTTGTAGGCATTGGCAGGAATGTCGAATGTTTTTCTCCGGAGCACGTATTTTTGACGTTTCGGTGGCAGAATAATTTTTGGGGGGGGGCAGTGGTCAGATGCCTTACGGAAATTGCCTCTCCCTTCCTTTTCAGACGTGGACGAGTGCGAAGGGAACCACCGTTGCCAGCACGGCTGCCAGAACATCATCGGGGGCTACCGGTGCAGCTGCCCCCAGGGCTACCTCCAGCACTACCAGTGGAACCAGTGTGTGGGCAAGTAGTCTTTCCTGGGCACGATGACGACAAAGCTCTAGTCTCCCCCAAGTCCAAATAGTGCTTTCTTTCTGAAAACTTTAAACCCGTCATTAGATCAACGAAGAGTCCTTTACAATCACCCTAACCTGCTTGAAACCAGAGGAGAGTTACAGCCTTTGCAAAACAGCAAACTGAGAAAAAAATATAACGATGAAGGATACTTTGAGAACATCGGAAGTGAAATGCCCCTAGAATTCCTTCACTCTCCGCATCCCCCCCCCCCCCACCCCGCTCTTCGGCTGTGGGTCGTCATTGGCCCACGCTGGGGTTCTGTTCGCAGGAGGGCCAACAAAATCCTACCGCTCCCTGAAAAGGGACTTTTGGCCTGCAGGCACAGAAGTGGTTCCATTCAGCTCTACACATCTCTTAGGGCAGAGTGTAGGCAGCAGGCGTGGCAAGTTTTTTCAGGTTGCTGAATTCTTTTGAAAATTAAGGGAGATCCACAGACTCATTAAACTGAAATTATGTCATTTTCGATTCCATAATGTCATGGGAAAGTAACTCTAAATGCACATTAGAGAATTCAAACACTGAGTTTAGAGGGACCCCCCGATCCATCTAGCCCAAGCTTTTGGTTTTACCAGAAAGACCTGTAATCTGTCCTTAACCTGGTTCCTTTTTGAAACGCCTGGAGCTAGAACCTCAGGCTCTTAGCTTCCTGATTTAGGGCTGCCTTTCAAGTGTTGAGTCCACTCATTTTTTTTTTTTTCATTCACCAAGTATCTGTGCAGCACCGCGGTAAACGTGGTGCGCAGGTGACCTGTTCCAGCTGCCACACTCTTGGGTACAGAGGCCTCCTTAGCAAAGACGCAAGGATTACTGTCTCCCGGGTGCTGCTCCACTTTACTCCAAATGAAGATATATTTGGTGTGTTTTCATTTATCCAAACTGCATCTCTCTCATTTGGCTTGATTCTTTTCAAGACACCGTTTTGGAGGCGTGAGTAGGGTTGGCTCAAAGGACACCAGTGCTGGAAGAGTTTAGCTACACCACTTGCTGACTAGCCCTCCTCTCTTCCTACCTTCAGTCCCGGGATAGTGGAGATGGTCAGGTCATGTCTTCGTTACCTGGAGATTCTACTTTGGCCCCGTGAAGATCATCTCCTGGCTGGGAGTTCTAGAATAAATTAAGAAGTTGGAAGAGGTTTGGGGGGTTTCAATGCCCAAAAGATACTAGCCCAAACTGGACTCATAATTCTTAAGAATTATAGCTATCCAGAATGAGTATTGCCCTGGGCCAGAATGGCTTTCCCCGGAGCCATGCAGAGAAGAGCAGATCTTTTGGACCGGCCCTCTCTGGATCCTTACTCCTGGGCAGCCAGAATTTCACTCTTAGAAGATGGATGCGTTTGGAGTCAGGGGCCATTGGATCTCATTGTTTTGTGGAATATATCAAGCCTGCAGCTGCAGTTGGAGTTGAGCCATGTTGACCTAGAGAAAATTTATAAAAGAAAGCCCATCCTACATTTTGGAATTCTCCTAGCCATTCTCCCTTCACAGCATGGCTAACATACACTATGCAAGCCTAATGCTGCACCTTTGATTTTAGAGGACAGAGTGGATAGGTTTCAGTCTAAGTTTAAGGAGGGTTTTTTGGAGAATCTAAGGCTGTTTCAATAAAATTAAAATCTCTTTTTATAAAAATGACAAAACCCTCCCCAATTTTGAGTATTGACTGAGAGTAAATAAAAATTGCCATTGGAGCCATTTGCTCCAGAGGGCACAGGATGAAAAAGGTCAGGAGAGTGCAAAGCATGGGAAACAAACCGTGTTTGTATACTGATGAACAGGGTGAGTGCAGAGACTCTTTTCAAGCAGTAAACATTGAATATTTGCCAATTTCTTATCTTAATCCCTGTTCTGCTTGACCCTAGCTCTCTAACATAGATAAGCAAGTTTAATTTAAACTTTGTTAGATTCTCAGAGAGTTAAAAAAAAAAGAAAGTGAAGTAAAATAGAAAAGAATGTGAAAGGGGAGGACAGAGTTCTTGACTGGGATGGATATTTATAGTAACATAGATAGATGCTCAAAGCTAAAAAGAGCCTTAGAGATTATCTAGTCTGACCTCATTCCTAAAATATAAATCCTTCCCCAACCTCCAGGGTTGTCCAAGTTTGACTTGAATACCATCTTGAAGGGCATTCACTTTCTTGGAAATATTTTTTTTCATAGAAAATGAACTGTTCCTCCCTCTACTTCTAACCTGTTTCTGTCCTTTGGAACAATACAGAATAAATCTAAGTTTTGTGTTGATGGGTCCTGTCCTTCATATACAGACATGGGCCTTAGAGATTTTATCTATCAGAGTCCTATCAGGAAACCAATGGCTAAGCCCAACCCAAAAGCACAGGACGAAGGAGAGGAGCCTGTTGATGCTCCATGCAGGTCAGCCTCCGGGAGCTGAAAGCAGGTGTAAAGTCTGGAGATAGACATGGAAGGACAAGGAGAAAACATCCAGTCCAGGGATAGTTGTTCCACCAAAGTAATTGCCCTCGGTTCCTCATTCACTCTTTGGTGCCCATGGTCTCTGTTGGTATCTATTGCACACTTCATCTCTGATTTAAAGTAAGGGGAAAAGAACAAAGACAATGGCACATTTAATTATTTCCCTTGTAGGAACCTTGAATCCTAAATGACCTTGGGTGGATACTTGAGAGTCCCTGGATATAAAGAATCCTCAAACAAACCTGTAGCTAGGCACTGAGCTGTAGCAGGCAGCTCAGCACATGGCTTTCTTACTGTGTATCTATTCCTTCCACACAGGAAAGAAAGAGGAAAGGGAGAGAGGAGGGAGGGAGGGAGAGGGGAGGAGGGAGGGAGAGAGAGGGTAGGGAGGGAGGGAGGATATTATACATATGCAAGCACCCTGCTCCCACCATTTTTACCCACCTGTTTTTCTAATTTTAGAACAGATCTTTTCGGGGCACCTGGATGGCTCAGTCGGTTAAGTGTCTAACTCTTGATCTTAACTCAGGTCTTGATGTCAGGGTCGTGAGTTCAAGCCCCGCATTGGGCTCCATGCTGGGCGTGGAGCCTACTTAAAAAAATATAAATAATCTAAAAAGGTGAAACCAACTCAAAGACGAAGGAAATACCAGTTTAAATGGCACTGAGTCTCGAGAGACACTAGCATGAAGGCAAGCACGCGGCTTCTGCCATCAGACAGCCCTGGGCGTGCATCTCTGCCCTGCTGCTGGGAGATCTCGGAGGGGCTCTCGGAGCCTTGCTTTCATCATCTGTAAAACAGGGATTAGAACACCTACCACCTGTGATTGTTGGGAAGGTCAAGTAAAGGAACGTGAAGCACCCCACACTCTGTCACGCAACGTGCATCTAATAAACGTCAGTTACATTTCCCCTCCTCCCTTGCATTGGAAGCGTTTGCTCAGTGAGGCCAAGGCCAATCTGTGTGCATTCAAATGAACATATGCCTGAAAGTGGGCTATAGCGATTAAGGAAAGTTTTACCAGCAAGCTTCCAGCCTGCCCTACAGAGGCAGGCCTACAAAAATAAATTCGAGATTTCAAAAAGGTATAAATTAGAAATAGTGAGATACTCAAGGTTTTCTCCCTCAAGTTGATTTTTTAAAGTTAGATTTCTTTTTCCTGCTTTTTACTGTCAGACTTGGCAGGTCCCTGTGGGTAGCCAGTCCTGCAGCATCTGTCTCTATTGTGGGTTTTTTCCAATTATTGCTTGTGAAGTCTGCACTGAATCTCTTCCAGCCATACTTTGCTTTAGACACGGCCCAGACACTCTGGGCAGGAGGCTGGTTTGGATAAGGGGGGGCCCATCCAGAGATGGGAGCAGACATACCAGAAGGCACTATTCATCCCCAGGACAAGCACCTGGGGGCTTTTGCAGATTTTTGAAAAGGAAGTGCAAGTGGGGCGGACACTTCCTGCAGGATGGCAGCCCTTGCCAACCCTGCACATCTTGAAAGAGGAGGACTGGGAAAGCAGCCTCCGGGAGTACGGTTGCTCCCTGATTTGGAGACTGTTGTCCCGCTCACAGAGAACTGCAGGACTCCTTCCCTCCTGCCCTGACCTTGAAGCTTAGCTAGGAACCAGCCCCACGTGCTTCACAGGAGGCTCGTGCGGCATGGAACATACTAGTGTTGGCTTCAGATGAGACCTGGAATCTGTCGGTCCCCCGAATGCCATCCTCTAATGCACTCCACCTGGTGCGTTTGACCTCATCGACCACGTTTGCTCACCACGTGGCAAGAGGCCACATCCATTTCCACAGCGTGCTCGCTCTCGCTCTCCCTCCCGCTCCCTCTCCCGTCCCTCTCCCCACCCCAGCCACCTCGGCCTGCCCTACCCTCCGCAGTGCTGGCCGCCAGTGCCCGGTGGACGCGCCCGGCCAGTGTCCCACATGCGGTGTGTTCTGGTTTTCCCTGCAGACGAAAACGAATGCCTCAGCGCGCACATCTGTGGAGGAGCCTCCTGTCACAACACCCTGGGCAGCTACAAGTGCATGTGCCCCGCCGGCTTCCAGTACGAACAGTTCAGCGGAGGGTGCCAAGACATCAACGAGTGCGGCTCTGCGCAGGCCCCCTGCAGCTACGGCTGCTCCAACACGGAGGGCGGCTACCTGTGTGGCTGTCCGCCTGGTTACTTCCGGATAGGTCAAGGGTAAGCACTGCTGGCCCTGCTCCTGACCTCATGAAGGGATGCAACTCCCACTGACCCATCGGGTTGAGGCGAGCCATCCTTTCATAGTCCTAGAGTTCATTCTGCTTAGCTCGGTAAAGGGTTCAGGCTATTTCACTTGAAAGGAGGCATCAAGATTTCTGCAAATTCATAGACTATGAAACTAATTGTAAATACCTTGACACAGGTTTTCTCGGTCTCATTCTCTTGATCTTCTTGTTGAAAATGGATTCATTTCTCCAGAAATGCAGGGGCTGACCCAGGCCGGGACAGGGCTCACACTGCACATCGCTGATCCACCCTTCTCCTGGGGCAAGCAGGGTTCAGTCTTGACTTAAAATGCCTTCTCATTAGAGAACATTATATGTTAGCATAAATCACAAAGATACCTGGTTTTAAAGTATACTTTACACCTCAGACTTAAGTTTACGTTAAGAATTATCAAAAGAGCATGAAACAGGACTTAAAATAATTATTGTATGCTCCAGGGAGAATACTTCACCACATTGTAGGTGTGAGTGTTGGGGAAGGCAAGACGTATTTCTATCTTACTCAGTAATTTGAAAGTTTAGTGGTAAGTTTTCATATGTGGGTCTTTTTCGCTGCTGACTTAATCTAGACTTGGATGTCCATCTACCTTTGCCTGTCCTGTTAAGAATTTCCGTATTTCCTTTTTTAATTAGAACACACAGCACTGAAATAGACATACACACATATGCAACCACACATACAGACACACCCCACAAATCACATTCCATAACACATACATACATGTATGTATCAAATATATCACATTAATTTAGTGACCTTTGATTTCTTTTTTTTTTCTTATGTTAATCCCCATCATTAGTTTTAGATGTAGTGTTCCATGATTCATTGTTTGTGCATAACACCCAGTGCTCCGTGCAGAATGTGCCCTCCTCAATACCCACCACCAGGCTAACCCATCCTCCCACCCCCCTCCCCTCTAGAACCCGGTCTGTTTTTCAGAGTCCATCGTCTCTCATGGTTCATCTACCCCTCCGATTTCCCCCGCTTCATTCTTCCCCTCCTGCTACCTTCTTCTTCTTCTTTTTTTCTTAACATATATTGCATTATTTGTTTCAGAGGTACAGATCTGAGATTCAACAGTCTTGCACAATTAACAGTGCTTACCAGAGCGCATACCCTCCCCAGTGTCTATCACTCAGTCACCCCATCCCTCCCACCCCACCCCCCACTCCAGCAACCCTCAGTTTGTTTCCTAAAATTAAGAATTCCTCATATCAGTGAGATCATATGATACATGTCTTTCTCTGTTTGACTTATTTAGTGACCTCTGATTTCTGAACACACAAACATCATTCATTTTAGGTCTGTGTAGACTTGAAGGTAAAAGAATGTTTCATGGGAAGCACACGGAACGCCAGCAATAGGACACAAATTCCCAGATGTTTGTGTCTGGCTCTCGGTAGACTCATTATTTTTAAGTTGAATGCCAGAACCATTTTCCCAGCAAAAATTGTGACACTCCAAACTGGCCTCTGGCCACTGGGACTTTGTAGTCACACTTCTTGTAAGTGGTGTTCCAGGGATATGAAAATACTGGAACGGAGTTCTGAGAAAAGAACCAAAACCTACACATTTGGGGTTTTCCTTCCAGTAACTTAATCATCATGCAAATGCACACACACACACACACACGATGAGCATTCATCATTTCATCCATTGTATTGTTTCTGCATGTTTCATGCTGAAAGATAGAGGAAGAGGAAAGGAAATGTACTGGGTTCTGGAGGGATTGCAGAAAATAGTAGGAGCCCCTAAATGGCTGCAAAACACACACAAAAAAGATTCTGCTTATTGGCATTATATTTTGAATCTTAAGAGCATAAAGAAAAATGGG
This sequence comes from Mirounga leonina, assembly GCF_011800145.1. Lineage (NCBI taxonomy): Eukaryota > Metazoa > Chordata > Mammalia > Carnivora > Phocidae > Mirounga > Mirounga leonina. The sequence goes on along the minus strand of NW_023270839.1, from coordinate 24,583,731 downwards.
TTATAAAAAATAGGCCAACTAATACAGAAAAAGAGATCAATAATTGGTCTTCGTTATGACCCATTAGTAGAATAATCTACCCATTTATAACAGCTTGGGCTTCTCCGTGAATCACTAGAGTAGACCCTGCCCCAAAATAAAGGCTCTTAGGATCATTCAGATATTTCAACACATTTTGAAAGAGGAGCCTGGTAAATACATTCCAAGAGGCCTATGAAATAGTAAGCAGGATAACAAAACAAGGTACTTGTGAAACATGCAAGCTTCCCTCTGTAACTTGGCTTTGATAACTGAAAGGCAAAGAAAAACAGCTGAACTAGTTCTCTCTTGGGCATGGGTTTGTTTATCCAGCCTCACATGAGTCAGAGCCAATGGCCCTAGTGGTTTTGAATGACTTGAAACAATTTCCCACAGTTGGGCAAGCTCCGAAGCTTGCATCTTATACATTACACATCTTCACAGTTTGTTTCTGAGTCAACTTCAGTTCTACCTAGAACTTTCTTTACAGTTTCAAGTTATGGAATGTGCGATTTGTGGGGTGTGTCTGTGTATGTGTGGTTGCATATGTGTGTATGTCTATTTCAATGCTGTGCATTCCTAATTAAAAAGGGAAATATGGAAATTCTTAACAGGACAGGCAAAGGTAGATGGACATCCAAGTCTAGATTAAGTCAGCAGCGAAAAAGACCCACATTTGAAAACTTACCACTAAACTTTCAAATTACTGAGTAAAATAGAAATACATCTTGCCTTCCCCAACACTCACACCTAGCGTCGGCCAAAGCGAGTGGTCACATAAGAGGAGAAATCGCTCAGAAGCTGGAGTGGTGAAGGCTGGTGACTGTGGTGGCAGAAGGGGAGGTGGCAGGGGATGGTGTCGGTGAGGCAGGAAGAGGGCAAGGAGCTCAATGGTGGCGGCTCATACCTTTCTTACTTTCTGGTTCATAAAAGGAAGACATTTTCCTTTAACCTCCCAAGTCACATGGTCCCCCCCCAACCTTCCCCCCGTTTCCACTCCATGTCCCCTCCCCAGTGTAAGTACAGCAAAACACCTGCCACAGTCGGGTTCAGAAAGGAAGCGGCGAATCAATATGCGACACAGGGCCCGGAGAGATAGTAGAAAGAAATCAACCAGCCCCGGGAACTGGGCCTCAGAGCCTAAACCCAGAGGGCTTCAGTGTTGCTCTCAGAACCAGCTGGTCACCTGATGGACGAATAATCAATAGCTAGATGTCACTAGGTGAGGTCCATGCTTCACTGGAACTCTTGTACCTCCTCCCTTATCTCCCAGTTCTAATGAAAAGGGGCTGTGCCCCTCCTCGTCCACAGGCACTGTGTTTCTGGAATGGGCATGGGCCGAGGAGGCCCGGAGCCACCTGCCAGCAGCGAAATGGATGACAATTCTCTCTCCCCGGAGGCTTGCTATGAGTGTAAGATCAACGGCTACCCCAAACGGGGCAGGAAACGGAGAAGTACAAACGAAACCGATGCCTCCAACACCGAGGTGGGTCAGAAGGTGGTTTCTCCTGATGTCTCCTGTTGCAGAAGGGCCTTCCAGATGCTTGTGGTTTCCTCCAAGGATGTTCCAAAGTGTGAAAAAGCTCCCTGGGGAGAAAATCCAGACATTCCCTGAGCTCTAGGCTGCATTTTACAAGAGTCTGTGGGACTCTCCGGAGTTTCTTGCTGCTTTTAGGGAGTGGCCATTCGAAGGTTTTCACATACTTGCTCATTTCCTCTGTCTCGCCAAAGAGAAAGTCAAACACCCACCCAAAGTCTGCTGAAAGGGAAGGTCTGAGGTCCAGGACAGCAAGTGGGCAGAGGCAGAATAGTGAAGTGACATAGCGCTCTCTCCACGGGGACGCCAAGTTCTGAAAGCTAGAGGCTCCTCTACTGAAAAGAGCCGTGTGGAGTGTGAGGGAACTTGGATTCTAGACAAAAACAACATGGAGCTCAAGCAGCCTGGTTTTCTTTGCCTACGGCTGCTGCAGCCTTTCAGTCAACTCAGAAATGCACAGAGATTCACCCAGACCCCTGGCTCCAGGCCCGGAGAATCCGGCACATGTGGTCCCAGAGAGGCCAGCAAGCAGCCAGGTGAAAAGCATCGAATATTAGCAGATCATCAGAGTCAGGAAGTAGGTTCATAGGCGTGTCCTTCAGAGGGGATGGTTTTTCGTGAGCGAACAAAGTTGAAGTAGACTGGTTCTTTCCTAGCGTCAGTGCTGCGACCTATCCGCTGTGGTTTGGGAAATGAGATAAGTCCAGGGGAAGAAAATAGCCTATGAAAACAGTGGTTTGTGAACTTGAGCAAGCATCTGATTCATCCGGAAGACTTAAGATGGATTGCTGGGAGACACCCCAGGGTTTCTGATTCAGTAGGTCTCAGGTGGCGCCGAGAATTTGTGTTTCTGACAGCTTCCCAGGTGATGCCGATGCGGCTGGTCCGGGGAGCACACTTGGAGACCTGCCACATTAGAAGACGCCCAGCTACTTGACTTCCGTCTTGACATCAGTTGAATATATTTTTTTTAATATTATAAACATGTTCCACTTGAACAGATTTGCGATTTAAACCGTGTTTTGTGAAAATAGGCATTTTCAACACAGTGTATATACAACATGAGCTGAAGGTGGTCTTAGTGTGAGATTCGAGTCACTTTTTCCTTAAGATGAGTACTAAGTGGCATATTTACATTTGACTTAACACATTGCCGTGTGTCTTTCCAGGACCAGCCTGAGAGAGACACCAATGTGAGTCTTGCAAGTTGGGACACTGAGAAGACAGCCGTGTTCGCTTTCAATATTTCCCACATCAGTAACAAGGTCCGAATCCTAGAGCTCCTCCCAGCCCTGACGACTCTGACGAATCACAACAAATACTTGATCGAATCTGGAAATGAAAATGGCTTCTTTAAAATCAACCAAAAGGAAGGGATCAGCTACCTCCACTTCACCAAGAAGAAGCCAGTGGCTGGAACCTATTCATTACAAATCAGTAGTACTCCACTTTATAAAAAGAAAGAACTTAATCAGCTAGAAGATAAATATGACAAAGACTACCTCAGTGGTGAACTGGGTGATAATCTGAAGATGAAAATTCAGATTTTGCTTCATTAATTCACCATCCAGAGACCAAATAATTAAAAAACAAAGATAGATAGGTAGAACGGAATTTCCCCCCCAGTCAGAATCTTCATATCATAGGTACCATCTTTCACCAAGTAAATTTCTATAAATAAGCACTATTCTTGTATTACAAAAAGCAAGGTACAGGTGACTCCCCTAGTTCAAAACAACCACTTTCTCAGGCTTTTCATTGTGTAGCTGAGCTACCTTGTCACATGTGTTGATTCTTGAAAACTGGGACGCGTATTTTCATTGGGGGTCAGCCATTCATGCTGACATGCCATCCTTCTAGCAGATGTACAGGAATGTGCTTTCACTCGATGGACTGTTCTGTTTTTTCCCAATTTTTAAACTTTGCTTCTCCAAATACAAGTACTAGGTTGGCCAATTATAATATCTATTTGGTGCTAGTAAATTCTCAAACTAGATTTATAAATGCACTGTAATATTTACACAACTTAGAAACCAAATTGCAAGTATTCAGTTCAAATACTTCATTAATTTCAATCAACCAAAGTTAGTTCAGTAGCTTATCTCAGTTATGAGTTATAATACATTACATGTAAATTAAGTGTGTGTATACTGTAATCGTGCTATTTTTTATCATTGAAACATTTATAAACTAGAATAATAATGCCCTTAACGTGAGGGTTTGTAATGGTGCTTATTAAGACCAAAGACTTGTTAAATGTATACACCAAGTGGTAAGGACATTTCTGTGACTGGCCCACACGTGCATGGAGGTCTGGGAGGACCAAGAACCAGCCTCAGCGGCCAGAGGATCATCAGCGCATCCTTCATCACACCTGTGCAATATGCCAAGATTACCCTCAGTCATTCCTGTCAACAAGGGGTCCATGTCATAAACGTCACAATAAAACAGTCTCTCTTTTTTTAGTGTACCCTTGGCTTTGTGTTCTTGCATGGATGTGGGATTTGGCGGGGGGGGGGGGGGGGGGGGGCATTCTGGAGGCTAAATAAAGTTTCCTGAATTTAAATTATCCTGGGTGTGGTAGTTACAGCTTCGAAGGGTGCCAAGCGTACGTATAACCGCTAGCAAAAAATTAACATATTTGAGTTAGTCCCTTGTTCTGTTCATTAAAGACAGCAGAGTTATTTCTCACCAATGAGAAATTTAGAGTGTAGCCTCATTTCTAAAACATGACCTAATTAATCCTGTGACTTTGAGACCACTAGATTTAAGTATTTTAAAATATCAAGTTCGGTCATTATCTTAGAGCATATGGGTTTCATTATAAAAGATTTATCATGCCCTCTCCCTTCAAATATACAGTGTTGGCAAGCCTTAGGTGCTCCATCCTTTTTCCCTCTAAACATCTGTTGTTAGTCAGTGCTAGTCTAATTACAAAAGGATAATCCCAAATTGAATCCCATTGAATGCTACCTAGCTCTTGTTTTTTGACTGTCATAATTTGAATATGCTGTTTTAAGTGCAATATTGAATATTTAACAGTTAAGCTCACTGAATTGATATAAAATTCTTAGAAAATTCTTAGAAATTCTTAGAAAATTCTTAGAAAAAATTCTTAGAATCCCCAAGGACAGTAAAGTGAAGGGTGGTGAAAATAAAGGTGAAATAAAATTGCTGCATGAAGGGGAAGAAACCATATAGGACAAAGGAAGTCCTCAACAGCTTCAAAAAGCTACACTTAAGACGATGGAGCAGGTCTGTTCCATCTTATTCCAGAAGACAAAACTAAGGTTAGTTGCCATGAAGTTCAGTTTAACCCACACACCTTCCTAATTGTCAAGCTACCCACTGAGGGATGGATTTCCTTGTGATGTGGTGAGCTCTCTGTCACTCTTTAGAGGGTTCCAGTCTAGGCATAATGGCAACCAGTGGACAAGGATGCTTTCTTCTACCTAACAGGCCATGAACATCTTGAAGTATTTTTTTGTATCTCTTATTTTGCCATCCACAAAATCTTGCTTGTACTAGGTGCTAAATAGAAATGAATCGAATGACTATTTTGGAAGCAATTTGTACCTCGGTTAGGAAGTTAAAATATGACTCAAAATTTCCTTCTAACTCTGCGCCTGTGGGTCTGTGATGGAAATGTACTAAAATTGTTAGAGAAGAATATATAGCATATGGTAAACAACAGTTTGCATTCGGAAAATGTCTTTGATAATTTAACCAGAACTGCATTATGTTCAATGATGGATTTTCTTTATAACAAACAACAGAAGAATATAGAGTTGGCACATGGTAGATCACTTTGATATTTTTAATAGTCTCAGTCTGGATTTTATTTATTTCAGAGCCAACAATTTTCAACAGCATATTTTCCATGTTTCTGTCTGTAACAAAACATTTTCCTCACTGTTCCATTGTAAATATTCCTCTTGTTGGAACCCTTTTGAATCCTGAGATTTAAACCTGTACCTTTTAATTGTCTGTGACCTTTCAATTTTACTTCCAGTGGTTGATGAACTTGGTTTTGTAAATCTCTCAGAAGCTTGAAAACGTCTTGTCTCTACCCACCCCCCACGTCCATTTCATTTGCCAATAATTATTTTGTAAGTAGGGTTGACATGAACTCAGTTGGCCTTGTGAAATGTTTAAACTTGCACAAACAACTACATTTTTGTTCAACAAATAGCACTTTAACCAGCCAAAATTGCTTTGGACATTGCCATTACAAATACTGTTAAACTTCAGAAATCATGTTTGTAAATTAGATGAGCCAAAATAAAGGACAATTAGGTTGATACTATATTATTATACTTAAAAGTTATATACCTATAAACTGTTAGAGATTTTTAGATCACCGCTTTGTCCACAGAATGTACTTTATTCTGATTTTAACTGAAGTTATTAGAGATATTTTGGAAATGTCATTATTGCATGGTTTAAGGACCTTGTTTTTAAATGCTAGAAGGCTATTGCTGGGAGGATTAGTTTTCACATACAGAGCTGAAGACGAAGTTAGCTCCCCCTTGCCAATTTTAAATAACACTTAGTAAAAAGAAAAAAGCAACAACAGCAAATCAATTTACTTCATTGAACGTTTTGAAACCCAATGGATTCTCAGTACTCTGAGTTTAGGGTTAGAGAGAAACAAGAAGGCTGTGAATTGGATTTTGCAAATTTCCGTGTGTATCCATGACTGGGCTCACTGACAGGTCTGGGTCTCAATGAAAGGTTCTGACGTTCTCACAAATGTCTGTATAAACATGAGGATCTTGTACATTTGACACCCGACATACATTTGACAGGACCTGGCAATTTCACAAAATCTGTTATTTCAGCTAACTGCTAATGAATCCAAAATGGTTTTTCTGGCACACAAAGTCATAAGCCTCTTTTTAGGACATGGGCTGTTTTGCATCCTCGAGCCAAGCCTGAATCATGACCTCTACGAGCAGGTGTCAATTTCATTTTTTTTACTATTGGACAGTAGAAGGTGCATTCTTTTTAAATGAATGACGTCCTAGTAGGTAAGTAGGTCTGATTTCCTGCTAGCTCAACTCTCTGCATTCTGTCCACTCTTGTTTTCTTCCACAGAAAGTAATGTCCATTGTTACTTTGAATCTCTGTGACTATTCCCGGTTCGTAAATAAATGCAGCATTACCCTCTCTCTGCTCCCTTCCGCCTCTCATGGGTTGGTGGTAGTGTCAGTTAGCAGGCTTCCAGCTGGCTATTTCGAGAACCTGTAGCTCAGGTTGGTAGTAAAGCGGGGCAGAGACAGCGAGACTCAGGAGAGAGGCTCAGTTCCGCGGACCTTCCCTAGTCTGCCTGAGCTGTTCCTTGCAGCTGAGTCGGGAGGTGCAGAAATCAGAAGAGGTCTGTTTCCTTTCAAAGGTAAAATTCTCTCTGGGAAGAAATTAAATCAAACCTAAATATTTCCACTCCTTCTTCTCTTGGAAGTAGAGATACTGAAAACATCCTGGTGATAATCACACATCCCATGGATCCCACCAGCCGAGGTCAGAATTCTAGCAGTCACATGCCTGTGTGGTTGTGTCTGCATGGTGAGCTCTTCTCCCGGGGGTCCCCAACGGCTCTGCTAGGGGAAAGTTTAACGGGACCTTGATAGATCAGAATTTCAAAAGCACGAAAGGCTAATTTTGTCACCACGTGAGATCAACACTATCAGCGGTTGGCCTGTCTTCCGCGGTACCAAGATTATCCTTCAGTGTCTTCACTGCACCTCTCTAGGGCAGTGTCCTGATCCAACTCCAGTGATTCTGTGCCTCGGGCAAGATTGCAAGCTCCCCGGAGGCCTGCTGCTTCCTACTCCTTCCACCGTAGCCGGCTGTCCTGTGGGTCATTCACAGCCAGCGCTGAGCCCGGGAGTGAGTCTGCCGCAGAACCAGCTCCGCGGGGAAACCGGCCCGGATCACTCCCGCTCCGGCCACGCCCACCCACACCGGCCTCACTCCCACCGGGAGGGAACCCGAAAGCCGGCGCTGCTCTCCTTACAGGCTGAACTCTGAGTCTCCAGTTGTTCTCCCAGGGTCTGTGATCCTTGGTTCGGAGCTTTGACCTTTCTTTGGCTTATAAGCTTCACCGAGATCGCAGTTCAGACCTGAGGTCCTGAGGAGTGCCTGGTCCAGAGGCCTGACACTGCAGAAAATCTGAGATCAGGAAGCTCTGTTCAAATCTTAATTCCCTTTCTAAGTTATTTGGCCAGGGGAACTCCTTGATGTCTCTGAGCCTCGTTTCCATCATATATATATATATATGATATATATATAGATAGATAGATAGATAGATAGATAGATAGATAGATAGATATGATATATATATATTGATATATATATATGATATATTTTCCATCATATATATATATATTTTTTCAATCTAATACCGCTAGTTTAAAAAGCACTTGTGAACAATGTCCCTCTGAACCTCACCTCAATCCTGGATAATTATCCTTGTGCACAATTTCAGGTGTCTTACCAAAAGTATCTCACCTTGGGGCACCTGGGTGGTCCAGTCAGTTAAGTGTCCAACTCTTGATCTCAGCTCAGGTCTTGGTCTCAGGGTCGTGAGATCGAGCCCCACGTCAGGCTCCGCGCTGGGTGTGGAGCCTACTTAAAAAAAATAAAGTCTCTCACCTTATAGACGGAGAACTGAGACTAAAACCCCCACACCTGCATACAACATAGCATGTACTCAATTAGCTGTGCATGCCAAATGAAGAAGAAATCAAACACAGTATATGAAATCAAAACAGGAATCTACCAAGCTACAAATTCCATTTGTGATTCAAGATCTAGGCTCCCCTCTGCTCTTCCAGCAACCCAGTGAAGACAGGAGAGGTGAGCAACACCCTGCACGGCCCTCCTTCTTCCTCTTTCCCGCCCTCCCTTGACCCACCATAAACGTTCATCATGACCCTGTAACACACTGTGTCATGGGAGACTTCTGATGGCAACGATTCTGCTTTGTCCTCATAGCGCGAGGCCTGGCACACAGCGGACACTAAATATGTGGTGGATGGATCAATGAGTGAGACTGGAGGAACTAAAAATATAAGTGAAAAAGGGAAAAACCCATGCAGAAGAACAACCCATTTCCTCTGCCTTTCCTCCTCTTCCTCTACTTCTTCTTTTACTCAACAGACACCTTTTGAACGCTTGCCTCTTGCCATTTGCGTGAAAGGATGGACAAAGGATGAAGGAAGCCAGGTTCCTAGACTACTGAAACTTCGAAACAAGGGGTGACAGGGCAGCTCTCTCCCCGCTGTTCTTCAGTGAGGACATGGTTAGACTTTGCAGGTGCCTGAAGGAAGTTGGAGGGTGTAGGGGTCCCCACTCCCCACAGTCCTAGACAGCAGGTGGCAAGATAAGGTTCCCTAGTAAATTCACCTTTGACCTCTGCAAGGCCCCAGGTCTAGATCTTTATGAATCACCAAAATTAGAAACCACCATTCTAGCATCTCTCCCCCAGTGTAATACCAAAAAGTGGTGATTTTTCAGTAGGGAGTTTATGGTTGGAGTTAGATCCCCAAGTTTAAATGAAACTTACCCTGAAACCTAACACATAAAATCAGGCAGAGCTGTTTGAGTTAAAGCAGATCTAGAAAGCCTGGGGTCTCTCCACTCACTCCCTTCAAGACAATTCTTATGGAAAATTGTAACGGGAAGGTCAGGGGGCCATTTGCCAGGAACTGGTGATGCATTCTGTTACCTAATTTTAAACATTTACTATGCTTCCCACAAGTTTTTGGTTCAGAAAACCATGAAAGAAAGACCGAAGACAAAGCAAGAACCCCAGAAAAGTAGGATGTTGTTGACAATTTGAGAGTCAGAAAAAGAAACTTCAAAATACATTCCAAATAAGAACGCTCAATTATATTGCCATGTACTTCATGTGTGAGGGAATATCCAATTACAGCAGATGAGGAAAATGTGAAGAGATTATTTCAAATAAGTTTAAATGTTATGGCACATTCAATGCATGTAATAAATTCCCTATGTTGAATACAAAGAAAGAAATCCATTTTAATTCAGAAAAACAAATCAATTTCTGCCTATCTCTGCTAACTAAATGTTAAATAATATTTAAACAATATCTACTTGAAGACACCAAATTAGTCTGCCTGGAGGAGCCAGGCGTCAGTCTAACCTGCCCTAAAGTCTCCAATAGCAGTGCTTCTCAGACTTTCGTGGTCACATACACCAACTGTGGGACTTGTTAAAAGGCAGACTATGATTCTGGAAGTATGGGGTGGGGTCTGAGATTCTGTATCTCTAATAAACACTCACATGATGCCCACACTTCTCCAATTCAACTTTACTTACAAAAGCAGGCGAACAGCTCACTCACAGTTTGTAGTTTGCAATTTGAATTTTTTAAAATATCATTTATCTTGGTTACTGAGTGTTTTGGGGGCATGCAAGAAGCATGCCTCACTTACCTGGCCCTTGTCCCAGCCCTTGGTGCAGCCTGCAGACCACACTCCCCATAGTGACACCCTGGTGGACTGCCTCGTTATTTATTGTTCCTGGCCTAGGACGGATCCCGACCCACAGCTATGCCTCCCAGCCTGCCTCCACGCTACACGACCAGTTCCCATCTCACATAGGTCTTCAAAAGCCCCAAATGTCAAGAAGATCCTGGAATGTGTAATTATACACGTTGCTTCTGAAATTTTAGCTCTCCCTAAGTGAAATTCCTGTCTCAGGGAAATTATTTTTAAGTTGCTTTGCTACAGTTGTAGATGTCACATTTCCTGATGGTGCACGTGGATGCACATATGTGTGTATATGTACTCCCTTTTACAATGAAGTCCTGACATTTTAAATTTTTTCTTGAATGAGACCCATGAAAAAAGTTCGCCTCCCACTGGTTGGGCATTATTCTCCATCTGCTGTCCAGAACACACTGGTGCTACTCCCCTTTTCTTAGGGAGCTTTTGTCTGAAGAGGTTAGGAATATATTCTCATGTAAAAAGCATGCCAAACACTGTTGGATTTAAAAGCATCTTCAGTGGCATCTTCAATGGTGGAGGATAGAGCCTGATTTAAGATATGCTAAACTGTGTTGGCTGAAAATGACTTCAGATAATCCATCATTCCTTCATTGCTCTTATTCTTTAAATATGTGTCCTCCTCTTAAAAAACACATTGACACAATTCCCAAAGTTTCAACATACCAATATGATGAGATGGTTAACCCTCATCAACTTGATATTTTATACTAGGCAGGAGTGCTTAGCAACATCCTCCAACTTGCAGATTTCATCATGCAACTCGTGTCTACAGCTCATTTATAAAAATATGAAACAAGGTCACCTCCAGCGTGGTTTCTTCACTATCTGTTTCCAAAGAGCTTAATAATTGGCCCCCCTCCCTTCCCCATCTGGCCTCCACTCCATTGGTCACAAACCACAAATGCACTTTTATCCAAATAGATACACCCATTTACTCACATACTGAGAAACAAGTATACACAAAAATACACTTTAATGGGTGGGTCCATGGGAAGCCAAGGAAACTGGCCTGTAGGGGAGGGTCATACAGAGAAGAGAATAAAAGAGGTGTGTGATGGACTGAGTGATGGGTGGCCTACAGAGAAGATCATCAAAGATGTAGCACATGAATTAGTTTTGCTGATTTTTTTTAAAGATTTTATTTATTTATTCATGAGAGACAGAGAGAAACAGAGGGAGAAGCAGGCTCCCAAGGAGCAGGAAGCCCGATGCAGGACTCGATCCCAGGACCCCGGGACCATGACCTGAGCCGAAGGCAGACGCTTAACCATCTGAGCCACCCAGGCGCCCAGTTTTGCTGATGTTTTAAACCAAGATGGTTTTGCCTCTTAATAAAGATTTATTGAGATTTTCTGTGTGCTTTGCACTGTGCTAGACTTCATGGTGGAGAGAGACGGGGTCTACAACATTGAGCCACTACGCAAGGGATTCACAATCTACTGACAAGATTAACACAAATGAAGCCACCACGTAGGAGAGCTTACACATACACACACACAGGTACAGGAAATATTTGGTTCTACAGTGTCCTAAGCATTTCAGAACTATCTCAATTATGCCTCATAACCATCTTGCAAAGTGAGGTGCTATTGATTCCTTCTTATGGATAGAGAATCTGAGGCCCGGGAAGGGAAAGTCATCTTCCCAACATCACGCGGCTAACAAGTGACAGAGATGGAATTCAGTCCTAAATTTACATAACTCTGTTTTGGCCAACAAAGATCTCAGTAGTTTAACCTAATAAAAGTGTATTTCTTGCCCCAGATCTGCAAATGTGCTTGGTTGTCTGGGCTTTCATAGGAGGTTAATCTCCAGGTGGTGACTCAGGAATCCAGGCCCCTTCCATACTGAAGCTCTGCTATTTCTAGTATGTGGAAATATCAAAAGTGTCAACGAAGGGCAAGAGTAAGTGATTATGGCACATGAGATACTGTAACGGCCTCCACCCAAAAGCAATATAAATCACTTTTATTTCATTGACCGTAATTAGTTTCATAGCCCCATTAAGATGCAAAGGGGTTGGGAAATGGACTGGCTGGGTAGCCGGGTCCCAGAAACCCCCTGACCTAACGGAAGGAGAGTGGCTATCTTTGGTGGCCAGCTAGCCATCTCGGCTACAAACTCCAGAGCCATCAAATGTCATGCTTCTGAACCATACAAGGAAGAACTAAATTATGTGGTGCTAAATCACAGCTCCTGAGAGAAGTTCAAAGAAGTGGGAGATCATAGGTTAGGGCAGAAAGAAGGGAACCCGAGGAAGGTGCTGAAAAAGACATCTCTGGCTGTGAGGAACCAGAGTGAACATGCAAAGTTGGGAAGATAAGAGCCATGTTGCCAGATGTATTCATGAGGCACATCACAGGCAGTGACATGTATCAGAGGCTGAGCCCCCAGAGCTGAGGAAGTGCTTTTCACACAAGACAGACCATACCCTTCCGAGGGACTTCCCAAAATGTAAACGCACAGAGGCCAGGGACCACGTTTCACGTGCTACATTTGGCTCTTCAGTGCCCAGAACTCGGAAATTGCTCAGAAAAGATAAATTGTGAATGTTCTATGAAGAAGGGTGGGTTTTCAAAATTTGTGCTGAGAGGTAGGTAATCCAAGGTCCCAATCCCCATTGGGTCCATTCCCCTTGTCTATTATTGGGCTTTTCAGTGCCTAAAAAGAGTTGTAAATTCCTCAAATCTTGTAGCATTTATCTTTTCCACAAAAGAAGTCCTAAAATCTGGTGAGGAAGTATATAGTGGAAGTAGTGAAAGATCATTTCCATCAGAGGTGTTGGTGAAAGCTTCTTGGAGATGCAGTGGCCACACTGGGCTTTTACATCAAGAGGATATCCTGAGTGCAGACCCTGAGGTGGGCAAGAACGGGGTGGGCAGCGGTACCAGCTAGCATGCGCAGTGCAGAAAGGGAGTAGGGTCATGAGGCTGTGGTCATGGAGGGCTAGAATGCCTGCCTAGAGTGGCTTGGAATATAGTGGGTTGCTTTGGGAATACTGGGAACATTAGTCCAGGAGTGTATAGGGTTGCCTGGGAAGCCTGGAAACTAACACGGTAGACCAAATCCAGAAGACTGGGACTTTCTTTCCTGATCCCTTGGCCAGTGCCCGCTTATCTCACTGGGCATTTAGGCATGAGGGCAGGGGCTGTTTGTGTCTCAGTCATTCACTGAAAGTGAAATCCTGTGGGAGTCCAGGCAGGAGCCTTCAGCAAGGTGGTGGTTTGGGGAATGGGAGGAAGGGAGTAGACTCAAGACCACAAGCGAGGCAAGACATCCTCTTCCCTGCTCTGCTGAGTGACCTAGAGAAAGTCCCTCGTCTCCTTGTCTCCGTTTTCTCACCTTTACCTGGTCCCCTCCATTTGACTACTGAAGAGGAACAAGTATGGAAGAGGTTATGGAAAACTGAACTAAATGTAAAGGGGCTTGTATAAGATGTTGCTGTTAAAAGAAAGATGAAGCAAGTGTGACCAGGGCAAGTGTGACCTTGAAGTCTCTGGAATGGGTGACCACCTCTGGTGGTGGGTGCTTTGGTGGCCACAGAATCAAGGATCCCATGGGAAGATGGAAGAAATGAAAACGAACAACTGAGTTCATGATGTGTAAGTGAAATTTGCATTTCTAGAATGTGATTTCGCTCTGGAGGCTGGAAAAGAATAGTAACATATAAGAAGTAAAGCGCCTTTAAGCTTGTAAAAAGGCCATGAAAACAAAAGTTGGGGATCCCGTGAGGCAGGAAGAGGCAGCAGTTTGGGTGGTGGATCTGGGTGAGTAGATAAGCCTTTCTATGCTTCAGTTGGCACCTCCATAAGGAAGATGACATGGCAGTGCCTGAAAGCTGTCCAGGGCGACCTCCTGAGTCCCCTTGCTCCCCTATCTCCCTCCTCCAAGCCCACTCTCTGTGCTCCTAGCTCTCCGATTCTGAGACTCAATGCTTAGGATGGCCCAGCCCAAGTCACTCTCCATGCTTCTGGTTTCTCTACAGATATGGAAAGGTTCCTGGCAAGAATATGGAGCCTAAGACTTGCAAACCGGACTGGCTAAAGTGACATCTCCATCCCAGTGTGACTTAAGTGATGTGAAGCCCCTTTTGGGAGAATTGTCAGAGGATCCTGCGCTCCAAGGTTTGAATCCCAGGCTGAAGTCTTGTACATTTGGAAAGCACTTTCCAACTGCGAAGTGCAGTCGTGTGGGCATGTTCTCTCTGAGATGGAGGATGATAAACAACCCGATGAGCCCATGATCTGGCTGCTGCGTGTTCCAAGGGAGGGGAGGCCTTCCTAACCATGCAAGGTGCCCCACACCCTCTCCCCTCCCTTTCTCACAGCCTTCTGACCCCCAGAGAGTGTCGGAGGAGATGAGCTAGTGCTCAAGACTCCCAACCCTGGGCGAGCTCTGGCCACCCCCTTCGCCTCCCAACCACATCCAGCTAAGAGGAAGGATGCTCCGCACTCAGATCTGTGGCTGGAACTGGAGAGTCTCCTGAGCAAATTGGGTCAGACTTCCGTACTGGGATGGGAGATTCCTTGGAGTGACTGGGTATGTGTCAGCTGCTAAATGATTCCACTCTCTTCTCCCGGCTCCTAAGCCTCCGCCTGCCCCTCGGGGAGCCCCAGCTGCCAAGGAGCGCTGTCCTGCCCACTGGCTGCTGGGGCATGTGTGCTTAACAATAATGAGCATTGTTTCCGGAGCCTTGAAAATGTGCCGGGCAACATGCTAGCCACTTTACAAATGTAACCGACTCGCCAGCTTGGAATAGAAAATGAGGTCACGTTCTCTCAAACGTGAGCACTAAATGCCTTTGCATCCATGTTATGTCTGTGTAAGAGCTCCAAGACCCCAGGAAGTCTTCCCTCCAAAGGGTCAGTGCAGCTCAGTACTGCCTTAAAGCCTTAAACCCAAAACCTTGCCTAGCCTGCCAAGGAACCGCACTCTCTGGCTGTGTTTGCCACGGTCAGCAGTCACTGATGAGTGACTTTGATTCCACAAAGCTCCCCCTGCAGACAGCTGCTCAGTGAAATTGATGACCGGGCATGAGGTGACCCCTGCCCATTCCAGGAGTCAGATCCCTTCCAAGAGGCATTGCCAGAGATGGGAACAAGTCCGAGAGCACAGTGGCTGTCAGAACGTGCACCTGCTATGTCCCACTGTCCTCTGCCCATGTCACCTCAACTCAACCCTTAGACACCAAACACCAAGAGCTAGGACACAGCTCTGCTCTTTATACACAGTGCTCAGAGTTTACACATAAAGTTAGGTTTCCCAGCTCAGCCACCCACCGTACTTTCTATTGAGCTATGGTTGTCTTCCGGAAACGGTGAAGAAGGGACCACCTCTCCATAGGTAACAACAATCCTACTCCCGGTCTCAAAATGACTAGCATGTTTTTCAGAGAGTCATCCACCTTATTCTTTGTGGCTTATCTTTTTAAATTTTCACACCTCTTTGCATTATTAGTTCTATTTCACACATGAAGAAACAGGCAGACTAACATTAAGGGAATTGCTCAAGGTCGCACAGCTAAAAAATGGCAGAACTGGGATTTGAACCCATACCCTTCTTAACAAACAGCACCGTTCCACCTCCCTAAAAGTCAAAGTCAAGGAAAGAGGCTTCTTGAGTAGGTAAATGTGTTTCTTTGTGGAGTCCCTGGATCTGGGGGAAATCATGGGGAGGCAGCCAAGCTGAAAGCCTTATCTGAACTCCATGGGAGGAGACAACCGCTCAAGCAGTCTGTGAGTAGCCAGGACATGGCATGCCACATGCGGGGTGTGGCGGTTGAGCACACGTGTTAGTGTTGGCCTGTGGCCTGGCCTGGCACTCTTACTAGGCCAACAGCCTGGATTAAGAAGACCCAGGAGAGTAAATATGTGAGAATCTAAAGGCATGTGTGCCAGCTATGAGCCTCTGTCCATTTCTAGGCTGGTTTTTGGCCTCAAACTCTGCACTAGCCTCCTTGGCCATAATCACCTCTGCACTGGGCCTGCAGCTTTTTTGGACAGAGGCCCTTGGGAAGAAGGGCTTTATCAGGTCTCACTTAAAAGCCATTTGGATATATGAACTTGACATTTCCAGCACCATCCCTGATCACCGTCTTCTGTCCCAATAAAGGCCTACCACGGCGAAACACTACCTGCTCCAAACAAGAAGTTCAGATGGAAAATATTTGGACAGAAGTTAGATTTGAGTCTCAGGCAAGAGCCAAGTTGCTGATGGAGAAATCAGAGAGCAGGAGTCTATGGGTACAGAGAAGAGAAGGAGCAGGTGGCTCTGAGAGAGACCCATATTCTGGGGTAAGGGTAGAGGAATATTAACAGGAAGTAAGTGGCAAACCACCAAGCCAAAGCAAATACGGAATCCAAAGCTGCCCATATGGCTTATCCATAAGGAACACTGCCAAGAAAGAACACAGCAGGGAGGAGAAGAGGAGTGGAAGATTCACAGCACCTTGTCTAGCAGCCAACCATGGGGTCGGGGGAGCCAGCAATGCATTCTGAGCTCTACCTCTTAAGTAACTCAGATAGGGTATTTCTGCCCCTTAGATCTGGGTACAAGAGGCTTGAATCCTATCCCCACCCCCACCTAGATTTTTCTATGAATTCTCTTCTGCCACTTAAGCTTCTACTTTCCAGTATGTTGTGTCTGTTGTGCACCCTCTTGACCCGGATATCAAATGCAACGACCTCCCCACAGTTTCTACACACTTCTGCCCTGCCCCCTTCCAAAGTAGACTTTAAAGGATTTTGGTTTGAGGAGAGATGGAGGAGAGGATTCATCATGGTGATGTAAAGCAACTGTTATATATGGCACAGTCTTCTTATTATATCTGCTTGCTTTGGATTTGTTCAAGGAGTGAATATTTTGCTACTACATGTGCCTCAATACATGCTATCTCTTTCATGATCGTAGGTGGATGGGGTTTTTTATATAAGCATCAGATAATAACCATAAATATGGCTAACATTTATTGAGGATGTACTATGTGCCAGGCACTATTATATATAACATACATATCGCCAAATATATATATTGCCAAATACTTATTTCCTTATTGAAAATATCAAGATTTTATCAGTACACTCTCATTCATACTTCTTGCCTCTTGTAACAAGTAGTTATTTTAAGACATTCTAATTTTTTTTTAAGATTTTTTATGTATTTATTTGACAGAGAGAGACACAGTGAGAGAGGGAACACAAGCAGGGGGAGTGGGGGAGGGAGAAGCAGGCTCCCCGCTGAGCAGGGAGCCCGATGCGGGGCTCGATCCCAGGATCCTGGGATCATGACCTGAGCCGAAGGCAGATGCTTATCGACTGAGCCACCCAGGCGCCCCTATTTTAAGACCTTCTAACCCATACTTTCATACCCAGGCTTCATTTGGGTGATAGGAAAAGAATGAAAAATCTGTTAAAATTTCCAGCTGACCCTCAGTCTAGGTTCTATCTCCCTATGATCAGTCCTTGCCACCATTTTCACTTGTCCTTGATGCCATGTGTCATCATTGTATGTAGTGTAAGTAATTATCCATGCACTTATTTGTTTAATGGCTATCTCCCCAGAGTGACCTACAGGTCCCTGAGGGCAGAGACCATATCTACCTGGTTGACCTCGATCCTCAGAGCCAACACAAAGCCTGCCTGGTGGGCAGAAGGTGACTTTGTATTTAGTCTGTCTGTCCCACCCATCTTTGAAAATGAGTCCATCTCCTCCAGAAAGTAGCCTCACAAAATAGAGACACAGTGCACTGGGTGTCTAAACAGAGGCCTCATGACCAATTGGGAGGGATGGGGCTGTGGATGGGATCCCTTCACCAGTTGTGATTTGGAGAGTCTCTGAGGCCCTTTACACTCCCAATTCCTCAGACTCGGTCTCATGGCCAGAGCTAGGACTCAAGGCAGGAAGAGTGGAAACCTATATCTGAACAGAAAGGATTTATTAAGTGACTGAAGAGTTCCTGGAAGCCATTTTCTTTCTTACTGACAAAAAAGCAATTTTTTGAAACTCGTTTTTCTGGTTGCACAGGTAAATGAGGTTCCAGGGAGTGACAAAACACAGAATCTAAACTTCTTAAGCACAAAAAAATAAAGTATTGCCAAAATGTGGCAGGCTTAAATCAAATATGCATTTTTCAGGAGTCTGTCTCCATACACTAGGCCACTAACTGTCCATGGCTCGTGACTTTTTACACTCTGAAGTGAGTGTAAAAGAATTCAAGAAACTGAATTTTCAAGAAACTGTGAATTTCCCTTTATTGGAATTAGGAATAAATAACATTTCTTACTAGAATATAAAACAGTGAAACATAGTTCACATATGTTACATAAAATTATTTTTTAAAAAAAGACTTCTCTGGGAAGAGACAGAACTATGTACAATGGAAAATTGAAAATTCTCCAATTTCAAGATGAATCAGCAAATAACTTCTCCATGACAGCGACCTGGGAACCCTGCTGAACAGACAGACCTACTTTAATGGGAAATCAGCTCTATTTCCTGGCTTGCAGGAACGATTATCATTTGAAGACCTTTTCTAGGTGATATGTCTAGGTCTTTGCCTATTGAAATTTATTAGGAACAAAGCATGATATCCCGGGACAATATTTACCCACAGGAAAGGATTTGTGTCCAATGGAATGTGATTGCATCAGGCCTCCTCATCCCACCCAACCTTTCAGTCCTGGCTTTCCCACAGGGTGCAAGCTGTTTGGTGTGGCTGCCAGCTTTTAATTAGAAAATTTCTTTTTTTTTTTTTTTTTTTTTTAAGATTTTAAGTAATCTCTACACCCAACGTGGGGCTCAAACTTACAATACTGAGATCAAGAGTCACACGCTCTATGGACCGAGCCCACCAGGCGCCATATTTGCAGGAAAATCATCAACACCCGGTTTCATGCTTACACATCCCCAACCTCCCCACCCCAAAAATATTAATTTCCCCTTGCTCCATAGGGAAATGCTTTTGCCAAGCATTCCTAATCCTTTGCAACTTATTCCTTCAAAGAAGGGAGGTAGGGAAGGCAAAAGAAAAAGAATGGAGAGAAGAGATGGTAAGTTCTCTCCTTTCAGCTCTGGTCATCCAACTAATTTTGGTATTTCCTGGTGCTTACTTTGATGACCCCTCATTTCTGAGATGACAAACACTGCCCAATATGTAAATTACCTGTATGTTCTTAACTGATGGAACAGACGCTCTCTATTCCCAGTGGAACTGGACAAAGAGATTGAGTAATTAAGGGTTTGAGATCCTGAGGCAGTGGCACCAACCCTCGTTTAGTAATTCCCTATCTTTCTCCTAACTCTGAATCCATATAGTTATCACAAATTTTATTCAGCTCAAAATTAATTTTCCTATAAAAATGACATAAATGATGGGCAATACCTCATTTTCTGCAATGAGAACAGGATCACCTCGAGTTGAAAAGAGGTTTTCTGCCCCGTCTCCCACGCCCAGAGCTAACCAGCCCAGAGATACTTTTACATGTCTTGGTCCCCTTCCATCTGTCTGTCCAGCAGCTCTTTTTCTGGGAATAGCAATGCCCTCGGGGAAACTGCCTCTCCACCTCTCTACCCAGGTAGATCTTATTGGGATGGAGAGGTTGGATCCACCTGGGGGTTCTGATACCCTGAGAAGTTGTTCTCATGTTTCCCTAGCAGGATGTCCAGTGAAGCATAACTTGAATATATTTTTAGCAAGATAAACTGCCAACAGTTTTTATGCCGAGGTAGATGCAGAAAGTCACCCTAGGACAGATGATCCTTGATGTTTCCCTGTAACACTTGAATGGTCTCAGTTAAGCAGACTCAGCTGCTCTCCAGGGAGAGGGGTATGTTACACACACATGTCTCAGAACTATTGAGATGCATATGGGTTCAGCATGGGGTCGGAATGGTCCTAACAGACATTCACTGGGACATCAAGAGCCCCAAAGAGGAACTCCTAGTGCAGGAAGGAGTCTGGATCAGTAAACAGGGCTACTGTTTTGTATGAACTAGTTCCAGGAGTATAGCTGGGGTTACAGTTTACTGGTTCCTCCCAGACCAGCCACGCTGGTGTGGTTGCTGTGTTTGAGAAGCAATAGCTGATCCTCTGCATATAACCAAAGAGAGCCTAAACCTTGAAGCCTAAGGTTGAGGTGTATCCAGAGCCAGTACAGGGCTCATGAGGGGCTTGTGATCACAGTAGACAAGAACACAATGGGCTCCTGCTAATTTGGGTAGGTGGAGAAGGTCATCAAACAATTAACTAGAAAAATAAAAATGTAGAGGCCTGGTCTCTATCTAAATTGGCAAAATGGGTTGCACTGGCGACATTTTCTACACTCACCTTTACACCTAAGTATTCACTCAAAAGTTCTTTTCTTTTTTTTTAAAAAGATTCACTTTTCTGTCAATGGTGCAAGAATTGGAAAAGAGAGGGTGCCTTCATAGGAAGGGCTTATCAGCCAGGAGGTACTTGCAGTAGGACACTGAATGCACGTGACTAGGAAGTGTTTATACACTTCAAGTATTGTCTGTCCTTTCGGGGTTAAGGCTGAGTCATCTTCATTTCTATTTCAGTGGAGACATACTCTATAAATGAGAAATTGAGACCTAGAAGGATGAAACACCTGAAATCAAAACTGAACAAGTTCATGATACTTCATGGTATTCGTGTTCTAGCAGCGGGCTTCATGAACTTGAATCCTAAAACTTAACTAAAACTAAACCAAATCCTAATCCTAAAACTCCTGGTTCAATTCCCAGCTTGACCACTTACTGGTTGTGAGACTTTGGGAACGTTACTTAAACTCTCTGTGCCCCTCTTCTTCATATAGGGATAATCATAGTACCTGTTTCACAGGCCTGTACCAAGGATGAAATGAGTGAAACATAAAATTCCGAGACCTGTGGCTGACACCCAGCAAGCAATCAGTAAAGGTGAGCCAATATTATTACCACCAAAGCACAGTCGCCTCCACAAGGTGAATAACCCATTCAAACTGCGGCATCCACGCTGCGGATCCAACAGAAAGCGGAGGCCAACCAGTCATCCATCACCAACCCAAAAGGTGCCTTTGGTTTCTGACCCCAGTAATTGAGGACATGAGTTACTCCAGACAGTCCTGACCAGAAGTGGCTGATGGTTCTTCTCCAAAGCTCAGGAAGGGAGGAGGATGAGGAGGTGGGAAAGGGGAGGAGGCTGAACATTTTCCTTTTCTTATGTTAACAACTCTGACTAAGGGTAGGAAGGGAATGGCAAGAGAGTGTAAAAATGCTTTCTGGAAGGTTCACATTAACTTGTACTTTTAACTCCACTGCGGCTGATTAGTTCATGGGAAAAAATGACAAAAAGGAATAAAAACCTGACCAGGAATCCAGTATCAACAGTTTGCAGCCATAGTAACCAAGAAAGTGCAACTCATGAATCGAAAAAAGAAGACAAAAGTGTGTGTGTGAGAGTGTGTCATCAGGAAGATGTCAGGAAATGGTTACCGAGTGAAGAATGTCTTTAACCCCTGGCGGCTTAGCAGGCCAGCTCTGGGGAGGTCATGTGCACCCCGGCTAACATGGACATCAAGGGGTGTCAAACAAGTTCTAAACTCTATTTAACAGAGTTTCCAACTCAGCTGTAAAAATTCACTCAAGGACAGAATGACATAAAAATTCTCCGCCTGGGGCACCTGGGTGGCTCAGTGTTAAGTGTGTCTGCCTTTGGCTCCGGCCATGATCCCAGGATCCTGGGATCGAGTCCCGAGTCAGGCTCCCTGCTTGGCGGGAGGCCTCCTTCTCCCTCTCCCACTCCCCCTGCTTGTGTTCCTGCTCTTGCTGTCTCTCTCTCTCTGTCAAATAAATAAATAAATAAAATCTTAAAAAAAAAAATTCTCCACCTAACAAGAATTTCTTGATTTTTCTTTCTTTTTTTTTTTTGGTTTAAATCAAATTTGGTTTGCATTAGTTCAGCCCAGCTTCATTGCAGAAAGACAATAGGGTGTGGGGCTCCTATGTTTCCACAGCTAGCTGTGGAATGACTCGGAGCTGCCTTGCAAATACAAGTCTGGATAAAGTACAACAACCCAGGGCTCATAATCACACCCCATCTCCTTCACCTTTGGGATATAAGTCATCGGTTTCTTATTTGTGTAGACAGGCCCCAGCAATGTAGGGTCCAGGATGCTGGAAAGAAGTCTGAGCAAGTGTCAGTGGTTTGGAGGGCCTGGGGCAATCACCCAGATGGGAGTTACGGGCAACTTAGAAGCCATCTGATTATCAAATTTGGGGCTGAAAGCATTTTAAGGACCATCTAGTCCAATGAGCCATATGATGCTTGAATTTTCCTTTTCCTTCCCTTGGGGCCAGAGGAGGTTCATCCCATGCTCAGAACACACCCTTGAGAAGGAAATCCCCTCACCATGGGACAATCCATATAGTTTTGACTGCAAAAGACTCTTAAATTGAGCAGAAATCTTTCTCCTTCCAAATTACCACTCACAGCCCATTAAAGAAAATCAAATATTAAGATATTTGAGGATGAATGGCTATTTGTCCTCAGAAGACTTTTCTAGTCGGAACATAGAGTTGATGATCATTCTACATTTAGCTCTTCTCCTCTCACACCCCCAGAGGACCTCTTAAAATATAGTCCCCTCAATGAACACAATACTCAATGAATATTCTGTCCAGGGAAAAGAAGTAACCCCATTATTAGCTCCATCATTCTGAGATTTTATTATTATCAATGTAGCCCCATATTTTCATAATTCTAACAGTCTAATGATATTTTGGACTCATAATGAATTTACTTCCCACTGAAATTTGTGTGATAGGCAAATTAATGATACTTTTCATCATCAGCTGCCAATTCTGCTCTATTCCCCAGGCACTTGGGAGGAGTACATGTCCCCACCCCTTGAAGTTAGTTGACCATGTGACCATCTTTGACCAATGAAAAATAAGCAGAGGTCCCATAGGTCAATTCAAAGTTGAGATATTCAAGTACTCATTCTCAACATCCCAGTCCTCTTTTTCCCATCACAGCAATTGTCAATGCATGTGTTGATTAGGAAGTGTCATGGATTGAATCAAGCTGGAATGCTCAGCCAACACACGGAGGACAGATGCCCTGGCACATTGCCTGGACATGCAGCACACTTGACTAAAAAACAAACTTTTGTTGCATTATGCACATGATTTGGGGGTTATTTGTTATTGCAATATAAACTAAACTTTCCTGACTCAATGTATAAGTTATTTTTCATAAGTAGAATCAGATTTCCAATCCCACACATACCCCTACACTACATTTTCATATTTTAATAACTGCTTTTGAGGTCTCTGATTTGGGACCTTATATTTGCATTTTTTCTCATGAATTAATTATTTTAGCCCAATGGCCAGTTCGGTTACAATTTTTTTTTTTTTAATTTTGATTCCATCAAAGGTATGCACTCTTCCTACTACCTCCTTTACATTTGAAACTGTTAAGAATATATTTAAAGACTGGAAAGAAGACATTTCTGATGACATGCTTTTCTTAGCTCTCCACCCTCTAGTCTCACAATAATGTTCAAGCCTAATGAAGTCAGTTCTGGGCTCTCTTAACTGAGTGTAGAGGTTTTAAAAAAGTCACTGGGGGACCAGTAACCATTGGAGATCTTGTTTTTAGCTCGATGAGATCTCAGTTCCCATAAGAAAAACAAGACATAACTATGGGGAAAATATATATGATTGCTTCACTTCATTCAACTACAAAATCATTCCCTTTTGACTATTACTCTTCTCAAGAGTCAAAAACATAGACTTGTGAAAAATTCAGGCTGAAATCAGGTTGCTTACATTGAGAGACAGCTCCAGCCACATCCCTGCGGCTGACATTGCTAATGGCCATCCCCCAACTGCTTTCACGTTAATCAAACCCTGACTTTGTTCAGGTAGCAAAGGTGCATGGACTTTAGGAAGTACAGGCCACTTCCTCCACACCGATTGTGGGGATTATATTTCCCTTTGCCAGTCATCACTTTGGGAATAGTCATATAACACAATTCTGGCCGTTGAGATGAAGGTAAAGGCTGCAGAGAGGTTTCTGGGAAATTTTTTCTCACTCTTAAAAAGAGGCACAGTGAAGGAGGGTTCTCTCTTCCAGCCTTAAATATGGATGTGTGAGAATATGATGCTTAGAGCTGCCTCCACCATCTCTCACCATTAGGGGATAAGCATGAGGACAAAAACTAACACTGTTAGCCTGGCAGGTCAAAGATGGAAAGAACTAGAGACTTTATTACATAGTTGGGTGCTGAATTCACTGGTCCAGGAACTGCCTCACCACTAGACTTATATGACATAATCTCTTTACACTTAAGCCATGTTGATTGAGTAGGTCTTTTGTTGCTTGTGCTCAAAAGGATCCTGACTGATACTATCATTTAGAAGTATTTCATTATAGGGGCACCTGGGTGCCTCAGTCAGTTAAGCGTCTGCCTTAGGCTTGGGTCATGATCCCAGGGTCCTGGGATCGAGCCCCACATCGGGCTCCCTGCTCAGCGGGAAGCCTGCTTCTCCCTCTGCTCTGTTCCCCCAGCTTGTGCTCTCTCTCAAATAAATAAATAAAATCTTTTTTAAAAAATAAAAGAAGTATTTCATTATAAACATCATTATGCTGTTTTATTAAAAGTAGAATCATTATAGGAGAAGGAGGGGTAAGAGGAGAAAGAGAAGGGGAGAGGAAGAAAAGGAAGGGGGAAGAAGAGAAGAGGAGGGGGAGGAGGGGGAGGAGGGAGAGGGGGAGGGGGGGAAGGGGGAGGAGCAGCAGTACCAGTAGTAGTAGCAGTAATAATACTGTCTTACAAGTATGAGAACCTGCTTTGTGTGCGGTACGATGAGAAGCATTTTAGAGAGTTTATTCCAAAATTCAAGACCATACTTTTACTCTTCCAATTTGAGGCCATAACTCATCCATTCTGGGCTCACCATGTCACTCTATTCCCTTTACACCTGGACCCTGACATTCAGAGAAACCAAAAAATTGGGTCACCATTTGTGCAATTTGTCTCTAGTCTCCGTCCATTCACAGAGAAGGTGCAATGATGCCCTTTCTGCATCCCACTGGGGCTGTCACTGTGTGGTTGCTACCCCAGGATCTGCTACTTAGGTGTCTGATGGAGGAAGATGGGACACAATGGCAATACAATTCTTCATGGTCACCTCATGTGTCCCAGATGCTCACAGAGCTATTAGTTGGGAGGCGTCTCAGAGTAGGGCGTGACCAACAAGGGACTCAGTCAGTGGATAGCCGGCTCTCAGATGGTCCTTGCTGGCATTGACAGCCATTAGTGAGGCTCTGAAGATGGACAAGACACAATGGCGCATTTGCTGAAAAGAGTTCAGTTATTAAAAACATGGGTTCAGAAGTTAGAGGACTACAGTCTCAAGATTCACTATCAGCCCTGCCACTTGCTAGCTCTGTCAGAGGGGTTGCATTACCTCCCTAAAATACCTTAGGGTATCTGATGCTTGCTTTCCTCACCTATAAAATAAATGTGCCTGACACCTAGTAAAGGCTCAATAAATCATAGTTATTATTATTCACTATCCTATCCACAAAGAAAATATACAACAAACATGCTGCCGTGGTCATGTTAAGAAAAACCTTCCCTAGTCTATCTTTGTCTAACCACAAAAGTAAAGACTAAATTCTGATTACTGCATCTAGCTATGCCTGAAGATAGATGATCTCTGGATGTACAGTTCCTTCTTTAAGGGTATTTGAACTGGGTTTCTGTCACTTACAGCCAAGATACCTGACCAACACAGCATTAGTTAGGTTCAAGCTCAAGTCTTTCCTCTACAAGGTTTCCCAACACTTCAATACACAAGAAGATGCACAACCTTTTCTAATTTCTGTATGTGCATTTCAGTAATTACCCCTATTTCACTTGGCTTCGTGACTTGACCATATTATGTGCATATCGGGTTTTCCAACATGTTTTTAAGCTTCTCAAGGCAAAAGCATTGTACTCTTATTTTCTGCCACAAAACCAGGTACAATTCTGGACACATACCAGATCCACGATAAACACACAAAGTAGTGTGAGAATATCAGCAAGGGAGTTTTCACTGGAACCTAAGCCAGGTTCCCTGCTGAGGTCAGGTATTTCTGAGCCTGCCTGGTAACCTGGCAGGATGAATCTTCCAGGAAAGGACCACCCTAAAAGAAGACTGAGTCAGGTACAAGCTCTGTCCAGCAAAAATGCTTCAGTCAATATAGAGACAAAGGGAGTCTAAGCATAAAGTACTTATGCTGAGAACATCACACAGTGCCGTCAAGGGGCCATTTTAGGACAGTGCAGCCTCCCAATGGCGAGGGGGAGTGGTCACCTTCAAGGTGCTGTAGACTCAATGTTTGTACCCCCTCCCATTCATATGTTGAAACTTAATCCCCACTGCGATGGTATGCGGAGGTGGGGCCTTTGGGAGGGCTCCCCCCTCGTGAAAGCGATTAGTGCCCTTATAAAGGAGACTTCAGAATGCTTCCTTGCCCCTTTCTCCGTATGGGAACAGAGCGAGAAGATGGCCAACTAGGAGTCAGGCCCTCAGGAAACACTGAATCTGCCAGTGCCTTCATCTTGGACTTCCCAGCCTCCAGAACTGTGAAACACAAATGTTTGTTGTTCATTAACCGCCACGTCTACAGTATTGGGTGATAGCAGCCAAACGGACTAAGACCCAGGTGGTTAGCAAGGCTCCTAACACGGGGCACAGAGATCCTGGCGGCGGTGTGCGCGCTCACAAGCCCCATGCTGATGGGACATAGCTGGAGGACGAGCCCTGGCATCTGGTCAGTGATAAAAATCTTGTCACTCAGAGGGAGCCATTCAAGACATTGAGGTTTCCCAGAAATGTTAGGGACACTCCTCTGGAGTCTGAACGCTGTTCATTGCATAGTGTCTTGTGGTACCCTCAAGTGTCATTTTCTAGGGAAACATGAATTGCACTTGCAAATTGAGTTGTCAAGGGCAAGACTCCCGTGCCATGGCCAGACCACCGTTTGGCTGTGGAGGAGCAGTTGAAGCAGACCTGCCCTCTTGCTGCTCAGGCACGTCCTGCTCTCTGGCCGAGCTCTCACCCTGGCCGCTTTTCCTCCAAGTGGCTCCCAGATCGGCAGGAACTCCATCGCACTGGGATTCCACCTACCCGGTTGCCCCTGCCCCTGGGAGGCCCCATGGTCATATATTACTTTTTGGCTCCAATTCTGTTTAATTTTTTGAAACTGGATTCCTACTTGTGTCTGCATAATTTTTCTTAGAATTTTGTATCCATCTCTTAAATATCTTGTTTCTCATTTCTCCTCTCCTCTAAGAATGGCTTTAACTTTCAAGGTCTGAAGTCATTTGATATAAAATGCAGTCTGTGGTGCTCTAAGTTCTTTGGCCAACAGGTCTCCATCAACATAAGGTGACCCAGAAGTTGTGATGGCATCAAAGGAATTAATCCTGTATACCTCATTCTGTGGTTTGTGAAATGCTGAACTACGTATAGAACCGATTCCCTAGAGGAAGTTAGGGGGGCTTGTGGAAGCAATGTTTACACTTTAGAGCTACTAGGGTCCTAGTGACTAAATCCTTGTTTCAGAGTTTTGAAAAGTGCCTGCCCATCCTCTGCCTATCCCCTAACCTCCTAAGGCTGTGCCAATGCCCAGTCCACCTCCCTGCTTCAGTTCAGTGGGCGAGGTGGCTGTCAGTACTTGGGTTCTGGACACACCCAATGGGGGGGTGTTATGTAATGTGGTCACTCATGAACTTCAGTAGCCCAGGAGGGTTTCTGGGCACCCGAACTGAGGCCAGCGTGAGAGTCTCACCTCATACACTTCCAGGTTGGTCCCTGGGAGTGAGAAGAGGGAAGCCATCCCCACCCCTTCCTATATTCTCTAGGCAGACAGAGCTGCAAGGTACTATGGCACAGAGAAATGTGCCTCCACAGGGTGCAAACTGCTGTTTACAGTTTCCTTTTCACATTTCAGCGAGGCCATCTGTAAGAACAGAACGTTCTCGGTGTCATCGCCCACAAAGAGAAAATGCAGCCATGTGGGCATTTGGGACAATGCTTTCTGGCTCTCTTGTCCAGTTTTAGCCGCACTGGACCCAGTGAAGAGACCGCCTTTCCAAGGGCAACAAAAGCAGAAATAAACAAAGGGGTTTACATCAAACTAAACAACTTTTACACAGCGAAGGAAACAACAAAACAAAAAGGGAACCTACTGAATCGGAGAAGATATTTGTAAATGATAAAATCAATAAGGCATTAATATCCAAAATATGCAAGGAACTCACACAACCAATATTAAAAAAAAATAAACAATCCAGTTTAAAGTGAGTAGGGGGCCTGAACAGACATTTCTCCAAAGAAGACATCCAGATGGCCAACAGACACATTAAAGGTGCTCAACATAACTCATCATCAAGAAAATACAAGTCAAAATCACCATGATATCACCTCACATCTGTCAGAATGGCTAGAATGACAAAGACAAGAAATAACAAGTGTTGGTGAGGACACGGAAAGAAAGCGAGCCCTCGTGCACTGTTGGTGGCAACGCAAAGCAGAACAGCTGCTACGGAAAACAGTATGGGAATTCCTCAAGAAATTAAAAATAGAACTACCAGGCAATTCCACTTCTGGGTATTTATCCTAAGAAAATGAAAACACTAATTCAAAAAGATAAATGAAATGCACCTCTATGCTCATTCTAGCACTATATACAAGGCCAAGATGTGGAAGCAACCCAAGTGTCCATAGATAGATGGATAAAGAAGGGGTGTGTGTTTGTATACACCACACACACACACACACACACACACACACTGGAATATTACTCAGGCATAAAAAAAGAACGAAATCTTGCCATTTGCAACAACACGAATGGACCGAGTATTATGCCAAGTGAAATAAGTTGGACAGAGACAAATACCATATGATTTCACTTTTATGTGGAACCTAGAAAAACAAAATAAATGAACAAAACAGAAACAGACTCATAGACACAGAGAACAATCTAGTGGTTGCCAGATTGGAGGGGAGGTTGGGGGATGGGTGAGATAGGGGAAGGTATGAACTTCCAGGTATCAAATAAGACAGGGATGTAAAGTACAACATAGGGAATATAGTTAATAACAGGTAACAATTTTGTATGGTGACAGATGGTAGCTAGATTCATCATGGTGATCACTTCATCATGTCTATAAATGTTGAATCACCTGAAACTAATATAATATTGTATGTCAAGTACACTTCAACTTTAAAAAAATACATAAATACATAAATAAATAGCTTTTCTAGTCAGTTATAAAATCCCAGCTTGGAAACAGTCATGTTTTCTAAGAAATGACATTCTAGTACCAAAAGTCACCACTTCAGTCATTTTATTCCTTTTTCTTTCTTTAAGATTTATGTATTAGAGAAAGCGAGCATGGGGGGGGGAGGAGGGACAGAGGGAGAAGGAGAAGCAGTCTCCCTGCTGAGTGGGGAGCCCGATGTGGGGCTCAATCCCAGGACCCCGGGATCATGACGTGAGCCTGAATCAGATGCTTAACTGGCTGAGCCACCCAGGAGCCCCAGTCATTTTATTCTGAGGGAAATAGGGGCAAAAAAAAAGAAAAATGTAGCATGTGGCAAATGTAAATGAAAAAATTAAACCCTGGTGGCTGCTGAGTACTCTCTGTCCTGAATAGGCACAAATACATACAGTGGGCATGATTTAATTTTAATTTCAGGTTGAATTAAAATAAGAATGAGCTCGTGGGGCGCCTGGATGGCTCAGTCTTTAAGCGTCTGCCTTCGGCTCAGGTCATGATCCCAGGGTCCTGGGATCGAGCCCCGCATTGGGCTCCCTGCTCCAAGGGAAGCCTGCTTCTCCCTCTCCCACTCCCCCTGCTTGTGTTCCCTCTCTCACCGTATCTCTCTCTGTCAAATAAATAAATAAAATCTAAAAATAAATAAATAAATAAATAAGAATGAGCTCTTTAAAAAAAAAAAGAGAGAGAGAACTTTAGAGCAGTTCTCTCTCAACACCCTTTCCAGCCTACCCCCATGCCTTGCCCTGGAGGCAACGATTCTGCCACGTGTAATCCTAGACCATAAACAGACATCTATTTCTCCATCTATCAGCTTTAAATGATACCAATTTACTCTTAAAATCATTTGTGGGGCACCTGGGTGGCTCGGTCCTTGGGCGTCTGCCTTCGGCTTGGGTCATGGTCCCGGGGTCCTGGGATCGAGCCCCGCATCGGGTTCCCTGCTCCGCGGAAAGCCTGCTTCTCCCTCTCCCACTCCCCCTGCTTGTGTTCCCTCTATCGCTGTGTCTCTCTCTCTGTCAAATGGATAAAAAAAAAAAAAAAATTTTTTTTTTTTTTTTTTTTTTTTTTTAGAGAGGGAGTAGGGACAGAGGGTGAGGGAGAATCTTAAGCCCAGCACAGAGCCTGATTCAGAGCCCAACATGGGGCTCTATCAAGAGTCAGATGCTCAACTGACTGAGCCACTCATGTGCTCCCCCATCTAGTTTTTGAAATGATCTCTCCCCTTCCCTCCTCTTTATCCTTTTGACCTTTTATATTGCAGCTTTCAGTTCTTCCCCTGGTTACCTTTGTGACTGTAAATAACACATTTACATCACTATTTCATCCTCTGTCAACCTTGGTCAACATCTCCTTTTTTTCATAGAACAAACTACAACTATAGACATCATCTTTGCATTACCAAAGCTGTTAACATTTATTTATGCTCTAGTTCCAGGCGTGTGTGCTTTGTCTATTTAATTTTAAAAGGTAAAAGTGAATACATGGCATTTATACTACTGAGAGAGTAATATGGCTCACTGCTGAACCGAGGAGGTACTAGGGTTGTATTTTCTTCCCAATAGGTTTTTGGGGCTGTGTAGGCTCAGGTGATGATCCCTGGTCCTGAGATGGAGCCTGGCATTGAGCTTAGCACAGAGTCTGCTTGTCCCTCTCCCTCTCTTCCTCCCCCCCACGTACACTCTATCTCTAAAATAAAAAAAGATAAGTAAATAAATAAAATCTTTAAAAATAAATAGAGCAAAGTGGCTACAGAAAGATATGAGATGACAACTGGGTGTGAATAAGGAAGGGTGGAAGTCAAGACGGGAACACATGGAAGGAGACAGATTATGGCGAAAAGACAGGGAGTGAGAACAGAGGGGCCTGGGAGGAGAAAAGCTCTTCTGGGCCAGGAGGGAGGAAATACCCAAAGGGCGGGGCACTGGCAGCCTGGGAAAAGGGGCAGCAACTGCAGGAGTGGAGACACAGGGAGTGGACGAGCGAAGGGACGCAACAATCCATCTGGGCAGAGGCTGGGAGAGGAGAAAGCATGGCTCCCGTCCAGCAGCCTCACACGGGGGCCCTCTGAGCAGTGACTCACAGAATCTGGCTGCACAGCCCCTGGGCTGAACCACCACTCCAAATCACCAAGCAGCTTAGCAAACTAAGAAGTTATCAAAAATATTCAGGGTAGAGCCAGCTGTTGTTGCCAACTTTATACAATATTATAAAAGTCACTTGTCAGCCCTCCGGAGTCCATTGTGTCATTGACAATCCCATCGGTTGAGTCGTTCTGTTTTCCTTCCCCTCGAAAGCCCTGTGGTTTCCTGTCCTTACCATCGCCCTCTGTGGAACTGGGGACCTCCCTTCACCTCACCTCACAGCAATTTTTTTTTTTTAAGATTTTATTTATTTATTTGACAGAGAGAGACACAGCAAGGGAGGGAACACAAGCAGGGGGAGTGGGAGAGGGAGAGGCAGGCTTCCCTCGGAGCAGGGAGCCCGATGCGGGGCTCGATCCCAGGACCCTGGGATCATGACCTGAGCCAAAGGCAGACGCTTAACGACTGAGCCACCCAGGCGTCCCACCTCACAGTAATTTGACGACGTGCTCCGTGACTTCAGCGTGGGCAGAGGGAGTGTACCCAAATCGTAGCAGATGGCATCTCTGCCTTGAAGGAAGACGCAAAAGGAAGGGGAGATGCCACACAGGAACACTCTGGAAAGGAGATGTGCTGATGGGTTTCCAGCCTGATGAGTCTCCAGAGGCAGCACAGTTCAGGGGACGGGCTTCTCCCAGTCCCTCGGGTTCCGTTTCTTTAGTCACAGCGTGACGGTGGGGCCAGGATGGCGATAGGGATTGGACTAGATCAGAAATGGCTCAGGCATCTCTTCTTACTTCTGGGAAGCGTTTTCCTATAATGCTGTGGTGAAAGAGATTCGGAGGCTGCCTCGCAGCTGCATGGGGAAGTGCTAATATGGCTCCGTGGGGTTAAGACCAGTCTTGGATTACTGTCCTAACAGGTGTCCCTTTGTGCCACTGCCAGTCCTCATCAGCCTTCTCTCCAGGGTCCTAAGAGCTCCTGTTTAAATTCATGGAGGCCGACAAGGGTTCTGTCGCAACTTTCACTCTGTTGACCCAGGAGAGATGTGGAAACTGGCCTCGCTCTGTCTGCAGCCTCACATATGTGCTTGCTCAAACATGCTACACTAGTTGTCCAGAAATTCCGTTTTCCAGGTGTTGCCAGAGACCTGAGTTTGGCGACCATCCTCTGCTCTGTAACATTACCCAAGAAGATGTCCATCTTTCTTAAATTTCCCTCTAGCACATGCTGAGGTTTGTGACCATAGTTTATAGGTCAATTCTGTGTCCATAACACTGGGAGGATGCTGAAAAAAAAAAGGTCATTTCCTCCTAAATTTGTATCCTCTATGTGTAGCTCCAGATCTGTTAAGGTTTTAAGAATGGTGATTACAATCCAGCCAAACTTCTTTGGTGATCTATCTCGTCTCCAGCAGTGTATGTGTATGTATTCTATATAACTTAAAAAGTATATAGAAGACATAATTCACACAATTCTTTCATACAATTAGCTTTGAGTTTCATCCTCACAACAGGAAGAGTAGGTATTATTATTTCTATCAACCAGGATGAAATCAAGTCCCCAGGAGTGCAAATGATCCCTACATGCAGCTGAAAGAGCAGAACTAGAATTGGAATCTAGATCCTTTGACAAGAGGCTCACAGAATTTACAAGAGCAGGAAGTTGGGGGAAAACTTGGAGAAGAAATTGAGTGAGGGGATGGGCAGGGCGCGTTACTATAGGTCACCCCCATCCCTTGCTTTGAATAGGATCCAGGAAGCTTAGGTTCAGAGGCAGGCCATGGAAATAAAATTATAATTACTGAGTGAAACAGCTGTTGAAATGAGCCGCAAACATTTTGGCTTCCCTTCCCTTTTAGAATCCTGTATGTTAGTGGTTTCCAGTCCATGTCCTGAGGAGCCTTGGAGTTCGTGAAGGTTCCTGAGGGTGATCACGACAGCATGATGGAACATCTCCACAGTGCCACATTCATCTGCTTTAGATATTGGGCATCTGCATAAGATTTAATTTGAAGAACATTCTGCTACTTAGAAAAAAATTTTTGAAGATCATTATTATACGGGATTATTTAACCTCTTGCCCATTTATTTCTTCAGGACATCTGGATAATTTTCAGCCAAGGAATTTGCCATTAAAAGAGGTAAACTGTGACCCACACTGACACAGAGGGAGCTAGGAGCTGGGGTAATGATCAGGCTTAAGACATAGGATTTAGAAGCCACAGGGACGTGGTCATCCAGGGTCAGAGGAGGTGGCCCACCAAGGCTGTGAGGGTGGGGACTCAGGGCTGCGCAGGACCACATTAGTGAATGCATGTGGTGCAAATAGGAACTGAGAAATAGATGTAGAGGATTGAAATCCCAGGTTTTTCTCATACGTACATCAGAGTTCCTTTAGTTTCCGGTGATCAAGATTGGGCTTCACTCCTGGGAGCCTCAATGTGCTAAGTTCAACTGGAAACACCACCAGCCACAGGAAGTAGAATTGGGTCTTGTCTTCTATTTCTACCAGTTGCTTTCATAAATGTGTGAAATCAACATTCAACCCTGTCATCCAGCTAGACTTCCTGAACTCCATGAATTCTACTAGTGAGCCTGGCTCATTTCAGGTCAGGATCCAGGACTAGGTGTAGAGTTAGGAACAGGAATGGGCACAGGTTCAAACTGTATATGAAAACGACTAAATTTAATCATAAGCCATCATCATCACCATCCCGAACCTGTTATAGAAAAATCAACTTTTTTTTTCCCTCCCACTGCAAAAGAAAGATCAGAGGTCTTGTCAGAAATCATTTTGGGGATTCTGAAATAAAGACATTTCGGAAGCAGGAAAACATGATCATGCAAGCAAGACCAGCAATGCAATTAAACGCTACCCTTTCCTTGACCTCTGTGTCATAGAGACAGCAGCTGATATGCAATATTACCCTGGAGAGGGGGGAAAGACCTTGGGAAGTTTAATCCTGGATATCCTTGGGGTTGAAGACTGAGGTGGAGCACTGGCCTGCCCATGGATCGTGCACGTGAATTCCTGAGTACTGCAACCACTCAGCCTGAGCCGTGCCCCCGGTAATTACACCTCCCCACGGCAGCGCCCCGAACTCAATGTTACATCAGGCAACTGTGGCAGGCCTGTAACCTGATAGCAGCACATTATGTAGTTATGTGGGAACTCTGGTTTCTGGAACAGATCGAGGTTCCCAAGCTCTGGTCTTGTGCTCTTTGGGCGTGTCTCTCACGAAACATTCTTTATGTAGAAAACAGACTAAAACACCAACATGGTCTTTGGGAGTTTTTTCAACAGCAGCATGAAACGGACCCATTCCTTTCAAAGGATTCTTGCCAAAGAGGAGAAAAGTTGCTAAAAAACAATAAATAACTCTCTTCTCTGTCTCACATTTGTCACCTAGCTTGCTTAAATACTGTGCTTTTGGGGTAAGTTATTTTTTTTAAAAATTAAAATGTCATCAAACGATGCTTTATCATTGATCATAGAGGTACGTTACATTCTTACTTCTTAAGGAAGCCACTGAACTTGACAGGAAGGCTAAATGTAATGTTTCAGATTCAATAAATGAAAATGGGTGGGGATAAGTAATGAGGGTAGAGGTCCCAGTTTTCATGCTCATAATGAGAACCAAACTATCAGTGCCTAGTCATTCACCCTTTATGAAACCGGCTTCGAGAAAATAGGAACGGAAGGAGAAGCAGCAGAGTACAGCCTGCGTCATCCAAACTGAGGGACCTGTCATTAGGCACTTGAAGAAAAAGGAGAAATTGGGTGTCACATCCCAGTGGCAGCCACCTTGTCAGTTTGGGCCTTACAAGCTGCGCTCCCATCTTCCCCGCGGGAGGATTCAGATGATGGATGGCGATGTGGCTCTGCAGACCAGATATGCTTGCAGGTTACTTCTAAAGTCACACTGGGGGAGTTGGGGAACATGGATTTATCATAGAGCAGGCAGAAATGGGAGCCTAGGGCAGAGGAGAAAGGACGGTGGAGAGCTGAAGAGGGACAGAATCGCTGGCAGACCAAGGAGGGGAGGACAAGGAAAAGCAGGTGAGGTTTTACGTAGGATAATTTTAGGCAGGATGTGACGCGTGAGACACACAATCCGAGAAAAGAGAATTTCAGACAATATATCTAATGTCTGTGTCAATGATTTGGCTTGGTCACATGAATGAGTAAATGCCAGGTCCCTAGCATAGTGGGAAAGACCCACCGCCCCCTTGGCCTGCTGCCCTCAGGAGCTCCCTTGTCAAGCATAATTGTGCCAATGTGCGGGATGAGTGCAGGGGACACATGTGAAGGCCTGTTTCCCATCAAACTCCATGGGCAGGTATGCTGGCTCAGTTCTGGCACACGCCCCTTGGCCGCTCCCTCTTAAAGGGGCCAGGGAAACCACCTGTGATGCCGTATCTTAGGAGCTTCCAGAGGAGAGGTTTTAAAGTCTGAGATGACGTCACTTCAGAATTCTTAGCCAACAGCTTTCCCATAAAGGAATATTTCCAAAGGAAGGAGAGTGATCCCTTAGGTGGGCAAATTCTTACTAGAGGAAATTTCCAAGAATACTTCATATCATAGGATATATTTTTCTGACATATTAGTTGTACTTTTAAAAATGTCTCACTTCATACCAGCATCCCAATATTGGTATTTTTATCAAATCCAGAGCACTGCTCTAGCCCCATTTCCTAAGAGACTTACCTTTCAGCTGGGACAGATCCAGGAAGCCACAGAGGTTCCAAGTGGTGCTGTACTGACAACGTGCAGTTGGACTCTGATTAAGGACAGTCCAACCGTAGGCAGGCCAGTAACCTAGGGTCGGGGGAGGAAAGAAGAATGGTCCAATGAGATTCCCTTCTTGAAGTGTTTGGGCTTGGGTAACTGAGATACTTAGCTGTAAGAAGGTCATGGAGATGGGGGCTGGGATGGCCATCATAAGACGTAGGCTAAATGAGAGGAGAACAGAACACATATGGGGGAAGGGAAGAGGAGAGGAGAATACCCCTAAAAAAGAATGGTTTGAGTTCCTGGCAACATTGCAAGCTCCACGAGCTCTTGTGGGGCGTCATTTCTTGTTTTTGAATTTCTGTGACTCTTCTGTGTTTCCTAACCCTCACACCTCCCTACCACCACTCCCAGCAACTCCCCTTCCAGAATACCACCTCCCCAACAGGTTCGTCTGGCTCTCTGTCCTTCCAACCATGAGCAGGAATGCCTGAAGAAAACACCTCCCAAACTCCACCCAGAATTACCTCTAAAGCCACCAAACCAAGACAAATACAAACTTTCAGAAAAAAAGAAAACTTAAGTGAAAAAGAAATAGTCACAAACTAGATCTGACCAAAATAGAATACATTTTGCTAAATTTAAACTTTTAAAGTTACAGTTTAAACTAAAAAGTGTTCATCCTGAAGAAAAGAAAGAATGAAAGAGGGCCACCAGTGAGCAGAAAAGGAAGAGACCAAAAAATTTTTTTAAAAGAGTGAACAGAAGAAGAAAAAAACTAGAGAGAACTCGGACACTCTTTCCACGAGGAGAAATACCAAAAGGGGACACCTACCGTGTGCTATTTGCTTTACACACGCTATCTTGTTGGATTCTCACAACTGGCACTATTTTTATGGGAGTACAAACATGAATGCAAAATAGGTAAACTGCCCAAAGCTAGCAAACAAAAAAGAACAAAATCCCTCGGCCAGCTGGCTACAGAGCTAATGCTCTGAAGGAAGAACACGTTTGTCTGAAGAGTCTCCAGTCAGGCATTTGAGGAAAAAGCTCACAGTCGTGAAATGCCGTGAGAGGGGTCAATCTTTCACAAGTTTTCTCACCTGAAAGTCTCAGCCACAAATGTTGAGGACTCTACTGAGTGTTTGCAATTGTTGGGACTTTCCATGCAGCTGGATCTTTTACAAAACAAATCCTGGCCTGAGACATGATTACCAAGAGAGACAGCTGTGGGGTGCGGACTTGCGTGTAGCCTCATCTGAGGTCAGTATTGAGCAAACAGGATCAGGCAAAAGGGTGCCTCTTGTAAAAAGCCTGGGTGATATTTGCCAGAGGAGGTAACTCCCAGCAAGGACAGCACAGACTCAGTTGTGGGTAGTTTATAGCGTGTAGATGTGGGACATTCACCAATGGGGGAGTCCTTGCTTTTCCTGCATGTGGAAGGAAGTCTTTACCTAGCACAATTAGGAAACAATTCAGCTACAGAGTTTGAAACAGACTTGCCTGTGACTTTGTTATAGCTGGCCCAAGAGCTTTGAAGCTCAAAGCAGTTCCTTAGCCCTTCTCCAGAAAGCGAAGACATTCTGGGAGAGATCCCTATTCTACAAGGGAGCACATTTGAGAGCAGAAAGACCAGAGTGAGTTATGCTAAATTATATACTGCAAGCCCAAGTCAGGCAAAAATCAGAACTTGAAAATGCTGACTCCCAGGTGAAGGTTTTGTGCTTTGGTGCCTTTGTTTTATAACACCCAAGGGGTCTTGTATTATCTCTTCCTTATTCACTCATTGGTCATAGGTATATTGAAACACATATGCCTGAGATATGGAAGACACTTCCAAGTGCTAGAAAATTCAAAGAAGAAGACACAGTCTTAGCCTTTGAGGGCTGATATTATGTACAACAGTCCTCCATTGTGGGACTGGGAAATACTACATCTAAATTCTCCATTGTAAAGTTGGGAAAGTAGAAATTATTTTATACAGGTATATTAAGTGCTATGTGAACACACAGGAAGAAAATTACTTTGGTCTGGAGGAGTCAAAGAATGCTTCATAGGGGAGGCAATGAATAAGTAGATGTTTCACAGGGGGTTAGAAAAGTAGATTCTAAGTAATGGAAATGGTCTATGCATGGCTTTGAAAATAAGAAAGAACAGGCATGTTTGAAAAATAGCAAATAACCTGCTACACTGCATTTTTGGGTTAAGATTGGAAATGTTCCCGAGTCAAATCACGAAAAATTTTGCGTGCTAACATAAGGTTAGAATTAAAGCTGTAGGTGTTACAGTTCTAGCAACAGATTTCAGAAAGGGGAGTGATATGATTATATTTTAGCCTTACAAAATAATTATGATTCAAAATAAACATGGAAAATTAAGAGTAAGGATTTCTATAAACTCTTTCTACAACCTACTGAAAATGACAGTGAGGGAATTAATGAAGGCGAAAACTCCAAAGACAAAAAAGCTGTAGAGGAGAAATCAGACAGGAATTGTCAACTACAGTTTAGAAGATGGGAAGCCAAAAGAAGAGGAGTAACTAACTGAGCAAAGTAGAGAAATCTAAAAGCCTAGTAAGAGGAAGCCAAGAAGAAGCTAGATAAGTTGCTCTAAAAATTTCTGAGAGGTCAGGAATTGGTGGTCCCCAATATTTGGAAGATGAAGGGAATGGAGAGGGGGCAAAAAACAAAGATTTTGATGAAATCTGCCTAAGTTATAGACCCTTCCCTATGCCCCACAACTAGGTATCTCTCTCCTGCTCTGGTAAAAAGCAAGATGTTTGCTCTCTAGAGATGCTGAACAAGCATGGTTCTGGACTCAGTGATGGCTCGGAGCTAGACAGAATAGGATTAAGTAAAATCCATTATTCTGAAGCATAAGGCTTCTCCAGCTCTCATGGACTTAGCTTCTTAAGTCTCCTTCCCTTACCTCCATGAATGTTGACGTTCAAGCTTATGCTCCCATGGAGGAGACTGGCAAGTTCCTCTGTGGAGAAAGTGAGCAGCCCGAAAAGAACACACCTACCAATACTGACATGGTAGTCACCCAACAAAATGCCTGGGTCCCACTTCATGGCTCTACAGGAAAGCTCAGCAGTCAGAGAGTCCTACCAAGGGCTTCCAATCAACTTTTTATTCCTGGACACCTAAATGTAAACAGGCAGCCAAAGATCTCCAGATATATGAGGAAATTCTATAATATGAAAGACAGATTTAAAAACCCAAAGTAACTACAAATAAATGGGAAAAAATAAACCATGGAGAAAAAGAGAGGCAATCCAGAGAAGAAAACTTCAAAAACACTTTTATTAATTAACCGTTACGGCATCCATAAAACAAGAGGGTGCAATAAAAGGGAAGTAGTGAGCAAGAACAATCTAAAAATTACAAAAATAAAAGTAGAATTTATTTTAAATCAATACAAGAATGGGAAGTTGAGAAAGCCTTGCAGAAAGTAGTACAAAAACATAGTGATGAAAAATAAGAAAGTAAAATATCCACACCAAGCATATCATTATGAAATGTCCAGATACTAGGATATACTAGGATTAAAGAGAAAAACAGTTCCCACATAAAGAACCACAATGGCATTGGGTTTCTTAAAAGTAACACTGGAAGCTAAAAGACAATGGAGCAACAACTTCAAAATTCCAAGGAAAATAAGTTCTTTCTACCTAAGATTTAATACCTGGCCAAACTTTCATTTATTTCAGTGTGACATTAGAACAGAGGTATTGACAGATACGTGAAGTGTGTCAAACATTACTTATGCTCACCAAGATTTGTTTCTCCTTTCCTTCCTGGTACATGGAACACTATACTTCCCAGACCTCTCCAAGTTAGGTGGGATCATGTATTCTGATCAAGTAGGTGTGCCCAGAAGTGACATGTCATTTCCTGGCCAAAGCACTGAAGGGGGATGTATGAGTTCTACGCTTTCTACAGAGGTCTCCTGTTGAGATAGTGGAGCCATAAGATGGGAACATTTTGTATCACTGAATGACCACATGAAAGATAACGGCCTCGGAGGGCTGCCCAACCTTCAGCCGACTTATGTGAGCAAGAAGACAATACAGTAAACCATAAAGATGCGAGGCTTATGGTTACTGTAGTGTAGTTTAGGCTCCCCTAACACACAACCTATCATAAATATTTCCAACTGCACCGTTTCTCAAAAAGTTAATGGCTATCCCATGGCCCAGCAATTCCAGTCCTACGTTATATACCCCCAAACAATGAGTGCATGTGTCCAACAAAAAGACAGAACAAGACTATTTGTGGCAGCTATATTTACAACATCCGAATACTTTACTTTCATACCACATACCACAGCAAAAAACAAACAAAAGAACAAACTACTAGTACATGCAACAACATGGATGACTCTCCCAAGTATATAATAAACAGTAAAAGAGAGTCAGATATAAAAGAGTACATACTTTCTGTTTATTTACATAGAGTTCAAGGACAGGAAGAACTAATTGATGGTGATAGAAGTCAGAATAGTGATTACCTCACTGGGGGTGGTGTGATGGTGGAGAGTATTGACTTGGAAGAGACATGAGCAAACTTTGTAGAATGCTGGAGATATTCAGTATCTTTTTTTTTTTAAAGATTTAATTAGTTACTTACATTATTTAGAGCAGAGTGGGGGGAGGGGCAGGTGGGGAGGGAGACAGAGAATCTCAAGCAGACTCCGTGCTCAGTGCAGAGCCCAACACTGGGCTCGATCTGACGACCCTGAGATCATGACCTGAGTTGAAATCAAGAGTCAGACACTTAATGGGCTGAACCACCCAGGAGCCTTGATATTCAGTATCGATGGTGGTTATATGAATATGTATACAAAAATTAATTGGGCCGGACACAAGTTGAATATACTTTACCATATGTTTGTTGTACCACCTAACTATAAAAAAATTTTTTTAAGAAACTACTGGAAACTGTGATTCACCAAAATGAGGATATATGCCAAAAGTAGGAAATCATGGGATACAGGCATAAGAAATCCCCCAAGGGACAGAGATGAAGGGAATTCCTCAGAAGATGGTGAGTCCCAGGATGGCAGCTGAACAGCAGGCTGGAGAGCAGTCAGCCATGATTGAGGCCAGAGACAGGGGGCATTAAAGATAGAAGAATCTAGAGAAAAGGAAAAAGAAAAAGAAATGGGTAGACTATCTTGTGTTGATTTCCATTCAAGGGAGTTTTACTATTCTATCAAAGAATTGGTGAGAAATTAATGATAAACACAAAAAAATTAAGCAACAAAAAAAAGAGGCTATTATTAATGAAGTTACATAAACATGCTACCATAGTATGTTGTGTGGCTGAGCTATAAATCTAGCCAAAATATTGCTATATAATTACATTGGGAGGATAGGAAGAAGGACAGCAAGGTGGGAGGAGTGTGCCACAAAAGAGTATGCTGAGAAAGCTGAATTATCAACTGTAGAAGAAAACCAATAAAGGGGCACCTGGGTGGCTCAGATGGTCAAGCGTCTGACCCTTAATTTAGGCTCAAGTCATGATCTCAGGGTCCTGGGATGGAGCCCTGTGTGGGGCTCCCTGTTCAGTGGGGAGTCTGCTTATCCCCTTCTTCCCCTGCCCTTCCCCTGATCACTCATGTGCATGCTCTTTCTCTCTCTTTCTAGAATAAATAAATCTTTTTAAAAAAAGAAAAGAAAAAAAAAACAGTAGAGAGCGCTTACATCTGAAAAAAAAAATAAGGAAATAGCTGCATGCATATTATTTAGAAATAAGAAAACAAAGAAAATAAACACTTGAAAGTGTTTTGACTTAAGATGGAGAAGGTTAGGCAGAGGACTATTTTCATTGTACACCTTGTTGTATCATTGACTTCTAAAGCTACATGCATAAAGTATTTCACCACCATGTTGAAGCAATTAGAAGACATTTCAGAAAACTCTAAGAGAGCTAACATAAAATTAAATAACTCATTTCAAAGCACATTTTGATTCCAATTAATTTTTTTTAAAGACAGATTTATAGTAGCTAGTAATTTTCATTGGTAGAGGAGGGGTTTGTGAGAGGTCGTAAAATCATGCTGTAATCCTTTTGGGGATCCAAAAAGCTGGGACATCAAACTCTGTCAGTCCCAGGTGTTTACTTCAAAGAAACAAAGAGTCATGAGAAAAATACCTTCTATCAGCTTATCAGCTCTTTCACAGCTCACAGCATGATAATATTGGACCGGGGTTGAGAATTTTTAGATGTAAGCACTTTTGGTCACTATTTTAAATCCTGATTGTGCAATTTAAATGTGCTTAAAAAGAAAAAAAAATCAGGTTCTCTCAAAGGGAGCGCGGTCCCATTAAAACAAGGCAACCTATGCCTAGAAGGGGGTGGTCTTGCCAGCTCTGCAGGATTACTAGAGCAACCAGTTGTGGGAAAACACGGGGAGTGCTGTGTAAGTTAAGATGGCTAAGAGTAGCAAGTGGCCAAAAACTTGAACTCGAAGTGGCTTAAACCATAAAAAGGGAATGTATTCAATCCTCTAAGATGCTCAGAGGTAGAGAGATACCAGACAAGGCTGCATCAGGGATGATGTCACCAAGTGTCCAATTCTCCGTTGTTTTCCGCTTCGCACACCACGGCGTCAGCTCCAACCTGAGGCTGGAACCTCTCTTGGTTTTAAGGAGGCTGCTACTTCCCGCTGGGGCTAATGCTTCCGCTTTCAAGTCTGCTGGGAAAGGGTGAGCATCTTTGACTGATAATTCCCAGCAAGAGTCTCAAATGCGCTTGCATCGGAGAGGCTTAGGTCACGTGCCTACCGTTGACCCAATCATTGGCCAGGAGATGGATGCACAGGAGACCCAGGTGAACTCAGCCTCCCTAGAACCACACTGAGGCTTAGGTGGAGCGGGGGAGATAGATGGAGAAACAACCATTAATGTCCCCAAAGATACTTAAAAAGGAAGAAAGCTCAGAATGTGTTGGCAGTCGGAAATTGACTATTTTAGGATTATTACACGGTCCACATATTGTTACCGCCAAATTCTTATTTTTAAAATTTTTGTGGAAACCCGAAGAGAGAACGTCAAGAAGAGCAGGATATTTGGAAAAGTGTGGACTGTTCCATAATAAGCTGTACGTAGGGAAAGCATGTTTCTCCTATAGAATGAAGAGTAGGAAAAGGTAATGCTATGGTGATATAAAGGGTTTAGGATTTTTTGACTAGATCTAGTGATCTCAGAATAATAGGCAAACCCTTAGAAAGTGCCTAAATCAACTCAAGCCTGGGGGAAAACCATAGCATATCAAGCTGAAACTGAAGAGTAGTAGCGGGACATTTGAAAGGATTTGTTCAAAAGGTCAAACCATGTAGGACTAGATTCTCCAGACATTCCTAGATTGAGTTATTTATATTCAAAAAAGGATAATAATGTCCACCTTACATGGCCATCAGGAGGATTAAAATAGATACTATTTGTTTAAGTATGCATGAGGAGTGAAGTAGGAGGAGTGTATGAGGAAGAGTATGAATAACTGTTGAAGATGGAAAAAGCTACCAAAGTTCATAATGTAAGATCTTTCTCAGTGTTTGATGTAGTAGTAAGTCTGATAAATGTTCCACTTAGCTGTAAGTATAAGGCACTGAAAGTATAAAAATGTGTAATTGAGTGGAAGATTACACTACCTTTGGCTCCTTTCATTACAACCTGTGTGAACACTGACACGTTATTTTACCGCTACATCTATCGGAGGTCCATTAAAATTGCAACCCTAGTCTCAGGAGGGAATAAATTGAATTTATAACGCTGGCCTTGCAAATGCAAATCAATTGGTGATGGGAAATGCCGCTCAGTGAAAGAAAAAAAAAAAAAAGGATTCCATAATTTCAACAAATGTGAAAAAAAAAAAAAAAACAGTATTCTGGTG
The DNA here is from genome assembly GCF_011800145.1 of Mirounga leonina. NCBI lineage: Eukaryota > Metazoa > Chordata > Mammalia > Carnivora > Phocidae > Mirounga > Mirounga leonina. The sequence goes on along the minus strand of NW_023270839.1, from coordinate 24,539,604 downwards.
TGCATATGTGTTCAAGAAAGATTGAGTGATCATTTTAAGATGTCTGAATTTTGTCATTTTCATTCTGTTTGTATTACTTTGGTCAATATGTTTGTTGTAAATACTGTAGCTCAGTATTTGATGAGCATTCTTTTTTAGGCTGGACTGCTGCCACAGTAGAACCATATAGTACATAATTTGCTCTAACGAATCATTATTTATATTAATCATATGTCCTTCTAACTCATTGGCATTAAGATTGCTAAACAATCTCAACCATGGTAGTAGTGAACAAGACTGTTCTGTGAGCATGGATTGCATTCGTCACTAGTCAATGCTTTGCAGAATACTGGGTGTATTTTAGACTAATTTTTAAAAAGGAGAGAACAAGTGGCAAATGAATATATTTCATATTGCCTAATATCTCATTGTATTCTCTCTTAAATGGGTAAATATTTAACAACTGTTTTGCCAAGTATTCTCCAGATTAATAGATGCTCTGAAGCAGTTTTTAAATATTTTTATAGCTATTACAAATATGAAGAATTTATAACAAGCAAGTTCATTGATTCTTGTGTTTGTATTAAACAGGTGGTAGAACTAATCACAAACTAAATTCAAGGTGTATTTCAGGTGCTTTAGTGACATAGAAATTTGACCCCAACCTCTCAATTCTTTGTAAAGTTCTCATTGGATAAATACAACGGATGATATAAAAATGGCCAAAGTTTGTAAGGACATTATTATCTAGCTTTATAATAATGATTTTGATAGTAGATCCTATGAAACACTCATCAGGGACCAGGCCCTGTGCTAAGCATTTTGCAAATAGAATTTATTGGCTCTTCTAAAAAAGGAACATAAGCCATATTATTTCTCCCATTTTACCATAAGAAGACATTGCAGGTTGGAGAGGGTCATTAACTTGCCCAAATCCACAGCTAGTGGTTGATGGAGCTGAGGTTTGAACCCAGGCAGTCTGAATTCCAAATCCATATCCAGGATGACTCTACAATAGAGCTAAGACTGCCAATAACTTAGGGCTTTTATTTTGGGCTTTCATCTTTTTTACTTGAAGGGTGTTTCTTTAAAACATGCCAGTTTTTCACTTTTAAATCCTTTTCATTTTATTACGGCATCTTATAGCTTTATATTAAAAAGTGGAAAAGGTCATAAATCAATTGTACAGATGGCCCTGACTTACGATGGTTTGGCTTGGAATTTTTCAACTTTACGACGGTGTGAAAGCAATACAAATTCGGTAAACTTTGAATTTTGATCTCTTCCCGAGAGAGTGATGTGCAGTCTGCAATTCTCCGGTGATGCCAGGCAGGGTCCCTGGGCTGCAGCCCCCAGTCAGCCACAGGGTCAGGAGAGCGAACAGCTGATACACCATTCTATTGCTCACTTTCAGTACAGTATTCAATAAATTATATGACATAGTCAACACTTTATTATAAAATAGGCTTTGAGTTAATGATTTTGCCCAACTGTAGGCTAATGTAAGTGTTCTGAGTGTGCCTAAGGTAGGCCAGGCTAATTAGTGAGGATGTTTGGTAGTTTAAGGGAATTGAATGCCTGTCCGACTTATGGTGGATGTATCAGGAGCAACCCCATTGTAAGCTGAGGAAGATCTGTATTTCATTTTTATTTTTATAAAAGGAAGACAATAAAATAGTGTTCTGGGCTACGGTATAGGAGAGCATCTGTGTGTGGTATGAATGCAATAAATTTTGATAATATTATTTAAATCTCTTTAGAGTCAGCTCTGGAAAAGAAGAAATACCTAATGACAATGAACAATAGAGGGAAGTTTGATGACAAGTTTAAGACAGTCTTAAACTGAGTTTAGAGCTCTGTGTTTCAAACCCTTAGAGAAAAAAGTTATCCAGATCAGGATGATGATGTGTCTTCAGTCCTCAAATATTAATTTGTTACTGCCTATCACAGACTCTTTACTAGAATGGTATTTCTAGACCAAAGATAAAAGAGAACTGCTTGATAATATTTTTTATCGAATCCCACCTACTTCAGATATTTAGAAAATTTTTGTTAGCTGAGATGTTCAAAAAATTACCAGAATTAGTGCTATGTGATTATAACAATTTATGCTATGATGTCTTCAAATCAACCCAATCTACTTTCTTCATGTTCCAATTAGTTCACAATATTTCAAGATAAATATTTATTTATAAATAAGAATTGGCAGTTGCCAACTTTTAAAAGCAAGAGATGTTCACCATGGTATTTATTCTTATAATGTCTACATTACTGAAAAATAGAAGATAAACCAAAAGATAGGAAAAATGCTATCAAATAGCCACCTTAAAAAAAAAATGCCCCTTGGTTGATACTTGATTTGGGTGGTTCCTACATTATAGAATCCACTGGACAAGCTTTTAGATCTGGATTTGTAAAGACTAGGCAATACAGACATTTCTTCTCTTCTTTTACTTAGAACAGCAATACTAACTCTGCCATGTAATGCGTGCTGGTTTGAAAATGTTTTTTAAAATATGAACTATTTTTTTTTTTTAAGATTTTATTTATTTATTTGAGAGAGAGAGAATGAGAGAGAGCACATGAGAGTGGGGAGGGTCAGAGGGAGAAGCAGACTCCCTGCCGAGCAGGGAGCCCGATGCGGGACTCGATCCAGGGACTCTAGGATCATGACCTGAGCCGAAGGCAGACGCTTAACCGACTGAGCCACCCAGGCGTCCCTAAAATATGAACTATTTAGATAGAACACAGTAAATAAAAGCACTACATCTTTGTTTAGCTAGGTCAATGTGAGGAATTATGTAGGTTTAGTAGCAACAAAATGTTCGAGTATTCTCTGGCTTAATAATTTCAGTAACTTAGCAAAAAATCTATTCCTATTTATTATTTGTAATGTTTGGGGAACAAATATGCTGATAATTCTTTTGCAACTCTAACATGTATGCAACAGGACCCTTTCTAAGTTTGGGACCCTATGAGGTACTAAAGCAAGCATTCACTTCTCTCACGCTTGAGGTCACAAGTTTTTGCAAGTCAAAAAGGTTGAGCATGCCAAAAACATCATGCTGCACACTACCAAATAAAAGAACACTGTTATTCTTACAGGGAAAGGTTTGACAAGACAGGAAATAGGCAGGGTCAGAGAAGTTTACTTAATACTGAGACTTATTTAACCATCGTGAAGCCAAAATACAATGACAGTTAAAAAAATAAACAAATAGCAGTTACACAAAACAAAACCCCAGGATACATGGTCTCTACCGAAACTGATTATTAGATTTTTAGCAAGTACGGGAAGTGGGTATCCCCAGAGAATCCTCACAAAATCCCTAGACATCTTCACCATTGACTTCTGTCGCATGCCTTTCACTGAGATAATGCGGATTCAAAGGGCTTTAATCGGTGGGTAGAAATTTGAACAAAGAAAAATCAGGCTTAAAAGGCTGCAAAAGAACTTCATTGAAGGGAATCATTTTAAAAGCTGTGTTCTCTTAAAAATGGGGAGGGAGGAGGAGGAGGAAAACAGAAAATGGAAGATAGGAAAAATCTAGCTGTTCATTACAATTTTCCATTTTTTGTTTAAACACAGCAGGAGGGCAAAGCTGCTGGCTTCCCTTCATCCTTGCAAATGCCAGGAGGGATTATGCAAACCCCACAACCACCCAAATCTTATTTAAAGTTATAATCATTGTTCTCATTTAATGACTTTTGCCTGCTTTCACTCAAATATTGCTGCATCTTGTTTCCTGCCAGTTTGGACCCACTGGGAGTCGTCAATTCATAATTGCAGATAAACCTTTAAAAAAAAAAAAAGAAAAATGCTACCTTCACCAAAAAAGCAAACATCAAGTGACATCTAGTGGATGTCTGGATATTATTTTCTAAGGCCTCTGAATAGCAATATTCTCAACAATAAATTGTCTTAACATCGCTTATAATTTTTGTTTCTCAGGTGAAAGCCTCTGTCTTTTCCTAAAACAGAAGGACACGTTGTCAGATAGAGAAGTGGCTGTTATGTTTTCTCAAAGAAAAGAATTTTCTTTTCGTTAGCATATGAATAGCAATTCTCAAGATAAACCATCCTGGAAGTAACGCACCTGTAACTCACACCATAGAGTGTGCCAAAAAAGAAGTCATGGGGGCGCCTGGGTGGCTCAGTTGGTTAAGCGACTGCCTTCAGCTCAGGTCATGATCCTGGAGTCCCGGGATCGAGTCCCGCATCGAGTCCCGCATCCGGCTCCTTGCTCGGCAGGGAGCCTGCTTCTGCCTCTGACCCTCCCCCCTCTCATGTGCTTTCTCTCTCTCAAATAAATAACTAAAATCTTAAAAAAAAAAAAAAAAAGAAGAAGTCATGGTATATCCAAAGTTGGACAATTATTTGGGCTGTTATCAACTGTGTAGATGGTTCTTAAGAGAAGATGACATTTCAGGTCCCCAATTCCTCTGTTTATCTATAAACCTAAGGAGCATTATTAATTTGACAAATCTGTATTTAGTCCAACTATGGTCCCCATTTTTCTTCCCTCCCCCTCCCACCCCGCGGGAGAATTGTGTAGGTATCTAGGTCCATTTTCCATAAATGAGTAACATCTGCTTGTTCTTTGCAATTTATTAAAGAACAGTGACTTAACCAAGAGAGCAGCTGAAAACTTAATTGGGATTGGGATTGCTTACCAACTCCTCCCCAGTGATGTCATGTGTCCGAGAGGCGTCGTGGAGAATACATGCCTTGCTTTGGTTGTCTAAAGACTGCTTTTGTTAAAGAGACAGAAAGGGAAATTACAGAGGAATTAAAAGATGGGGTCTAAATTTAGTATTTTCTTTCCTTTCAAGGAAAGGAAACTTGGAATATGCAACTGTAACCCAAAAGCCAGCTGTCTGGCTGTCCCCAAGACTTGCAGCCTTTTAGAGCTGCTCTTCATTTTAATAATAACACACACACACAGAGTCCTGCATGAAGACCTCCTCTGACTTCCTGTAGAAAACCTAGCACTCCCTCCTTCCCTTCTGTTCCCCCCAATCATTTCAGGAATTCTTGAGAGTTCTGCTCTTTTTTTTTTTTGAGAGTTCCACTCACTGTTAATCTCAGCTCTGCATCAAACTTCATAGCACTGTCTTGTTCTTTACCTACTTTGGCCCATATGCAAACTTTTCAGCTTTTTGTCGTCCTCTAAAGCACCCCGGACGCTAAAGCTGTGTGTGCCGTCAACTTTACCGAAGTGTGGGTAAGAGGAGGGAAGCTGCTGCACAGATGGCTCAGCAAACCGATGACCGGACTTGGTGCAGTGATACAGTGTCTGGGATTTGTTTCCAAATAATTCACTGGGGTTGGGGATGGGGGAGTAGGTGGGGTTACAGAAGAAACAAAATCAGCTCTGAGTTGGTAAGTGTTGAAGCTGAGTGATGACTGCACGCAGTTCATGCATTCTACTTTTGTATATGATTGAAATTTGCATAATAAATATTTAAAAGAACAAGTTCCTTGTCCATCCTCGATGCAAGCAGTTTCTCCGTGGCTCCGGTCCCTTCTTCCATTAGCCTCCACCACATTTTGGGCCGCCCTCCCACCTGAGTCTCAGTGCCTCTCCTCCTTCTCAGGCTGCCCAAGCAAGCTTTGAGCTCTGGGACCCACTCTAATACTTAGGGAGCCCATCAGAACGGCTTGCCGACTCCCTAAAAATAAAGAAACCAGGTTTTGCCCTAAGAGGAATTCTGCCCTGGCTTTATGACCTACCCGGCTCAGGTAAAAGTGATGTAGCTGGAACGAGGCCTGAGTATACAGCGTTTTAAAAGGTTAGTTCTCTTCCTCCAGCGATTTCGATTCTAATCGAAGTTCTTAAGTTGATTCTAACAGAAGTTGGCACAGACAAAGCAGTTTAAAAGATAATATTCTATGCCTATAAATAAGTCTAGGAGAGAAAACACAGGTAAAACGTGGCAACTGGGTGATTATTTTTGCCTTCTAACCAAAAGATGTTCAATGTAGACATCGTGTCACATATAAATAGACCTATCTTTAGAAATAAACAATATATGTCTCTCTACCCCTCAGCTACACTGCAGTAGCCAAGGGCCAGGCAGCTATCCCAGCAGGTTCAGCAGTGGTGCACTGGAAGCCTGAGAAATCTAAACACACCCGTCCATGAACTTGGTGGGAGGGGAGGGGCGCACACTGGCCTGGAGCCCATGTAATTAACCAGTTTCTCTTCCATCTTAATCAGCATCAACTGGCCACCGGCTCCTTTCACTTAATTTTGTCTACTTTAGCCTAGGAAAAATGCAGGCTTTACTTTGTGCAGCTCTGAAGTCACCTGAGATTAATGTTCAAACTGCCCCCCCCCCCCAAATCCAAGGCATGCTTATGAAGAGAGGAAACGAGGTTTGTGTAAGGAAGAAGCGTTTTCACTTCGACATGCATGTGCAGGCAGAATAAGAGAATTTGCTCTGGATGATGATGCTAATAATACGAGGGCGGAAACTGTGTTGTGCCTGAGAGGGAGGAAATTAATTCAGAAATGCGGGGATGGGGAGGGAGAAGTAGCTGTGACTTCTGCAGCCACTTGCCAAACCCCTCTGAGCAAGGGACTTGGGAAAGGGAATGTGTTCCCATTGGTATGTGCCATTGTTCCCAAACACATGGGAGACAATGTCAGCACTTACTTCTGGCACTAAATTGAAAAAAACACTTCCTCTCTTTCTGCCAGCACCATTTTTTTTCTCCCACTCAGCCCCGGAGTTTGACACAGTTTCCTTTCCAAGGAGACTGGCTAACATATTCCAGTGAAGGAGCTGGGGGACCGCGTGAGACGGGCATGGGGACCAGTTTAGGCTGAAATGAATTAGGAAACATTTTTAAGTTACCCTTTGAAGTTTTTATTGCCTTATCATCAAACAGCTTCTCTTCTTTGGCTGTATATTGATTTTTTTCTGACTATGAAAAAGTGTTTCAGCTCTTCTATGATAATCAAACACAGTCTCAGTTCAACGGGCACCTTCTTTTTTCTGAACCGTACTGTTCCACATATCATGGAATTATCCTATACTGCCCCCCGCCCCCCGTCGGACAGGACCTTCAGAGAGCATTAATCTTCTTCCAATATTATTTTTCCTATCATTCCCAACAATATAACGTTTCCATTCCAAACATACAGCTGCAGGGGATTATATCATTATTTGCCTTTGTTCTAGTCGAAGTATATTTTGTGAGAGCTTCCTGTCATTTGTCCTGAGCTAGGCTACTATTTGTCAAAACATCACTTCTGAGATTGCCTGCTTCTCTAAGATGCCAGAAAAAAAAAAAAAATTGTGTCAACTAAAAGTTAAGCCCTTATAAATCCCACAGGGGTTTCAAAACGGAACACACTTGGGATTTCATTTCCCTCTAAGTATAATGCCCTTTCTAATACCCAGAGTGAATACTCTCAGAAGAGTATTTTGTCACAGTATTTCCCTTCTAGCCCCTTGCACCTTAGAAAATAGTCACAAAGTTTCTTTCTGCCCGAGGCACCTGTACATATTGGTTTAGTGTTCATACCTGAGGGGAAAGTGGGATTAAATTCTTACCTGGGTGGAGAAGGGGTATTAGATCCGGAGTCAGGAACCTTGGAATCTAGTCCTACAACTGCTGTTTTGGTTGGTTCCATGACCCTAAGCACATTTTAGCCTCTCTTAGTCTCAGGTAGTTCATTTGAAATCTAACAATGTCTCAAGTCTTAGAAAGTTTCATTCTCAACTATGTTTTTATAGTTTCTCAGTGCTGTTTCTATTCATCCTTCCTTTGCCGTCCTCTGTGCTTACTGCCCAGCTAGTCTGGCGATGGTCTATTAATCTCATTGTCACAGACGTTAGATTAATATCAGTCTTCCTGAGACTCAGCTCTGGGGATGTTACTCTTTGCCCCAACCCTTCCACGGCTGGCCATTGCTTCCCTTGCGCTTAGGAGCCTCCAGAGTGGACCAGCACCCACCATTCCGGAACAGTTATCAGCAACTCCTACATGTCCTTTGTACTCCAGTCTGTTTGCATTTTGGTTGTGCCATTTTGCGGAATGTGCCTTGTGCCTTCTTTGTATTTTCAAGGCACATCACATGTTGCAATGATTTCCATATTCGTCTTACTTCCCTCCCTAGATGGTAACCTTCCCAAGGAAAATTGCTACCATTTATTGACCCAATATTCTTTGCTGTGGACTGTGTGAGATACTTCACACCCATCATTTCTAAATTTTTCCAATCATGTAGGTGGATTAGAATTTATTTTATTTTTCAGAGCTTGAGGACAGCGACCCAGAAGCCATTAGATAATGTCCTTAGTCATACAGCTAGCATGTGACGGCTCACATCTAGAAAGTATCATCTAGAAAAACACTAAATTGAATGAACCATGATGCTGGCACTTGCCCAGCACACAGATGCTAGGCAAATACTGTATAAGCATGAATGAATAAATGAATGAGTGAATGAATGAATGATTTTATACCTTAACTACAGCCCCTCTCTTTAGATAACGGCCACCAGGTGGCGGTAGTTTTCCACAGCCCTATAGTCTGGACTCCAAATTCACTAAATACAATAGGAGAGCCAGAGGGGACCCTGTGGATTACCTAATGACTCTCCTGACTTCATGCTAAAAAAATTGAGCAGCCATAAGGTTACTTTATTTATTCAAGATCTTTTAGTTGATAAAAGAGCAGACCTTAAACTCGAGTCTAAAACACACAAAGCTAGCGCTTTTCTACTACACCAACTTGGATGTTTTTTTCTTCAAAACTTGTAGTTTGTAGTCATACCTTTCCCATATATTTTTGATATTAAAAATATTCATTAAAATAGTAAATATGATCAAAATTAAACAAAGATGTTTCATCATAAAATTTTAAGCTTTTTTCTTAAGCAATAATATAGTTTTCATGTTTAAAATGTTGAAATATAGATAATCCAAAAAGGAAAAAAATTACTTGCAATTCCAACAGCCAGAGACAAGCATTATTTTGCTACTATTCTACCAGAGGTTGCTTTACTCATCTGCAAAATCCATTTTGGAAAATTAGGAGCAAATCAAGACATAATTTAGTAATTTGTTAATCTTAAATTTTCTCTATAATCTTACTTTCATTTTTTTTTAAAAGATTTTATTTATTTACTTGAGAGAGAGAGAAAGCACAAGGCGGGAGACAGAGGGAGAGGAAGAAACAGGCCTCCCGCTGAGCAGGAAGCCCGATGCGGGGCTCGATCCCAGGACCCTGGGATCATGACCTGAGCTGAAGGTGGCCGCTTAACTGACTGAGCCACCTGGGCGCCCCTATAATCTTACTTTCATAAAAAGTTATTCGATATTTTCCTTAGACCTCTTGGATCTTTTAAAATTTTTCCCAATTTAACCATGTTTAGTTGCCAGTAAGGGGAGACCATTTTTAATTTACTTCTCTCTCTCTTTTTTTCCTTGCACTTTTTAACTAGATTCCCTCAGTGAGAATTCCAGTTTCATTTATGTTTCCCTTTTCTCATTCTTTTCAGTAAGGAAAAGAAAAAGCACTGTCAAAACACTGTGTCCATAACCCATCTCCAAAGGGAGAGGTGTCTTTTCAGCAAAGGGCATTTTATTTTCACTTTTCCTAAGTTATTTCTCCCCACCTCACCTCTCTTCTCAGAATGATGATATAATACTAGAGGGTATTTCTCAGCTAAAAGGATTGGGTCAGTTACATAAAATAGTAAATTTTACACTAATGAACAGAGGTACGATGGCTTTAAACGCCTGATCAAAGATTACGCTATTATCTTTACTAGAATGATTACATGCCTCTTAGCATGGGTTTTGCATGTAAAGCTCTCTATATCTAGGGATGCTCTCTGAATCTATCAATGTTACTACAAATATCACTGAGCTTTGGTGCATGATTTCTACCATTCTCTGTAATCTGTGGTTCTTAAGACCGACAGTCTATCACTGCTACCTTAAGGGCATGCAGTAGAGGTTACCAGTAGGGAAGGAAGTTGGGGGGCAGAGAGATGTCTGAACTCTTGGCAGTACCCAAACAGGGACCACTGTTGGAGTCGAAGATACAGGGAAAAGAAGAGAAGTGAGAAACCGGACTCAGAGTGAGTTGGGGATGGTCAAAGCAAGACGCTTGCGGTAGGAAGCCCTGCTGAGAATGCTCTAAATGACGACTTGGACTCACTACTCCCGTAACCATGCCAGTGTGTCCGAGGCCCATTAACTGCAAACTCCTATCTATTCACTTCACACAATTGCAGGTGCCTCCGTATCTTAGCCCTCTAGTCTTCCATCATTCTTCCATTGATAAGATGGAAAACGAATTTGAGGAAATAATTATCTGGTATGTCCTGCCAGGGGGGATGGAGAGGGCCCTGTGGCAGGAAGTACTGTGGAAGGAAGGTGCTCTGAAACCCAAATCTTGGGCCTTGGCCTCCCTACCCACCTAGGCCAATTGTTCAAGTACTAGTACGTGGCTTCCTCTGCTGCTAGCCACCCAGGCGAGTTAATTGATGGAGCAGCGGATGCTTGTAGGCATCTCCCTGATTATTTCTCTTCTGAGGTGTCCAGCACTAAGGACGGGAGTGGACGGTGGGAATCATCAGTGAGGCAGAATTGTCAAGGAAGAAGGCTTCTGCCTGGGAAGTTAGTGAACTGATAGTGTGGTTATTATTCAATTTGTAGTTCATCTAAAGATCATAAGGTGCAGTCCTATGTGTGAAAACGAGGCTTGTCTTTGGACATCAGTAAAAAATTTTGGCTTCCTTTCTGCTGGGGAGGAAGAACTTGCCCTTATAAACGGACGCCACCGGGCTTCCCTTTTCCTACCAACTGAATCCACCCAGTTGGAATCAAGCAAAACTGATGTGAGCTTAGGAACCAACCCTTATTATCAGAGGGCCTTCACCTCCTGGAAAACCGGTCTAGACTACCACTTAGGTGTTCTACTTTGTAATTATTTACTATCTTGTACACTTTTGTTTTATCACTTTTCTAAATGTTATATTTCACAATAAAACAAAGTAAAAATAGTGTAAAATATCCAAACTTTGCATATGTAACATAGAAAATTAGTCTCCAATGAGCTCAACCCAATTGACTGGTAGGATACGGCTCTTGCATATGGCATGTTCTTTGCTTTCTTCATTAAATTTGCTATCTTAGGGAATTTCCAGGCGTCTGCCCTTATGCCGCTGTAAAGAATACTCAGCTGTTTCCTTCCTATGTAGGGAAAAACCAGGTGTGCCCTCCTTTGTCTTTCTTCCCTGTTTGTCTCCTTTACTACTCACATTAAACACCTCACTTCGGGTCACTCATTGTGTGGAGCCTTTTCCACACACCAAACAATTCTCCGAAATACCAGCAGGGTGTCCTACAATTTAACTCAGCTCTGACACGATCTACCCAGAGATAGCATCAGATCCCACAGGTTAAAGGCTCAGTCCCACAAGACTGCCCTCCCCCCCACACACACTTCAGATGCGTCACAAGCCCAGGCTGTCAGCCGTGCTGCTGACCAACTGGCTATAGACCAGAGGTTCCAGTGACCCCCTCCTTCAACTCAATTTCCTAGAGTGTCTCACAGAATTCAGGGAAGCACGTTTGTTTACCAGTTGATTAAATGACATGATCAAAGATCCAGATGGAAGAGATGAGGGCAAGCTATGTGGGAAGTGTCTCAGAGGTTCCACACCCTCTCCAGGCTCACCACTCTCCCAGCACCTCCACGTGATCACCAATCTGGAAGCTCTCCTAACCTCTTATTTTGGGGACTTTATGGAGGTTTCATCACATGGGCATGATCCATTATTAATTCCAGTGTTAGCCCTTCTCCCCTCTCAGCGGGGCGGGGATGGAAATTCCAAGCTCCTAATCATGGCTTGGTCTTTCTGGTGACCAGCCCACACCCAGGACCCATAGGAAGCCACCCAGAGTCACCTCATTTGAACAAGACAGTCATCACCCAGGAAATGACAAGGGTTTCAGAAGTTCTGTGTCAGCACCTGGGGTCAAAGACCAATATTAGAACAAGAGATACTCCTAGTGCTCTTCTCACTTAGGAAATGACAAGGGTTTCAGAAGTTCTGTGTCAGCACCTGGGGTCAAAGACCAATATTAGAACAAGAGATACTCCTAGTGCTCTTCTCACTTAGGAAATGACAAGGGTTTATGAGCTCCGTGCCAGGAACTGGGGGCAGAGACCAATATGTATTTTCTCTTATAGCCACCGTCTTCTACAGATTAAATGCGCTGATCTTAGTCCCAGTCTCTTGGGTCACATATGACAAACCTAATTCCCTTTCTGAGTCTTTAAAATCAAAGATCTGTCATACCCCCAAGAACCTTCTCTAGCCACTCCTTCCACCCAACACACACTTTTTCTCCAAACAACGCCCCCCTGCCCCGCCCCCACCCCCGATCTTCCATCCGTCCCTCAAGACTTGGTTCCAAGTCTCTAGCTTTCAGAGTAGCTTTAGGTGTGAACAACTTCCCTTGAGTATGGTGCCCAGACGGAAACAGACGCCAGGTATGGACAAACTAGAGGGCTGTCATTAGTTCTCTTGCATTCTGTATTCTCTCTACCACTTGGAAGCCTGAAGATACTGCAAAGAACATGGACTCTGAAGCCACAGGACCTGGGGATTTTAATAGTGGTCATTAGCTGAAATGCTAAGCAAGTTACTCAATATCTCTGTGTCTATTGTTGTCATCGATACAGAATGTTTTATCTACTCTCCCACAGGTACGCTCTGAGAAAAACAGCTTGTAGAAGTAAAGCAGACTTTCAGTAAGTGGGGACGAACATTAACAGTGCGGGCTAAGCCCGAATCTCTTGGCGTTCACATCATACCATTTGTTCTTACTCAACTGTTACTATGTACTGGTCAGGGTTCAGAGAATAGAATCCACTAGTCTAGCAGAAAGAGATTTATTTAAATTTTATTGACTGCAGAAATAATTTATATCATGACCCAGCATACACACGAACACACAAATATGTAATTCAAACAATGTTCACAATATTTACCCATCTGACATGTGTTGTCCTCTGCTGTTTCTCTATTTAATTTTTAAAAATGCACTCGAGGAGTTGATTTCATGACTCACTAATGAATTGTGACCCACAGCTGGAAAATACTACATTGCAGGTTATAACATAGCCTAAAGAATCACTGGGAGGACAGAAGAAAGAAACTCTAGCTTGTGCTTCCAGGAATCGGGCAGCTGAGCTGCCGGCTCCAGAAGCACTCCATCTGCATGACCCACACTCGCAAAATGATGTCTCGTGAATCTGACGCTAGGACATCTGACCGGCAAAACCTAAGTGACACCCGAAGCCCTGGTGCAAAGGGGTCTGGGCATACAGCACAGGAAATATGCCTGGAAGGTTGCAAATGATGTCCATCAAGCTAACGCACAGACTCAGCCAACCACCTGCAATGACATGCTGCTGACACATAGTAACTCAAAAGTACCTGGGATGGACAAACCGAGTGGCCTCACCACACATCATTATGTACTTTATCCCTACTAAATTGCCTATTTTCTTGGCTATGGCCTATTATCGCTACTCTAGTGAGGGAAACTTACAGAACTTGCACAATTTATTTGATGGAATGAAATCAAAAGAACCATCTGGAAATCCCCAGGTTACATCTCCTTTCACAAACATAGCTTTACCCAGCCAACCCGGGCCTACCAAAGGATGATTAAAAAATTATAATAGGGGTGCCTGGGTGGCTCAGTTGGTTAAACGTCCAACTCTTGATTTTGGCATAGGTCATGATCTCAGGGCCCTGAGATCAAACCCAATGTCGGCTCCGTGCTGAGCATGGAGCCTGCTTAAGATTCTCTCTCCCTCTCCCCACCCCTCCCCCAAATAATAATTAAAAAATAACCTGAGGATTCTCTTCTTCCCAATGTCACAAAGAATCTTAAGATCAAAAACATTTTTTAAAGATTTTATTTTATCTTATTTATTTGACAGAGAGAGAGCACAAGCAAGAGAGTGGCCGGCAGAGGGAGAGGGAGAAGCAGGCTTCCCACTGAGCAGGGAGCCCAATTCAGGGATCGACCCCAGGACCCCGGGATCATGACCTGAGACGCTTAACTGAGCCACCCAGGCGCCCCAAGATCAAAAACATTTTTGAGAGCAATGAAGAGAAAGGACGAACAAGGAATAACTTCAACTTCTTTTTATTATCTTTTTAGTCACTCATACAATAATTTTTATCTGTGAAAGAATTCAAATTTATTGAATGAGAGGCACTGCTTATGATTTACAAAACAATTAAGTTGAAGAGGAAGCTTCTAGTGAATTAAATAATATAGGGTTTTTTGGATCTGTAATTGATAAACATTTGATTAAAAAAATAAACAGTTTGTATTAGGTCACCACACAGATTTATACAACAATCAGATGTGTAAAAACATAAGTAAGGTTTTAGGGGACCCCAACAGAGGTATCTTTTCCTAAATCCTAAGAGAACCAAACAGTTTTAGAAGCTAAAGCTATTATGTTTACAGACGTGCAAAACACCAAAACACTTTAAGCAAAAACGCCTTATTTTTAAGAAAAAAGTATGTTTCCTCATTTTCTGTTCTTGGCATAAATGTTAATTCTTCCCCGTGGAACCAAAACCTCCTGAACCCCTTTCAGTGTCATCTAAAACCTGGAAAGACATAAAGGTGGTCGCCAGGTAGTCAATTTCAGTTCTCTTTCAGTTCTCTCTAGCTCCTAACCTCTAAGACTTTTATTCTTGCTGTACCATCCTTTCAAAAAGGAGATTACAAAAAGAAAATTAAATTTTTAAAAAGCTCCATAAATAAAATACTGGGCAATTTTCAAAAAAGCTAGAGAAATAGAATTTCAGGGTATATTTAAATTATTTATTACCCAAAGTAATGCTATATAATAGCTATGAAAAACATTTCATGAAATTCTAAAACTAAGCTTTTAATTTTGCTTTAAACAGGACTATTATATGTGCTATTATTTAGTTACAAATAGCATATGAAACCCTTGAAATTGTATTTTTCCCTTCACTGAAGATGTTACATCATTTATTCCCTGCTCAGCTTTTATGATACTTACCTGAACTTCCTCTATTTCTGGATAAAAAATCCGTTCACAAATGAGCTGTGCAATCCGATCGCCCTTTTTGACTTGAAAGGAAAAAAGAGTTTATTACTGATATTTTATTGATCTTTTCTCTATATCTTGCCTGTACAGTGAGAATTTGAGGAGGGAGCATGTGTTATCTAGACACTCAGAACTCAGAAAACTCACTGCATTTATGTGATTATATGCGTCTAACGTACCTTGAAACTTTTCTTTGCCAAAATTAAATAGTACGACACCCACATTTCCTCTGTAATCTTCATCTATGACGCCAGCTAAGGGAAAGAAAAATAATAGAAGCATGGTTTATGCGACCAAAACACTGAGGGTGTAGGATTACCTCAAAATCATTTTTACGTAGCTCCGAGGTTTTAATCCTCAAGAATGAGTAAGTGAATCTTGCTCTGGAACTAGGTAAAATCTCAAAACTAAGAAATGAGTCTTAATAAAATGCAGATACATAGAATTTATAGAATGGCCCTAATTTTCCCACCTGTCACCCTTACAAATGGTGACCATTTCCTATTCTAAACTGGGAGTAGGTATTTAGCATCTCAGATGGGTCATCCTGAATTGCTCACTCCAAAACTGCTATTCATCTGCTGCACACCTGCTAAAAAGACTAGAAGAAAATTACAACTTGCGTTTTTAAGGTTTTTCCTGGTAGCACCTTCCCACTAATATCCAGAATGAAATATGACTGAGTCATAAATAAAAATGTCAAACAGCCTGAAGATCTACAGTGGAGTAAGTCAATGCTGACATTGTTAAGCCACAGTCTAGCTAATATCAGAACATTCATTTTATAATAAAAATGGAGGTGAATACTTCCGTTCATATTCCACCTGTCCTTTTAATTTGAGCCACCATCCTTTCTTAGAGCATGATCTCTCAGAAGACATTAGCACATCAGCTTAACAAGGAGTACACTATTCTATAACACCGTGTGTAATCAGTACCTGTTTGAGATTATGAACACAGGGACAACAAATCTTTGCAGGAGAGGACTTGAGCCAGGGCCCTGCCTTGGCCCACAGAGGTACATTTACCAGGCTTGTTAGCATTTAACTTTGAGCCAAGAACTTAAAATGTTTCCATAAACACAAGCACAGATAATGCAGGTGTAGCAGGCCTTCCCATTTCCTCTTTCAATATTGAGACATAATTCACAACTCAATGGTTTCTAGCGTATTCGTAATTGTGCGACCATCACCACAGTCAGTTTGGGGGACCGTTTTCATTACCCGAAACAAAATCCCCTACCTATTAGGAGTCACTTCTCTTCCTCCTCATCCTCCCCCCTGCCAATTTCTTTCTATACACGTTCATTCTTTCCCCTCAGTTTGTAAAATTTCATGGCACCCTAATTAAATGTAGCTCCATGTTACAGTTTACTATTAGTAACACCCCACCTCCTAAAAACCAAACACACAAAACTCTTATTAAAGAAAAAAAAAAGAAAGTAAAAATAATCAGGATTGTAGCTCAATGGGTATTAATGCTGATTGACCAGACTCATAATTATTTTGAAGGTCAACTGAAAAAAAAAAAATTTTTTTTTTTTTTAAAGAACAAAGGTAAGCATTCCCCTTCAATTTTCTTATGGGGGAAAAAATCCAGCATGGGGAAAAATACTTAGAAAAACCAACATTTTAGATTTTTCCAGTGGATTATAGAAGTTTAAATGAATCCCTGTGCTTTATGAATGATTTACTAGGGAGAAATGAAATCAAATTGAAGTATTCTTAAAGGTTCCTGACACTTTTAAGAGTTTGAATTAAAGGTAACTAATTTTAAACAGTGAGAAGGAAGGGTAGATACGTAGCAGAAAGGCAGCAGAGGAGGTTCACATCATGTCTAGATGGAAGGAAAGTCTATTCTTTTCTAGCTGCACAGAAACAAAGCCTTGACCAATTCAAAGAATCCTGAAGCCTGGTTTCTTTCCCCACTGCCACTTGACCATTAAATTAGTTCTTACTGTGTAATTGGTAGAACGAGGGGACCAGCTGTTTTCTATATTATCTATATGCAGCAAAGTTCTGGCTGTAGGAACAGCCTGGATTGGATTCACTGGCGAAACCCCTGCGGAGAACATGCTATTGCCTGCTAGAACAAATGAACCCAGAAGACCACAGAATCTCCAAGCTGCAGATCTCAAGTGCAGGCTAGTACTCAGCTGCCTGGAAGGGGTTCGATGAAGACAATGTGGACTGACTTCTGAACTCTTAGTTTCTACTTTATAAGAAAGATCTTAGATTACCCAAATAGTACACATACATATAAAACTAATAATGTTCCCCTACCTTCCCTCGGGCAGCCAATATTACAGTAATGGATTTTATGTATTACTTTCTTGTATATTAGTCAGATGTCAGAAGTCCTTGTATTTTAGTGATTTTTAGTCTCTCATCAAAATGTTTCCAAAAGGCACTTTCCTGATCAAAGGGTGTGTACATTTAAAATTTTAATGGATATTTCTAAATTACCTTGCAAAAAAGGTATAGCAATTCAAACTTCTATCAGCGATATTTAAGAACGCCCATTTCCAAAGTCCTTGCCAATACCAAATGACAGCAATCTTTTTTTTTTAAAGATGTATTTATTTGAGAGAGAGCATGTGTGTGAATGGGGGGAGGGGCAAGGGGAGAGGGAGAGAATCTCAAGAACACTCCATGCTGAGCATGGAGCCCAGAGCCTGACACAGGGCCTGATCTCACAACCTGAGCCAAAACCAAGAGTCAGATGCTTAACCAACTGAGCCACCCAGATACCCCCAGACGGCAGCAATTAAAAAAAAAAATTCTGGCCAATGTGATGAGTGAAAAATGGTATCTCATGGCTTTACTTTGTATTTCCCTGATGACTAATAAGGCTAGAATGTTTTTCCTCTGTATGTTTGTTGCACATTTGTATGGCCTCTTCTATATTTTGTTTATGATTTTTTCCCTTATTTGGGTATTTAATTCTTTTACCTATGACCTGCAAGTATTTATGTTTTTACTTTATGGTATCTTCTCCCATACAAAAACACTCCCTTTTTGGAAAGACCTTTGCTATATGTCTATAAAGTAGTCCCATCAAACTCAAATGGTTGGGTGTCTTGAATTCTGTAAAGCCAGATATCTACCAAGATTTTATGCTTGGCACATAGAGATGTGAAAAGCCTTTTAACTAACTAAAAGAAATGAAGTTGTTTGAAGTCAATTAAAATGTATCACAGAAAAAAAAGCGCCCTCAGTAATACTTTTTTTTAGCATGAATGCCAATAGTATGAAAAATCCAGTTGTTCCAAGTTTATTTATTACTCAAAGGCAATTTGACCTTCAAGAAAAACCCAAGACATTCTTTTTCTACATAAGGAACATAAGCATCAGGGATATTTCTCTTCATGAGAAAGCAGAAAGTATTTTGAAGTTATCACTGGAAAAATCATACATTGGAACTGGCAGAGTAATTAACTGACTTCAGGCACAAGTTTTACTGTGTCAAGACTTTGGCATGTCATTTGTTGGAAACCTTCTTTAGTGAAAACTATCCACACCTACCAGATGTGAATTCTGAACAGAATCCTGCATACTCAACTTTTCCCTTTGACCCTTATTTACAGCCTGGGATTTCTAACAACATCTCTCTTCTGAAGTAAAAACTGTGGCCAACTATGATAAACGTGTGCCTAAGAGACATTTTTAAGATACTCTGCATCCAAGAACACACCACAATGTGATTTTATGAATAATACCACATCAACCACCAGGCAAACTAACTTTCCATTTCTTTTACATGAATGTTTTTCAGAAGGTTGTTTTAAACAGAGCAAAAATTAGTAACAAAGTCAGAAAAAAAAATTAGGTTGCCACATTAAAAAAATCTTTGCATTCTCTAGGCGACAAATATAACTTACAGGGTCTAAATATGTGCCAAGCAGTGTGAGATGCTTTGCATATATTATCACTCAATCCTCCTATCCTTGTGAGGCAGGCACACTAATTTTCTTTTTATGGAAGAGCAAACTGAGGCTCAGAAAGTACTAACTAGCCAATTAATGACAAAGCTGGGACCGAAGTCTAGTTGTTACTCCAAAGCCCATGTTCCTTTCACAACCCTTTGAAATTCCTTTAAAAATATATGCAATCTTCTATATCCTGAAGTTACAGTCCTAAATTGCCATACTTGACGTTATAAAAGTATTTTTGAGAAGCAAGCGTAAGAGCACACAACCCCAGCAGGCTGTTCATCCCTGCTCCGTCAAACCTGGCTTCTCTTCAGTCCCTAAGAAAGAACTACTTTGGGGATTGTGTCTTGCCCCACAGCACCACCTAGTGACACCAAAGGGAGACTGAGGGACACGCCTCACTCCTTACTTGATGCACAGCACTGGTTAACAGGGAGCTGACTGAGGACGGTGCCTGGTTGGTGCAGGGATGGGGTGAGGTGATACCCAGCATTTAATTGCAGCGTAAAGAACAGAGGGACTGGAATCACGGATGAAGATTCCAGGGTTTAACATGTCACCTTGGGCTTATTGCTGAGCCAGTTCTTCCATCTGTTAAAAAGTAGCTTTGTGGGGGCACCTGGGTGGCTCAGTTGGTTAAGCGACTGCCTTCGGCTCAGGTCATGATCTTGGAGTCCCAGGATCGAGTCCCGCATCGGGCTCCCTGCTCAGCAGGGGGTCTGCTTCTCTCTCTGACCCTCCTCTATCTCATACTCTCTCTCTGTCTCTCTCAATAAAATAAAATAAAATAAAAAATCTTAAAAAAAAAAAAAAGTAGCTTTGTGAAAATGGAAGGATTTGGAGAATCTAGCATACCTGCTCACTGGAGGGCCAAGATGTCTAATTAGGTGAAGCACTCTGCTCACTAAGATGGGAATAAAAGTCAGGACAAAGGTCAGTGAGGTCCATACCCCAGAAAGGAGGAGATCCAACGCAAGGGAACCATACCAGAAAGGTGAGAATTTCCTTATGGTGAGGGTGGTTAGGGAGCCTACCGCAAGACAGCCAGCAGAGACTTGGGCTCTTTATGAAAGGGGCTCCATGATGAAGTTGTTGACTTTGGGAGACATGAGTAAGGCTTTATCGTAAGGCAAACAGGAGTCGCTGAGTACTTGTTCGACAAAAAATGTAGATAGGGAAGCACAGTGTTTTCTCTTCTCACTTAGAGAGAGTCTCTTTTTATATTTTGCCAAATGTGGATGGCTCTCTTACACAGACACGAAAATTCATACAAGACTGACCTGCATTTTCTATAACCTTTTGCTTAAATAATTTAATAATTATTGCTTAATTTCCTAATTTCCTAATACTTGCTCAAAAATGACATAAAAGCTTTTCCTACCCTTATAAAACTACCTTTCTTCTAAGAATAGAGTCACTTTGGACTAAATGCAGATTATCACTAAGCCAAGCCAAAAATCCTATCCATGGGATAATGTCTAGTTAGCCTATTAGTAAAATAACATGCATTTCACATCATGGTCATTTTAAAATTAGACATATTTAAATAATATTTGAAACTGCATCATGATTGTCTATTATTTAAGAGGTGGAAATTTCTAAAGAGGCAAAACACAACACAACAAAAATTATTTCCTTTTCTTGAATCTGTCAATCTTGATTACTACCTCTTAAGCAAAGGCAAAGTAAACACACACATATTTACCGAAGAAAAATGTAAACATATTACCTCCTACATCAATGAAGTATTTTGCAGCCAAGCCAGAACGGGGAGCTAAAAAACAAAAAAAAAAAGGAGAAGTTGGCTCCTTTGCAGGGGGAGGGGCGATACTGGATGTAATTTACAATTTAAGCATGCCACTCTCATCTCCTAGGACATCTACCTTTTCATCTTAACTTTAGCAGATGGTTCTGGATTCAAGAATATCTTTATTATACTGTATTATTAAACTAGGAAAGAACAGTGTGAAAAAACTTGACAAAGTTTAATTCAAAAGCAACTTAAACCACTCTCATGCGACTTCAGTCCATTGAGGATTCGTGGTGGCGTGGTCAGTGGACCGTGGCAGTGGACCGTGGGGGGTAGACTGAGAGGTGAGCAAGTGGGGACAATCTCGGACAAGCTTTCAAGCAGTCTGGCCACAAAGGGAGGACCGTAGTGGGCAGTGACACAGGACTGAGGAAGAAGACTTGTTTTAAGATGGGAGATCTGAGCATGATACAGTCTAGATGGGAAGAGGGCAGAGGAGGAGGGTGGAGAGAGGCATAAACTTAACCAATGGTTAGCCTAGAACTTGGGACTCTTACTCATGATTCAAATGCCAAATGACATGTCTGTATAAACAAATGAACCAGAGTAAGATGAAAGGCCTGGTATCAGTCAGGCACATGGTCAAAAGCTAAACCTTAAAAATTCAATTCCAATGTTTTTTATTCTTAAAATGAAAACATAGAAAGTGAACTTTATACCTTACACTTGCTGACTTGAGCATCAGGCCTCTCATTAATTATTTTGGCTTCTATAATAATTATTATAAATAATAATTAATTAATTATTCCAGAATAACTTCAATCTGGCACTTTGTCAATATGTGCTACTTCTTCCTGCTTTTCCTTTTATTTCATTCCATCTCCTTATCCCCACCCCCCAAAATATTTTCAAAATGCAGCCAAATGCTGCCAAAAGGAGATGAAGAAAGAGCCCATCTCGGTTTTTCTGTGAAAGGCAGAAGTATTAGCAGTTCTCACACTCATAGCTAACAAGACGGTGGTGTCTAGCCCCTCCCCACCCACAGTTCCATTTGTTCCTTTATGTTTACTCTGAAGTTAGTGATTATTCAATTGAAGAAAGTTTTGAACTCTCTCTCCAATGACAGCTGACTTGCTCTTCATTTTGTCATAGCTCCTCCCACTATAAGGCATTCAGTCCCCTCTAGTGCCCTGAAGGGTACCCCTAACCCCAACATACCCCATGGGAGGACACCCAAAGCCGGAAAGACTAAATGGTCTGATGGACTCTGGGCGAACAGGAGCCAGAATTTTACTCTCGGGATAAAAAATGTCGTGTCATTAGCCCAAGCCGGCCTCTATTTTCTTATATAACAAATATTAGCCATTTCATCATCATCTTCACGAAGACATCTGACCTCAGATGCAATTTGATCCTTGAAGGGGGAGCTCCAGTTAAAAATCATCTGTATTTTCAGTTTCTCAGTGAGGAGTTGAGAGAAAAACTCCTGGGCCAATGTGAGCCTCCTAAGAGCTCAAGGAATCAGAAAAAAAAGAGGGGGAGGGCTGGGGGGGGTAGGGGTGTGTGTGAGCACAAAAAGCAGATATGTAAATGAAATGTAGTTTTCAAATGGCTGTATTTGCCATCACCGTTGGCACTTCTTTATTCTAGGACACATGCCAAACAGTATCTCTTCCCTCATTTATACCCTGAATGAAACTAAGATGAAGGAATAGATGATAAAGGAAAAGCTTGACAAATAGTTACCATGTCTTAAATCACTTACCTACTCTTCCATAGCACCCAGAAGGAAGAGCTACCTGAATGTCTGTTTTCACAAGGGCTTTCTCCATAGGTGGTAGTGTATAATCATAGGCACTAGGAAAGTAATGAAAGAAAATAACCAGTATTTATTCATAAAATTGTTTTTATATTTTCTTCCTTGTGACTAAGTATATAGAATTGCTTCAAATACATCTCATAAAATAATCACAAAATAATTCATGCAATCTTAAATTTCAATAACCCATCTGACTATAACTTCAGTACTCTAAATTTCCATTTCAGATTAAAAAAAAAGTTTAGGGGTGGCTGGCTGGCTCAGTCGGTGGAGCGTGCAACTCTTTCTTTCCTATTTTTTTTTTTTAAGAGAGGGAGAGAGAGAGAGAGAGAGACAAGAGAGGGGGGTAAGGGGAAGAGGGAGAGGAAAAGAATCTTCACACAGGGCTCAATCTCACAACTCTGAGATCATGATCTGAGCTGAAATCAAGAGTCAGATGCTTAACCAACTGAACCACCCAGGCGCCCCAAGTGTGCGACTCTTGATCTCGGGGTTGTGAGCTGGAGCCCCACATTGGGTGTAGAGATCACTTAAAAATAAAAATTTATGAAGAAGGTGGGGGTAGATATTTCCTTTTAGTCCATTATTAAAATGGTGCTAACTTTAGATACAGTCATTCTGGTGAATTTTTTTGGTTTAAGAGGTTATTAACATGTAATCTTGTTCTCCCCTGAACAAAATTTTGTTGGGAAAATGAAATGTGTATTAGCAGGAGGGGGCAGAAAGGCAGACTTCTGAAAGATGCATGCTACTAACATGATATAAAAAGAGGAAGAGAAAGAAAAAACCAAGGGGAGATGTGCAAAGATGGTGTAGGAAGGAAGATCCTGAACTCACCCACTCCCACAGACACACCAAACCTATAGCTACATATGGATCATTTCCCTCTGAAAAAGAACCAAGAAAGAAGGGCAAATACTCGCTAATAATAGCTAACATTTACTAAGGCCTTACTCTGTGCCAGGTACAGTCCTAAATGCTTTATATAACTCATTTTATTCTCACAACAATCCTCTAATGATTAGGGAAGACATGCAGAGGGAAGGGGAAAATGGGTGGACAACATGGCGGAGGGGGGGCAGGTAGAGCAGTGTTGTATCTGTTCTGCTGGTCTCGGTAGTTAACCAAGCTTACCAAGCTGATACCATGAACCTCACTGGCTGGGGGACAGAGCTGATCACTGGGAAGAGGCCCTGGAGAAGGACACTGCTAAGGACCCGATTCTCTAAGATCCACCCAGCAAATGCTGCTACTGTTGCTATGACTGTAGCCCCCTTCTTGATGGAAATGTGAGATTTTACAACGAGCAGAACTTTGGCGGATCTTAATGAAGACTAGTAATACAGTATTACATTTTCACTTCTTTCATTGGGATTTCCTCTCTTTCAATAGTCAGACCCTAGTTTATTAAAGAGAGAAGTTATTTCCATGTCTATTTCCGGATATAGTCATCTTTGTTCATTAGGAGGATTATTTTAAGTATGTTAAATCTAAGTCTCTCATATGACGTGATCACAACAATGCCCAGACATGGTACAACATTCCACTTTTATCCATGAGGACTAAGGGACTGAATACGTCCCTTTCAGCTCTAACAGACCATGCCTCACTTTTCTTTTCCTTTCCTTTCTTCATTACTATCATCACACACTCCTTTTTCCCCTTCTGTACTTGTATGACTTAGACCAGTAATTCTCACATTAGAATTACCTGGGATGCTTGAAAATAATTCCTAAGGATTTAGTCATGTAGTAAACACCCATTCCCCCCAGTATCACTGTTCACCTACCTTAATGGCTTCAAAGACCTGGACACCGTCGTCAAGTCGGGGGGAGGGGAGCACTGAACTAAGGGTCAAAAATCTTATTACATTCAAACCCTGGGGCAATCAATTCAGCTCTTCACAAAATCCCTCACCTGTAAAAAGGTAAGTAACACTTATCTACTTCAGGATTGTTGTGAGGATTAAATAAAATCGCACATGTAAAGTTTTTAGTAGAGGTAAAAAGTGCTGAACCAATGGAAGGGTGGTAGCATTACTGACATTCCCGCTGGGTTTCAGATTCGTGCTCTTTCTGACATTTCCAGTCCTTATATATGGACATATAGAGAAATTTCACAATTCCTTTAAGGCAGAAGCACCCTTCATTAATCCTCCCTGGGTATTTTTTCACAGCCAGCACCTAGACATCCCCCGTGGCTTTTCTTTCTATTGTGCACTGCATCACCCTCAGGCCACGCTTTGAAGCCAAGCTGGGCCTTATTCATCTCTACCTTCCATTTGGAAAGGGTGCAATAAATGTTGCAAAACAAATAATGCCTTGGTGGACACTTATATGTAGTTACCATTCTGCACGCTTGTGTCAAATCCTTACTGAATTTCTGCTAAAGAGGAAAGCTGAAATTTTCAACACTAGGAAAAAGACAGAAATCCTACATATATGCAAAAGGGTTGGTTTCTGTAATCTTTTAGGTGAAAGTTTCAAGCTGTGGCCGCGGACGGCAGGAATATAAGCGAACATGACTGAGAGCTCTAGAACTCCAGGTCTGGACCTTCTCTGCGTGAGGTAGGGATGGCGCCGGCAGAAGGCGGCCGGAAGTCCCCACTCACCTGTACAGGTCGTAGCCCGCAGCCCGCGCCGACCCCTTGGTCGGGGCGGTGGCGTGCTCTGAGAGCCGGACAAAGCGGAGCCGCATGCTGTCCTCCGCAGGCCGGGGCCGCTTCCTGGGGGAGATGGCGGGTGTCGCTTCAGAGCAGGGCATGGCAGAACAGA
This sequence comes from Mirounga leonina, assembly GCF_011800145.1. Lineage (NCBI taxonomy): Eukaryota > Metazoa > Chordata > Mammalia > Carnivora > Phocidae > Mirounga > Mirounga leonina. Next base: position 24,514,212 of record NW_023270839.1, on the reverse strand, counting down.
ACGCAAGAAAGGACAGCAGCAGAGGAAACAAATGGACAAAGAATGAGAGCGCCCGCCAGAATTTAAATCTCCCGCCAGCAACCCCCTCGCCCCGCCCCTCCCCTGGACGAGCCCACAGTTCTAGCTGAGAGGGGAGGCGAGATTCAAATTTGGGGCTGGAAACCCCTCTTGGAAAGCGGATTTGGGAGAGGAAACTACTGCGCCCTCTCAAGCTTTTCCAGCTCAGGGTACAGTACCAACCTGTGCTGGGACAGCTCCGGGACCTCCCGCTCACACAATAGAAAGCAACCACTTCCCCCATTAGGGGGCCCTAATGGACTCGCGCGCGCGCGATTAGAGGCTGCGCACCCTCCCAGGCCCCGCCCCCAGCCCCGCCCAGAGCCGGAGGGCTTGCTGGTCTCCGCCCTCTACCCGCTCCTGCGCCTCCTCCGCCTCCTCCGCCTCCTCCCCCTCATCCCCCGGCGGCCGCCGGGAGGGCCGGCCGGGCTCCGAGCCTCCGCGCACGCCCTACATGGCGTATCCTTCCAGCCTGGGCCCCGACATTACTGGCGCCGCGGCAGCCCCGGCTCCGGCTGCGAGTGCTGGACAGCGGCCACAAGAGAGGCCCCGCGGCTGCGGCTCTCCGCCCGGCGCTGTGTGCGCACACGGAGCGGAGCAGAGACGTGAAGAAATGGCCGAGCGCGGGGCTAGGGCAGAGGGGAATCATTTGCCCCGAGGTTTGGGGGCTGGTTGGCTCGTCCGCGCCCGCAGGCGCGCGCCGGGTCTGCACCCTAAAGCCGCGTCCGGGTGAGACGACCTCGGAAGCAGTAACAGCCGCCGTCTGACGAGGAGCGCACGGAGGCGGCGCTTCGGCCTCCCACGGGCTGGCGCAGACGCTGGGACGCTAGGCGCGGCGTCTCTGCCTTCCTCCCTCGACCCGCTTCTCTTTTGCGGCCCCTGTTTGCCAAGACCGCCCGCGAGGCCCAGGGCCCGGCCCCAGCGCCCTGCCGAGTTACCTGGGGCGGCGCCGCTCGCGGCCATGGCTCCTCAGGTTCTAATCCCAGAGACCCCCAAAGCAGCGGAACCTGATCACGATGCCCGTGACGGTCGCCGCGCGCAGTGATGCGTCCTAGGCTGTGGGCAAGGCAGCGTGTCCCATTTCCTAACAGCACCCGCAGTGCACGGCGTATCGTTTACCCTTAAAGGGGGCGGGGGGCATGGTTTTAGGATGATCCCAAGGACGACTCCGTTGCTAGCGCTGTTTCATACGACCCACAGAAGCACAGAGGGGGAGACCCCCAGTGGCTGTGATTCGAACAAAGATCCTGGGCTACCCTGAAGTAACAGCGGGGATGAGTAAATAACTTTATAGGTAGTCATAAGTTGGGTTTTCTAATTTCCAGAACTGATGCAAAAAGCTTTCAGTAAAAAACAAAATATAACGCAGCTTGTCAAAATAAATGCGAACTATAGGGCAGTTTTAGAAAAATGACAAAAACGTTAGGGTATTCAGAAGGACTACTTAAGTTTGTCAGGGAAGGGCCTCCCCACCATGTTCTATCACAATAATCTTTTTTAATCATACCATGTATTACTACAGTCTACTTCTTTCATTGTTTGTTTATTTTTCTCATTGTCTATTTGCTCTAGTAAACATAAGCTCCAGAGGGCAGGGACCATATATGTCTTCATTCACTACTGTATTCCTGGGGTCTAGCTTAGTGCCTGGCTTAGAAGAGTGCTTAGTAAATGTTTGTTGTATGAATGAAAGAGATCCATCTGGCCCCTGTATAGGATCACTTCTCAAAATCTTGATTTCCTGTCCACCCCTTTAATTTTTTTTTTTTTTAAGAGAGAGAAAGAAGGGACAGAGGGAGAGAGAGGGAATCATAAGCAGGCTACACACCCAGCGAGGAGCCCAACGTGGGGATCAATCTGGCAATCCTGAGATCATGACCTGAGCCAAAATCAAGGGTTGGTTGCTTAACCGACTGAGCCACCCAGGTGCTCCGTGTCCACCCCTTTAATTTTTAATCAGTGTGTTTTGTTTTTCTATATAATGCCTTTTCAAGGCCTGCAGTGAAAAACTGGTCTACCCCTCCACCAAAACCCTCCCTCAAATTTCACTCCTTAGGGGAAAATGCTTCCGACTTTTTTTGGTTCTTTCTAATGGAGTGTACCTCCCTATTTCTAAATCATATGTTGCTATTTTTTTAATGGCTTAGAAATTATCTTTAGAATTAGGGTAGTTGAGGATTAAGTCTCTTACTGCTTTTTCCACCCCATTCTGCAAATAGTTTTGTCATAATTTTTAGGTAAGTGAGTAGTACTTATCATGACTAAATATTATCCACTGTTGAAATGAGTAATGTGATATGATTTTTTTTTTAACACCTACCCCCCTCAAGTTAATAAGGATGTTGTTCTTCCATTTGTCTTTGTTGGTAGTGGTGTTTTTGATTCACCTATTGCTTGTTCACCCCCCACCCCCTCCAAAGGCTCCAGAGAATCCAATACCTCACATCTGTCACATCAAATGAAACACTGAAACACATCAAATCCCCTATCAATTCCATTTCCCCTCTCCCTCACTCCTCTGTTCTCTTGCTCCAATCTGTGCATGTGACTCTCTAGTCCTGCTGAATAGCTATCATCCTGGCACTTCCCTTTGCCCTTCTGTTATATTGGAGCCTTGGTTTTATGGATCTGTTATCTTCCTTTTAGTTTATTCCTTCATTTTGCTGAAGCACTTTCTCTAGTAATTACCTAAGGAAGTTCACATTAGAGATAAATTGAGTCCTAAAATATAATAATTGTAATGACTCCCTTTACCCAAACCCAAATAAAAATCTCACTTCATTCATGGAACTTTTTTACAACCAGTAGTGAGCTCTGCCTTATCTCTTACAATCCTGACCATATCATTCATTAGCCATATACTCCCATTGTGTAATCACCTCACTTTATGCATTTTATCTTTCACATTAATAAGAGCCAGAAACTTGTATGAATCCTTCAAAGCACCTACTTCAGTGTTTTATACAAAAAGTTATTTGTTGTAACACCTAGTACCAAGAAAGGATTCTATTTCTTCTCTTAATGTGGATAAAATTTTTATTATTGTCACTTTTCATCTGAGTTTATTTTAGATTGAAAGGAGAAAAGGGTATTATCCAACTGCAAAAGAGTAATAGGTTAGCACTCTGAACCAGTGAGCATTTAACAGGACATTCCTTGTGACAACTGAAATATAACTTGATATGAAAATACATCCTAAATTCAGTACTCTACAGCAAAGAACTAGACATATTCCAACCATAGTTTATTTCCTGCTGGTTTTTTATTAGAATATAATCATCCTGTCAGTCATGCTGATTAATTACTAAGTCTAGTGCCAACTTGAACCTGTTGAGAATGCAAGTTGGTACTTTACAAGCCAAATTGTCCTTCCTACCTTTACCATTATAGGGAGATTTCTCTCTTTTTAACAAAGACTTAATGCCAAGTATATTTCAAGTGCTTCATGAATATTAACTCATTTAATCGTGACAAGCAGAGGAAGCCAGTGTTGTTATTATCCCCTTATTACAGGTGGGGAAACCAAATTACAGGTTAAATGATTTGCCCACAATCACACAGCTCACAACTACAAAGAGATGGAGCCAAGATTCAACTTGAGGTAGTCTGGCTCCAGAGTCCTTACACTTAGCCACTGTGCTCTGTAGGTTTATATGAGCCTACTGAGTCTGTGATTAACTCTTCTTGATGCTGAACCTGCTACTGCCTGTGTTCCCCAGGTCTGGGGAAGGTGTGGGTAGTAAATTAACCGGGCATTCCTAGTTTCACAGTTGATCATGCCCTCCTTGTTGAGACACTTCCTCACCGGGCCATACTCTGGTTTTCCTCTTACCTCACTGGCTGTCTCTTCTCTTCTCGACCTCTCTTCTTTCATAAGATAAAAAGACTTGGAGGGGATGCCTGGGTGGCTCAGTCAGTTAAGCACCTGCCTTTTGGCTCTGGTCCTGATCCCAGGGTCTTGGGATTGAACCTGGAACTTCAGGCTCCTTGCCCAGTGGGGAGTCTGCTTCCCTCTGCCCCTGCCCCTCCCTCTGCCCCGCCCCTCCCCCTGCTCATGCTTTTTTTTCAAATAAATAAATGAAATCTTAAAAAAAAAAATCTTGGAGTCTTGCTTCCTCTTTCTCTTTCTGTCAGATCTTCCCTTATCTAAAAATAGTTTCCTCAGAGGTACCACATGCTGCTTTACCCCATTTGGTTTTTCATCACAGTACTGTTACATGCTTTACATATTTATTTATTTCACTTGTCAGTTTATGTTTTCTCCCCTAGCATGTAAGCTCCATGGTGGACTTGAACCTATCTTAATTTTGGCCTCTTTTCAGATGTTCTGTTTCTTTTTATCCTTCTTTCAAATTTTATTATTATTAATTTTATTTTAATTTATTTTACTATTTCACATTTCCCTTTACTAATTTAGAGATTTTGTTCTCTGATTCTATTTGTTTTAGATAAAACATGTGTGCTTAATTCATCTAAAATCTAAAACAAAATTTTTGTCTTTCTCCCGGATAACATAAGGACCTTCGAATGCTTTAACTCCATTAACTCTTTTTTTGACATAGATAAAATTATTGTCTAGTATTTTAAGTGTGTCTTTTCTTTGAATCTCAATAAACATTATCATTATCACTATTTTTAGAGTCATTTAAAAAAATGTTTACCCAGACATATCACTTTCTTTGCTTTTCTTTCTGCATCTCAGATCTCCATCTGGGATCACCGTCCTTTTGCCCAAACTTCCTATGGAGAGGTTCTCCAGTAGGTCAACTTTCTCAGTTTTTGTCCGTTAGAACAAAACCCTTGAACTCTTCCTCAGGGGTAGTGCATTCTTTGACAATCATGCAGGAATGGAAGAGGTGAGAACATTAAAGGAAAATTATCGTAATTCCCCATAACTGCATAGTTCTGCTGTATCTGAATTCAGAACATTCCGCCACGGGCAACAATACTTCATTTATCCTGCCACAGCTCACCTTTACCAGAAACACGTGTAAGCCAAGAAAAGGCAGAAGGCATACTTTGGGTTCCAGTACCAAAATATAGACGTTCTTTGTTTCAAGCCCAGAGTTTTTTACACCATGGACAAAGCACCAGAGTAAGGCTGAGGATGGGTGAGACGTATACCTATCTTTTATAGAAGGGCAATTGAAATACGGGAGATGGGGAAGAAGAAGTATACAGGCAGATCAATTTCAGTAAAAAGCACCACATATGTGTGTTAACTATCTGGAAGTTTGTCCTTTGGTCCAGGATACCTCCTAGAATATCTTGTGTTTTCCTAGGAGTATCTATAGCCCAATTCGAAAACATTAAACTAGCATGTAACTTCTGGACCCATAAAAATGTTCCTGCCAGGCTCTTAGGAAGAACACAAAAATCAAATATATGTAGTCTTTCAATCTCATGAGAGCAGTACATGGATCTTAAGCATGTAAGTAGCTCAGGAGATCGACATTATGTTGAGATTCAGTTCAATAAACTGGTTACAAAATAAGCATTTATTGCTATAAGACTACTTTGGACTAATTCACAAATGGCTGCTGCATGGTACTACAAAAGTTCAAGGGGATTGGAATAGTGAACATACAAACTCAGAACTGCACTTTTCACTAATGCACTGAATGCTCAATCTCTTAACGTAATCATCATGAATAGTCGACTCTGAATTATGCCAGTGTGTGTAGGAGTCCCAGAAGGTGGAATTTCTGTAATTACAGCCCAGAGAAGGACTATTGTTATTTCATTTTAAAACATCACTGAGTTTTCACGAAGTAAAGAAAATGAAAGCAGATAGCTTGAGAGCCAGGGTACACATGAAAATCACCCAGAAACCTTGGTCAAATGCCCATGTCCAAACCCTACTACAAACTGACTACTCAGAATCTCCAGGGTGATTCTTGTTGGCCACTTCTGGTTAAGGACCACTGCTTTAGGGGATTTATTTCTAGAGAATATGCTGGGGTCAAGACATGCTAGAAAGAATTCCTTTACATTTAACCAGTATCATGAACTTCACCCAAACCCCTGTACTCTGGACTGTTTTGATAGAGACGTCATTTCTTTAAATATAGAAGCCTTTGCTCTCAGCAACAAATTTGTAGTATAATTTTACTAAGAATAACTGCAGCCCCGCCTGCCTTCAGAATATTGCTTGTTTCTTAGATAAACCAAATGGAGACCATTAAAGCAAGTCACAAAATGTGCCCCAACTGTTAAATAGGACTAAAAGGCTGAAATTTACTGTAGTATGTAAAAATGAAAATTTGAACAATACGAAACTTGATATATTTGACAGTTTGATTTGCAAGACTAGACAAAGGGGAAAGGGCCAGGGGAAGGGGGATTATATGGACTAAACTAGAAAGCTTTTTAAGGACTAAGTCACCTCTAGACTTCTACTGTCTCTCCTGGCTCCCACGACCCCTTTCAAATTATATCTCCCTCTTTCATCTTTGAAGAGCATCTGATGGGACTGGAAAATTAGCCTTATCATGTCTTATAATGTAACCACGCCTGCTGACTAGTCCCTGGTTCAGAGATGAATTGTATGATCCACTCGGGCCAGAGTAGCAGAGCTGGTTTCACTCCAGCACACGGACACTTTCCATCAGCAGGGCAGCATAACTGGCCAATACTGCAAGACTGCAAACTGTCCACTGTATCCCTTCCATTAGCGATGTTTGGTGATGCAACCCCTGGAAAATTCTGACCAGTGTCTCCAAGAAATTTTTTCAGGTCATCTTCAGCAGTACTCACTAACCTTCCAGCCTGACCCATGGCAGGTCCAGAGGAGGCACCTTGGATCTTCTGACATGCAGAGGAGCTTAGTTGGAAAAAATTGCCATGTCTTTGTAAAGACTGCATAAGTTTTCCACTGCTGCTGTAACAAATGACCACAGCAAAATTACCTTGGTGGCTTAAACAATACAAGTGTATTATCTTACATTTCCTTGAGTCAAAAGACTGCCACGTGTCTCACTGAACTAAAATCAAGGTGTTGGCAGGGCTGCAATCCTTTCTAGAGTCTCTAAGAGAGAATCCATTTCCGTGGCTTTTCCAGCTTCTGGAGGCTGACCACATTTCCTGACCTTCATCCTTCATCTTGAAAGACAGCAACAGCAGATTGAATCCTTCTTATGCTGTTGTCTCTCTGGTTCTCTGATTACAGCTAGGAAAGATTCTTTGCTTTTAAGGACTCGTGTGATTAGATTGGGCCTACCCAGATCATCTAGAATAATCTGTCTATCTCAAGAGCAGTAATCTTAATCACATCTGCAAAGTCCCTTTTGCCATATAAGGTAATATATCCTTGGGAAGTCCCTTTTGCCATATAAGGTAATATATCCTTGGGTTCAGGGTACCTGGGTGGCTCAGTAGGTTAAGTGTCTGCCTTCGGCTCAGGTCATGATCCCAGGGTCTTGGGATCGAGCCCCACATTGGGCTCCCTGCTCAGCGGAGAGTCTGCTTCTCCCTGTCCTCCTCGCTCATTCTCACCATCGCTATCTTTGTCTCTCTCTCTCTCAAATAAATAAAATCTTTACATGTCTTTGGGGGTCTTTACTATGTCTACCATTAAACATCCAGAACAGATATTTTAAGCAATCAATAAGATTTACCCTTAACTGAGTCAATGGCCCATAAGTCAATTTGGTATAGAAATGTGGTAGAAGAGGTACAAGAAGATATTGAGATCAAGCATTAGTCATTTGGGTAATTTTACCCCTTTTTAGTCATTCTAGGATATATAAAGATCTCTTTGCCTGCTGTCTTTAACAGGAACAACTTGGTAGTCAGAAAAGCATGGGTTTCCTGGGGAAGCTTCTAGATCTGGGAACAAAAATCCTTAAAAAAGCAGGCCTGGTCTGTTCTTGAGTGTTCCTAGGGATGGGTTTATTTTTCCACCTTCCCTGAGAGCACTGGAGCCTTTCCTAGTGGCTCCTAGTTGCTGGGGACCATCTGCCTCCTTCTGCTCCTCTTCCCCAATATGGGCCCCATTTCGGTCAGGCCCATTTCCTGGTTGAAGCAAATGGGTCCATGGAGCAGCTATGGAGAATGAATGTGGAAAAAGAAGACGATGTTAGGGCCACACTGGACAATTCCAGTGTGACTGGAAACCCACTGGATGGTTGGTTTGGGACAAGCGAATGTGTGACAATCATTCTGAGCAGAAAATGAGCCTGAGAGCCTTACTATAGAGTTACAGGTGGCTCCGGGAGAAAGGGTGCCTAGTTAAAACAGTACCCCAGACAGTTTTGATCTCTCTATTCCTCAGGTCTTGTTGGTTGCACCTGATGTCCTCCACGACATTAAACAACTGTTGTATGATTTTTCTGTTGGTAGCACACGGTTTTTCCAAATTAAAAAAAAAAAAAAGACAGGAACAAAAAGGTTATGCTTTTCATCTCTGTCTGTGTAAACAAACCCAGTAATTACCATAACTCAAATTGCTGCTGAATGCTCTTGCTACTAAATCTCTGCATATATCCTGGGAATTTAATCCTGAATTAGGAAACAGAAAAACTGATTAAAAAAAACTGGGCCAGGTCCATGATTTTTATATTCATAAGATTCAAAATTTCTGTGAGGAAATGTGCAATGCAAATTGAATTATCTTCCAGAGCAATAACCAAAAAAAAAAAAAAAGAAACAATGGTAAAATATGAGTATCCATGCAGAGAGATGTATGAATTAGGCTTGCTAAGGTTTCAGTTGATTGTGATTCAATATTCTGCCCCTCTGAAACCACCTTTACTTACTAGGCTACACAAACTCAATTCTCTTCAGTCTTCAGTGGATATTATCCAGTTTTCATGTAGCAACGTTTTGTCAAATTTTACACTCTGATCAAAAGAGGTTTTTCGCTGAGCTTTGAAGGTAGCATTATTAGTCCTTATGTTTTAATCACTGTCCTTCCTGATGGCCTTTAGAACAAAAGGGCAGTTGTAAATGTTCAAAGAAAAGTCAGGAAGGCAAAAGAGCATTGTTTTTGTGCCTATAGGCATGGGCTAGGTGAAATTGAATATTAAGGAAATAATGTAGAAAATCCAAGTCTCCACATTTTCTTTCAGTAAATTGGACTAATTGGAATGTTTTTACCACACCTCTTTCTTTTTCCCTCCAGACCCCCTCTGTGTCCCTCTCTACTCTCTGCCCCAGGAGGCTGAGCTCTTTGGACCTCACCAGTGAGCTCTCTTGTCTTCTGGCTTGTTTTGGGGTTTGACAACAGAGAACTCCAGCAGGAAGTCAGAGGGAGAGGGGAGGGTACGTTCTGGGTTCCCTCTGGATGGCCGTGTCCCTCCACTGAAAACCACTGCTCTTGCCAAAGTTGCCCTTTCTTCTAAGCTCTGGAAACTACTTTCTCCCCTTTCCCTTCAGGCCTGGCACTATTACAAGCTTCAGGGTACTACACTCTCCTTTGTAGTTTTGATTTCCCATATCTTGGCCCACACCTTTATAAATACCCCCATCGGTTGGGAGTCCTACACTGGCCCAGAAGCCCAGTAGCTAGGCTCTAGCATCCCTGGCATGAGCACCTGAGGACTACCTTCTGTGTGGGACATGTCTACCATCATAGGTTGGCTGACCTGTGTGTGTGTGGCCATCAGGATCAGTCCCACCACCCTCCATCCATCACAGGGAAGTCCCCGCCTCCCCCTCCCCCCAAGGGCCTCCATCTCTTCTCTGTGTCACATGCCTCCCCACCTCCCAATAAAAAAATAGCCCCTTTAGTAAACTCTGCCCAAATTATCCTGATTTGACTGTGCTGTTTCATATTACAACCCTTACAGAGACAGACTCTGGTTTACCCAGTCCTATATTTGAATTCTCACATTCTGGGGCCACCAGCATCTCTTACCAGAACTGCTAAGAGATCTCTCTACTTCTTCTCTTTATGACTCAAAATCTTCCAAAGTTTTCCCATCACAAATATAAAATCCAAATTCCCTCCCACGGGCCAAGGCCCTGTACGGTCAGGCTCTTATTCAACTTCATCTTGAATCATATTCATCTCCTAGGTTCTAGAACACACAGACTTCTCTTTTGCTTGAGACTGTTCTGCCTGGACTGTTCTGTTCCCTGCTCTTCATGTGGTTAACACGATCAAAAACTGACTAAGGAGATTTATTTTATCCAGTCTTTTGCAATGGGGAAAGCACCCCAGATCCAAAGATTAGAGTGTGTATTAGTTTCTTATGGTTGCTGTAGCAACTTACCACAAAATTAGTGACTTAAAATGATAGAAAGTAATTTTCTTATAGTTCTGGAGGCCAGAAGCCCAAAATGAGTCTTAATGGCTAAAAGTGAGGTATGGGCATGGCTGGGTTGCCTCTGGAGAGTCTAGGGGAGAATTTGTTTCCTTGCTTTTTCCCACATCCAGGGCTGAATTTCTTGGCTCATGGTCTGTTCCTCTATCTTCACAACCAGTGGTGTAGCATCTTCTCTCTGACTCTGATTCTCTCTGCTTCTATCACACGGCCACCTTCTGTCTATGGTCAAGTCTCTTGTATTCCTCTAACAGGGACATTTGTGATTACATATAGGGTTGCTCCAGATAATCCAGGATAATTGCTCCATCTCAGGCTCCTTAATCACATCTTCAAGCACCCCTTTTTCATATACAGTAACATTTATAGATTTTAGGGATTAAGACCTAGGTATCTTTTAGGGGTCATTATTAGCCTACTAGGCTGTATCCTAGTACAGTGGTTATACCTTAGATCTTTATAAGGAGTTGAAACTGGGAAATGTTTATTTCTGTGTCTAGCTAGTTTTAGGGGAACAAACAATTCTAATGTCAGCTAATTATTCAGGAGCCAAAGAACAAAGAGAGTCTATGTCTGACTTTGTCAGCAGATGTAGGCAAAAGGGGAATGATTTAGGTTTGCTCTTGTCAGAGGTAAACATGGTAGTCATCTATAAGTCTTCGAGGACTTATGAGAAAGGGTAGACAGCAAGTCTCATCTAAACTACATGGGGGTAGGGATCCGAAGGGGTACGTGCACCCCGATGTTTATAGCAGCAATGTCCACAATAGCCAAACTGTGGAAAGAGCCAAGATGTCCATCGACAGATGAATGGATAAAGAAGA
>NW_023270839.1:24491850-24498066 GCF_011800145.1 Mirounga leonina | reverse complement strand
CCCCCAATAACAAAAAAAAACAAACAACGATGAAAATAACAAAAGAGAGTCAGAAATCCCAAGCAGGAGGACCCACATGTTCAGACACACAGAGGTGTGTGTGAAATGTGAGTCACAGCTGGTGTGGGATGGAGTCTGAGCCGGGTGGGGTGAGGCTCCACAGTGAGTCAGAGATCAGACCCCATGGGAGCTTGGGGTTTATACTTCCTTTTCTCCTCAGTGCCCTGCATTCATTCATTCTTTCAATAAATATTTGTTGAATGTGTTTCATGTGCACGGCACTGATCTAGAATTTGGGGACACAGCAGGGAACAGAACAGACAAAAATAAGTCTGACAGTAAATAGAAGTGATTGAAATAAACAGTTCTGAGCGTTAAGGAGAAAAATAAAGGAGAGTAAGGTGTGGAATATAGGCTTGTGATTTATAGAGTGGCCAGGAAAGGCCTCAGTGAGAATATACCATCTGCCATGTGTGGAGTTGGGGGACGGGGGGCCCTTAGCCACACTTAAAGGAAGTGATATCCTGGAGAAGGGCATTCCAGGCAAGGGGCACAGCAAACACTCAGATCCTGAGGTGTGAACTCACCTGTAAGATGGCTGGTGTGGTCTGAAGAGAGCGACAGAGTGTCTTACAGTTGTAGGAGATGAGATCACAGGAGTGGAGAGTGGGGTGCACTTGTAGGGCCTGGTAAGCTTCTGTAAGGACTGTGGCTTTTCCATTGAGTGAAGTGGGAAGCCAGTGGAAGATTTTAATAAGAGGAGTGACATACTCTCTTTCATTTAACAGGATCACTTGGGCTGCTATGAGGAATGAGACAAAAAAGGATCAAGGCCTGATGCAGGAAGACCCTTTAGGAGGCTGCTCAGTGACCCAGAGGAGAAATGACAGTGGTAGCATGGATCAGGGAGGTCACAGTGATGACAGTGAGAAGTCACTAGATTCTGGATATATTCTGAAACTGAGTCAGATGTGAGGTAAGAGAGAGAGAGGTCAAGGGTGACTCCAAGATTCATGGCAAGGATGGGGTTGCCATTTACTGAGATCTGGAAGATAGCTAAATGAGCAGCTTTGAGAAGGAAGGTCAAGAGCTCGGTTTGGGACAGATTAAATCCAAAGTGCACAAGTAATACTTTTTCAAAAGAGAATTCATTTTGTAAATGTACCTGTGAGCATTAGGAAATCACAGAACTGGCAATCATATCTCTCCAATGCGCTGATTGCTTTAGTGGCTGGCTAGCTTCATACCTTTCGAGACCTGTCATTGCTTTCTTCCCTAACCTCCCACCTCCCCTGAGAATGTTTCCACCTCTCCTTTGTTGGGAGACAAGTACAATAGGAAAATTAGAAAATCCAAGTATATAATTGCTTTGGAAATAGTAACAGCAAAGTCCATCTGTTGAAATAACTCCTTTTTCTGACCTCTTGGGCATCCAGAAGAGCCATTCAGAAGCTCAGGAAAGCCACCAGCTTTGGGGAAGGGGCTGCCTCAGAACAGAGGCCCATACTTTGGGCCCCAGGGCTCTGCATCTGGGTCCACAGCCTGTCATGTCTTTCTCCAATAAGTCAAGTGCTTAGCTTTGGCCCCAAACAGCCCTCTGCTGAGAGGTCGTCCAGGCTGAGAAAGCAAGCAAAAGCTCTTTGCTCCAGATGTCTTTGCTCTCACCTTCTCTGAAGCAATGACATTCATAACCTGGATCTTGCCCTCAACCTCTAAGTTCCCCTTCCACATTCCTCATCTTGAACTACGCATCCTGAAAATACACTCTTTAAGTCCTTATGCAAGAGTGTCCTGCATTCTGCTTCACCGCAGTCGTTCCATGTAAATTAATTTTCCAAATAACTGAAGCTGAGCCATCCCTTGACATCAACTATATGAAGAATTTTCCCGAGGATGAACTGCACCTATTCTTGCTGTCTTAACCAGAGTACATGGAACAAAATCAAACTTTTCGGCCATAAGGTTGTCCTCTCACAAGTGACGATGTCCTTAGGCTCTCATGAGGCATGGAGAGTCTGTGTCTGCTACACTTAATGACCTCAGACGGACATGTTTTTGAGGTGTGTATTTCTTCTTAAAAAAGTGCTTTTAATGTTTTGCTGCATTATCCCTGCTGACATTTGTTGTTGAGTGGCTGCTCATTTAACGTGCTGGAAAATACTGAAAAGGCATGTAATCAGAACTGTGCATGAATATTCTGTCCAAGAAGCTTGATTTAGTACTAGAGATCTCTGAGGTCTTTTTCAGCTTTAATTTATTTTTATAGTTCTAAATTTCCTGAGAAATGAGCATAATTCATTATGCATAGATTGTGGGCTTTTACTTAGATACAACTCAGGGCATTTTTAACTTATTATCTAATTGCCAACTCAGCTCTTAGTGGCTGATACACGAATCTTCAGAAATGTGAGATAACATTTGTGATAGAATTCCAAGATGGCCCCTTCATGGTCGCCCTGGGTCAGTTCCTTCTCTTGAGTTTGGGCAAGACCTATGAGTATGATGGGACAACACTCCAGGGATTAGGTTACATGTTTGGCAAAGGTGAAGGGATTTTTTTTTTTAATTAATTAATTTTTTTTTAGATTTTATTTATTTGAGAGAGAGAGAGACAGAGATAGTGAGAGAGGGAGAGCACAAGTGGGGAGGAGAGGAAGAAGCAGGCTCCCCACAGAGCAGGGAGCCCGATGCGGGACTCGATCCCAGGACTCTGGGATCATGACCTGAGCCAAAGGCAGACACTCAACTGACCGAGCCACCCAGGTGCCCGGGATTTTTTTTTTTAAAGGTGAAGGGATTTTTAATATGTAATTAAAGTTTTTAATCAGCCAGCTTTAATTTAATCAAAAGGGAAATTGACCCAGGTGGGTCTGGCTTAATGAGGTTAGCCCTTTAAAAAAGGGTCTGGAAGGAAGAGGTTTTCTCCCCTGCCAGCCTTGAAGAAGCTAGGGGAGTGCCATGAGTTCTATAGTTGCAAGGAAATTTAGCCAACAACCATGTGAATTTGAAAGACGTTGAACCTCGGATGAGACCATGGCCCCCATCAACACCTTGACTGCAGTTTGGGAAACCCTGAGCAGAGGACTCGGTTAAGCTAGGTCTATACTCTCCACCCACGGGAGCTGTGAGATAATAAATGGGTATTTTTTTAACCTGATAAATTTGTGATAGTTTATTATGGAGGAACAGAAAATTAAGACAGCATCCTAGTTGGATTTTGTGTTTAAAAAGGTAAAAGAGCATACTACACTTGCCATGCATGGGTTCATACAAACTTAATCACATTATTATAATGACCTCATCCTACTATGGATAATATCAATTCTGAGTTTTATTCAGCCCATGAAATAAAACCCAAGGATTTATTAAGATTATACTTGTCTTCTCCTGAGCTTCAGTAAATAAAATGTGCAGGGTTGTAGTGAGTGGTAAGTCCAAGCCAACCTTTCTCTATCACTGTTTTTACCCAGGAGAGAATCATAAGTTTTTTTTAAAAAAGATCTCACATTAAAAAAACTAAACTAAACTAAACTAAACTTAGTGGGTAGGAGGTGGGATCAAAAATTTTTTACAGTGATGCTTTTGTTGCTTACTTATTTTATAGATAAGTGCAACAGAATTTAATGATGCTGGCATTTTTCTGTGCTTTATAAAACTCTTTAAAGCTTGTTACATATGAGCCTCATGATATATGTCACTTCCACATGAGTTAATTAAATACAACCTGGCAGGCAAGTAGTTATTTATGGATTTCATTTTTTAAATTTTAATTCCAATATAGTTAACATACAGTGTTATATTAGTTTTAGATCTACAGGATAATGACTCAACAATTCCATACATTATGGATTTCATTTTTAAAATATTATTTTTGAGTAGTCATTATGACAGAGTACAAATTAGATCTCTCCCTCACACACCTGTCCTTCATTCATCTTGTTTTCTTCTTTAGAGTCAACCCTTACCAGTTATCTGAGCATTCTTCTAGAGGAATTCTATGTAATAACAATTAAATATTCAAATAATTACGCATAAATAAATGGTAGCTAATGCTCACAAAGTGTGATTAATTTAACTGGTTTTCTGACAATAAGGTTTATCTGTATTCCTGATTATGGCAAATTATTACTTGAATATATTGATAAAAGTGAGTTGTTAGTATTTTATTTGGGATTTTTCCATGCTTATTCCTACAAGAAAGTTATTTGTCCTTTCCAGTTTTTATGGTCTGTCATTTTTTGGTATTGAGTTCATGAGAGTTTCCCAGACTAACTGAAGAAGAAAAAGACTTTTATCTTGCTCCATTGAGCAACAGCTTAAATAGGATTGTAATTATCTTTTCTTTGAAAGTTTAAACGGTGTCACCTAGGAAAAAAATCCTTTGGCCTGATACCTTTCTGCAGCTAATTATTTGATAATCTTTGAGTTTTATTCCAAAGTATTAGATTTTGTCAGGTATTTTGTCTTCTTAATTTTAGTAAAAAATGTAAATTTTACTGGAAATTGATATATTTCACTGAATTAAAAAATTTACCAGGCTAGAGTTTTAAAGAGCCATTCTTCTTCAAAGTTGTACCAATAGTCTCTTGCCCATTTGTAAATTTGAATGTATTTTTATCTTTTATGCTTCGATGTTCCTTTTTTGTTTTAGCAATAATAGCAACAAGCAGCACTTGAGTTTCTCAGCTATACTGTTTTTGTCTTTTCTGAAAATAATAATGTCTAACACTTAGTGAAGTATTTACCACCAAGTGCTCAGCTATTAATACACATGATCTCATTTCTTTTCAACAACCCTCAAGGGTAGATTTTTTAATAATCCTCAAGTTACATATGAGAAAATGGATTCTTCAGGAGGCTAGGTAGTTATCCTTATACCACTAAGTAGGGAAACTGAGACTCAGCTCCTCTCTCTCTGACTCCAGACCCAGAGCTTTTGATTTTACTTCCCTGCTTTTCTTCCTTAATTTTTTCTTCATGCCTTCCTGTAGTTACTTGGCACAACTTCTGACTTCTTGAGTTGAATGTTAACTTTCATTTTTTCTTATGTATGAATGAATCTGTTTATAGGTATAAATCTACCTTCGAGTCCCACTTTCTCAGCATACATTTTGTTATGTGTAATTATCAATGTTTTTTGCTAAATATTCTAAAATTGCATTATTTCTTTTTTTGAATTGAATTTAGAATTTTATTTTCCCAATGAGTAAGGTTTTTGATGTTGCTGTTTACATATTTGTAAGTAATGTTAGTTGGATTGTGATAAAAATATATTTACTATTTCCACATTTGGCATTTACTGAGGTATCTAACATATAATTTGTTTTTATAAACATCCTCTAGATATCTAAAAGGCAGTGGTGTATTCTCTGTTCATAAGCACTATGCACCTATTAAATCCATTTTTAAATATAATTTGAATTCTCTTATCCTTGGTCTGTAAAAGGTTGTGATATAGGGGAGCTGTTTCTCAAGAAAATTGACTTTCTGTGACTCCCTTTGTTTCCAACAATCTTATGTTATTTATGTCAATGTTATGCTATTTATTTACATAAAGCTCCATTATTATTATAGCTATCGTGTGGCTACATATTTTTTGGAAATGTAAAATGATACTCTCTTTTTCTTCCTAATTATTTTAGTTTTAAACTTTGAATAATATTGCCAACTCCACTTTTTTGTTTGAATGTTTCTGTATATTTTTGTTTATTCTTTTGTTTTTAGCCTCTTTGATACATAATTTAGAATATGATGCTGGCATATTGAATAGAATTTGATTTTATTTTTCATTAAGTTTAAGAGCCTTTCTTAAGAAAGATAAACACCTTTATAGTTTCTGTTTATTTCTTGTATGTGTGATCTTCTAGTGTATGATCCTATGACATGATTTCTCTTTTCTAATGAGAATTTTTTTCTCTTGTAGATCTTTTCCCAGTTTTTGTGTTCTTTGCGTATTAAAATTTACACACAATGTTTTAAATTCCATTAGAAGACACATTTATTTATTTTTTTTAAATCTTAGAGTTATCCAAAATATTAATGCCAATAACAAAATAGTGTCTCTTGGTTTTCCCTTGTAAGACACTGCATTGCTAGCTCTCCTGGTGGCACAGAAGTCCTGTGATGTGGGAAAATGGGGACATCAGCTCTGAGCGGAAAGATGAATAGAAGAGTAGGACCCTGAAGTGGAACCAGATTTATTTTACTTCTATTTCC